>NC_135440.1:25252661-25557661 GCF_051991255.1 Vanacampus margaritifer | reverse complement strand
TGTTAGTGTGTTAACTATTTTTTTTCATCTGAACCTTTATTTCAAATTCTAAACTTGCCATGAAAACGTAATTTAAATTGCATTGCAACGTAAACATAAAAACACGAAAGTAAACTTGTGAACTGTATTCATAATTTTTGGATCACGCTGTATTTTATATGCCACAAAACCGAACAAACACTTTGAAATCAAAGCTTTATTGCTGATGATTATATTAAACATTGCAGCCAGGCCATCAGTCGCCTGAAAACAATTATAGTGCAACAATTAGGTTACAATACACAATATGGGGACATTTCATTTTACGACGGAGCAAACTGTCTGGCGAGAGATTTGAGTAAGAGGGAGGAGCCCACGGTGAACCAATCATATTATGCAAATGCATTATCATTCAACGTGCCTTCAGCTTGAACATTTACCCACAAGATCACGCAACTCTCCCTCTTTCAATCTTACACAAACGCACATAAAAAATCTCACACAAAACTCTCCCTCTACCACAGCCACTTTCTTAACTCTCACAATGGGGTTAGATGCCACGGGCTTCCGGGTTTTACATATCAGCGTCGTTTCCGGCCACGTTCCAACACTCGCAGCCCCACACCTGCGCCCCCCAACCGCGCGCTCCCGCTCATCGGCGGGAGGGCGTCTCGATTATCTGAAATGCTTCGGACACCGAGAGAGACGCTACACACTCGCAGCCTCGCACCCGTCGACGGGAACGCGCAACCGAGGCGCACAAAGGCGGAAGCGCAAGTATTGGGACGCGGCCCACACGTCGCAAACCAGAAACGGAAACAAAGTTGACGGGTGAAAACCCGGAAGTCCCGCCTCCTCCGTGGCATATAGTCCATTAGTACACTACTCACTCTCACACTATTCTTTTCTCAGGTCATACTTTCAACATACAAATTCCTCCTCACGCATAATCACACAAACTCTGAAAATAACACAAATTCTTCCTTTCACCCACAAATTACTCACACGCAAACTCTCAAAAAAAAAAAAAGTTTACTAAAATCTCTCTCACACACAAACTGTCATTCACACGCACATACATATTTCTTTCTACCGCATACATATTTCTTGCACAGTTACACACAGACTTGATAACGAGAAAATTAAATAATGTCAATACAAACCACAAATCCCGCTAATTGATATAACCATTCCGTTTTGAAAGTACTTGTGACAAAAAGTGGCGCATCTTGAAAACTTGCACCCACGCTGTCTGTACCATCGATCTACTGTACATCATAACCATGCTGGAGTCTACATACAACTTTGTTTTCAGGGAGGGGAAAAAAACAGCATTAGTGTTATTAACAAACCGCCAGGACTGCCAAATACGCAAAATGAAACAAATGTACTCCAGGTTGGCTGATACTAACACCGCATTTGCACCGGAATGACCCCGGTTGATGATTGGAGGATTCAAAGTATCTTCCCTCTCAGTTCCGTCTTGCCAGTCCCAAACACGTTCCTCCGTGCAGGGAGCATTCGCACTCGATCCCCCCCGTGACGGACCTTCATTGGGGGCCGCCCTCCACCTCCCTGTGGCAGAAGTGTGCCAGTAACGTGTCCAGGTCGCGGCGGTCGGCGGCCGAGTAGAGCGAGCTCTCGCCCATCATGCTGAGCGCCATGCGCAGCGTGGACCAGATGTTGTCCGACATGACGGTGGCCGCGTTGCCGCCGGGGCCCGGCGCGGCTCTCGCCTCCACGCCGGCGGCGGCCTGGCGCTGAAGGGACAGCGCTTCCAGGAAGTGCTCCACCGCCTCCCTGCGCATGAAGGGAACGAGGAGTATAATGCACGTTGTCCTTGTTCAAGCTCCTCCATGCTGGTTTCCCCCCCCTCCCACTTTTTAAGACCCCCAAGCTCCCCTATTTATATTTTATTGTAATTTTTTACATTGTGTTGACATCCGCAGAGGTTGAGCCTACTTAATTTCAGGTGAAAAATCGTCAGAAAAATATTCAATAGCAAAAAAAAACAAAAACGTAATTATTTTTCGCAAGAGTAAGAAAGTCGATTTTTTTTTTCTTCAATCGGTGATGGTCACTTTTCTGAAGCATCATGTGCTGCAGTACTTTGGCTTGATGAGCATCAACAGCAAAATGACAGTGCTGATTGGTGCCATCTAGTGGACAAATAACTTTTGCGCAACCACTGCGTGGATTAACACAAGTCAAAATGTATTAAACTGGCTAAAAGTGGTTCAAAATGATGCTGATCATTTGAAACTTTAATCGACCCAACATGACCAATTAATACATTTGAATTAAGTATGATGCAAGCAATTAAAAAAGAAAAGAAAAAAAAGAGTTTGCATTCAAAATCACACTTGATGACTGAATAATCCATGGCAATATTATTGAAGAGAGACAATTACAATTATTTAATTACAATTACAAATGTGAGAATAACACAAATTGATAATAATAATAAGACAAAAAGAGAATAATAAATATAAATAAATGTTTAACCTGAAAAAAATATAGATTTAAATGTTGTATCATGTAAAAAAATATATATATATATCAAAAAAATATTAAATAAAATATATTTTTATAATTGTAAGTTTATGTTTAAGTTTACTAGTGGTAAATAGTATTAATTATATATTTTTTCATGTACTACCAAGATTTCAAATGACTTTTTAAATTCCAACACATTTTTTTTCTTCACATGGCCCTAATATTCATTTATAAAGACAAAACGGAAACTGTCGTAGAGGTAATTTAACAATGTTTAGTGTAAAGTATAACCATAATAAACATCCATTTTCTATTGCACTCGTGCTCATTAGCCAGAACCGATCCCAGCTGACTTTAGGCCCGAGGTCATTGTACACAGTACTAAAAAAAAAAACAAGATTGTTGAAATGAGTTTCTAACAGTGTTAATAAAAACACGATAGCCTCATTAGGCGGCGTAAATGTACGTGCGTCAGTATCACCTGTGTGCGCCTAAGTTGACGCAACTGATTCCGAGGTTGTAGCGACTGCGGATGAAACCTGGCTGCAATTCCAGGGCTCTCCTGTAGGCGGCCACGGCCTCCTCCGAGCGGCTGCCGTTGGCCAGCGTGGCGCCCAGCTTGTTCCACAGTAAGTAGTCCTGAGAGACAGACGGGATCAAGATGGCTGACCTCAAAACTGACCTCACACACACACACACACAAATTGCAGTGTGTAAATTCACCTGTGGCGTGACAGAGAGCGCCGCAGTGAAGCAGTCGACTGCTTTATCGTATTCGCCGCTGAGGTTGAAGAGGACTCCCAGGCCGCACTGCAGCTGAGGGTCCACCTGCGCGGGGTCCGTGTTAGCCGCACGCAGGAACAAATTCTGCACGTCTGTAAACAAGGACCTGGGAGAAAAATAGAAACAAACAGAATTACAGCATAAGTTTATTATGAGTTTTCTAATGCGAGAAATAGCACTATAATATTTAGAGATATACCGATATGTTTTTTTAAGGGCCGATACCGATTATTAGTAGTCAAGTATTGTTTGAAGCCGATATTCATTTTCAGTAAAAAAGGGGAGAAAAATATTGGCGTCAAATTAAAAAAAAAATACAAGTGCCAATCTTGACTTTGTTGTAATGTCTTAAAGCATGTTTATTGAACACATTTTCAGAATTTCCAAAATTTAGATTTTTAAAAAAAATCTTAATAATAATAATAATAATAATAATAGCCTATACTTCTTTAAATTAAATTAAATTATTTCTATTTAATTCTTTACATTTTTAATTTCTACCCCCCAAAAAAAATATTTTCATGGAGCTCCCGAGGTTATCAGTACATCTTAAAAAGTTAAATGGAAACTTAAAGTAAATACCATAGCTTTTTTTCCTTAAAAAAAAAAAATTCAACTTTCACATTTCTTTGTTTTAATGTCGAACAAAAACAAAAGGTTCAGAAGGTTCCCAGGGTCACTAGCAAACTTTAAATAAATAGTTTCCTGAGATTAAAATGGTCAGATTGTCAAAAAAAAAGCTAACACCGATATTTGTCAAAATGCCCAATAATATTATAAAAACATGCAGTAAAAAATGTAAGCAATTCTGTCCTATTTTTCACTTCAATTCAATGGCCATTGCGCTGCTTCCGATGTGAGCACCGTGGCCACCGGAGGGCAGTATAACGAAAACAACAGCTCGCTCCTCACTCTGGCAGCAGCGAGCCAAAGCGCTCCCTCTCCTTCTCCCTTTCCCGCGAAGCGTCCTGCTGGCGCTCCCGCTCGTGCTGCTCCCACACGGCGGCGAATTTGGGATTGTGCTTGAGCCAGTCGCGGAGCGTCTCGCAGGCCTGCCGGTGCAGCGACTCGTTGGTGAAGCTGACGGCCAGCGCCATCAGAGCGGTCAGGTTGCCGTTCTTCAGCTCCACACATCTGACGGGATGACACGGGAGAGGATTTTCACCTCGGATTTATGGATGCTGTCTTTGGAAGCGCAGAGCCGCCGGAGCGATAACTCACATCTGCTTGCCGGATGTTAAATCATAACATTGGAGCTGCTCTCGAAAACTCAAGACTTTTGTTTCACAATCGATCATTTTCGACACGACGACTCAGAAATAGATGACGATAGAAAGCAAATCAATTATCGACGAGAGCTGCTATAAAACAACCTCGCCGAAGCGTAGCCATTTTTCATGCGTCACCGCCAAGGATGTTAACATCGCAAAAACAGGCAAAGTTCCATCTCGACCTGGGAAGTCTTTTTGGATCCAAGGAGAAATGCTGATATAATGAAATCTGATTGAAATATAACCGTGCTGCATGTGCGATTTCCAAACCAAACTTCAATTCCAGACTACGTTTTTGCTTCAAGTGGTCTGATGTGACAGATTTTTGACTCTGCATAGGATTAGAGAAAAAAGAAATATGTTCATGTTGGTATTTTAAGTAAGTGGAAAGAACAGAATTCTTCAAGGTGGATCTTTTATTTAAATGTTTGCAAAGCGATCTAGAGCGATGACTTCCGACTACTCTGACTTTTTTTTTTTTCACAAAATAGCAATGCCGACAATGCCAACTGTGGTCCTCATGTTAGAACATTCTTATTTTCTGCAAGGTGGAGGAAAGAACAGAATTTGCTTTGGTAAGGGGTCCCAGTGGAGAACAGATAAATAGATAAATTAGTGGTGCTCATGCGATATTTTAAAAATAAAAGATTTTTGGGGTAAATCTTGATTATTGCTCACCATTTACTTTAACATTTTGATTTAAATAATAACATTTAATGCTTTAATAAATTAATGAAATGATCATGTTGGCATCCCCCAAACAACCGTTCCAGTTTCTCATATGGTCCCTTCACACAAAAATGAATTGCCTCGCCGCGTTCTTAGTGCAGGTAATCAATGTTTATGACTGACCTGCGGAGGGCGCTGATGGCAGCAAATTCTTGCTCATTTTCTGCTTGACATGTTCCCAGATATTGCCAAGCCTGCAAAAATGACAATTGCAGCACAAAACAAGGATTGTAAATGCCTTCTTGCAATGCAGAATGAATGAATTACAGGCATAACATTTGACTGTTGTACAATATTTTGTAATTTAGTACTTGGTTCAGCTTTTTTTTTTTGTTGCTGTTGCTAATTTTATGGTGATGGTTGAATGTCACTATCTGTGTTATAATGTGTAAAATATAAATAAATAAAAATCTAAATCTTACACCAATTAAATTAGCTGGGCCCTGGCAACTAGCATTTTGATTAGGGGTAGACCAATTATCGGCTATTATTCAGCATTTTGATGAATACTGAATATCGGCATCGACCATTTTGAAGAATCATATGGCCGATAATAGATCTATTTTTTTTAAAAAAAAAGTTAACTTCAGGGAACTAATTTTAAGAAATTTTTGTTTTTAATTACATTTTCAGAGATGCTGCTGACCCCGAGAACTCTCTGCACCTTCTGTTTTTGTTTGAAAATAAAACTAAGATAAGTAAAAAAAAAAATGTAATACTTCAGATATTTCGAAATTTTTGAATACTTTATTCACTGTACAAAACAATTGTTTAGGGTTTTATTTAACTTTTGAAAACATGCTACTGCCCCTGGGAGATCCTGGAACTTTTTGTTAGATCTTTAAAACAAGAATGTATATTGACTAAGTTGCTCAATAAACATATGCTTTCAAATTAATAAATAAATAACAGCTAGAGTTTGTATTTTTTTCCAAATTTTGATGCTATTTTCCCTTTTTCGTGAAAATGAATATCGGCTCCAAATATCGTTTATCGGCGTCCTTGACTACTAACAATCAGTATCGGCCCTGAAAAAAACATATCATGTTTATGTCTAATTTTGATTTTACAATCTCACCAGCTGGTTTTCCGGTTCTTTCTGCACCGCACTCTCAAAGAAGCGAACGGCCCCGGGGATGTCCCCCGCCTCCATCCTCTTCACACCCTCTGTCAGAGGGTCCTGGTGGGACAAGTAGGGGTTGTCCTCCTCAAACTGGTACCCCTGAGAGGAAGACGAGCAGAGACACGGGAGCTTCAAACTCTGCCGGGCGCAAATCGTGTGGAAAGGAGGCGGAGTCGCGTGGAAAGGAGGCGTCGTTCCAAAGGGAGCGCCACCTTGTCATAAGACGAGCTGAGCATCTGATCAAAGTCCGACAGCCAGGGATGGCTTTCTGCGTCCCGTTTCGCCATCTCCTCCCACTCCTCTTGCAGCTTCTCCCAGAAATCCACATCACTCTGAAAAAAAAAAAAAAGATGGTAAAAGAAAAGACACACATGGAGCTGGTCTCTAAAAACAGATTTATGAGCAGGAGGAAGAGGTGCAGGAATTTCCCCGCCTCAAGTCACATAATTCATGTGCAAATCCTGCACTTCTCAATATGCCTCCTTCCCAGCCTTCTTGCCTGCGTCCAATTAGCACCGCGGTTCGCCGCTGGCTCCGACTCACCTCCACCGCGGCTTTGGCTTGGTGGAAATCCGGTCCGGCTGCGGTGAACTCGTCCACCCAGGCTTCGGCGGAATCCTGCGACACCTGAAGAAGAGGCGAGCGATCAAGCGGGTCGCTCCGAGTTTTACGCGCTAACTTTTGAGGTGGGGATGGAAGGGCGGGAACAGTAAATCTGGATAAATAAATAAATAAATAAATAAAAAAGGCACGGAAAGTGAACGGAAAGGTGGAAAAGATGAAGCGGGGAAAAAGGCACTTTTTCTTGCCGCTTAACATGTGACATGCGCTCAGCGTGGCAGACTTGTGTGCATCTGGCGTTTGCAAACTAGGATGCTGCGGTCTACCAGCGGCACGACCAAGGCGGTCCTACCTGCCTGACGACCTTGGCCCACTGCCGTGCCTGCTTAGCTTTAGCTTTGTCAATCTTCTCATTCCTCTCTGTGGATTCCAAGGGAAGACTCCCTCCCCCCGTTTCCATCAGGAACTACGCCGAGGAGGAGGAGGAGGAGGAACAGGACAGAGTTTTGGAGGTTTCCAAGGGCGGGAGTTTGTTTCGGGGTTCAGGGAGGTAGATGATTTGTGCTTGTTAATTTGGGGTCAAAAACGGGAAGAGTACATGGCAGAGTTAAGAGGTCCGCGGTTATGAAAAAGGTAGTCATCACTAAAACATGCAATGTAGTACAGTCATCATTTCTGGCAGGAAAACAAGTGTAACAGCAAATGAAAAAAATATATAAAGATGAGCAGCCAAACCAGAAGGAGCTAATGTGATTTAAATCTGTTCTATGTCATTTCTTGGCACAAAGTGGGCTTGGACGGGGATTTGAAGGGGAAATCCTGGAACGTTTGGCTTCGGATTTTTTTCACTGACAGAACCTCAACACCACAGTGAAAATAAATCAGAGTTTACATTTTTTTTTTAAAGTCAAGTTAATATGCATAAAAAAAGTAAGTGCAGCCGCAAGATTCATATAAAGAATGGGAGGCCACATCCTACATGGGGGGGTGTTTATGTATTCCTGGTGTCTGGTCCTTGACGGGGGCAGAGACTCGTACCTGGTTGAGGTTGGAAGCCCAGTTGTGAGCCTCCTCGGCCTGAGCTTTATCTGTCAGCTGTCTGTCTGTCCTGCTCTCCACTGTCACACTGCCCTCGCCAATTTGCCTAATGAACCGCAGGAACTGCGCAGCAGTGAAGAACAAAACAAAAGAAAACAAGGAAAACCACAAATAAAAGAGATCAGCATCGACCATCGCTATCTTACATGAACGCTGATACGCTGCCAACGTGCGAAAAATAAATGGCCACAGCACCCGAGTATGATTATGAAGGGATGGAAAGAGAGTGGAGTGATAGATGTGTCATGAGAGGTGCCGTGTTGGCTGCTTGCTGGACAGGAAGTTGCTGCTTACCTCTGTGTTTTGTAACTTGGGGTCATTCACTTTCGAGACGAGCTCATTGGCCGTCTCTCGCAACTCCTCTCCCGGCTGGTATTCCTTTGTCCTGGTAAATTACAAGAAATGACCACCATTATTTTTTTTTATATAATCTTTAACCCCTAGGCGTTATTGTGACCATTTTTGGGCTTTTTGTTGGTTCTGACCAAGCCCTTTCAAAATAAAATACTGCCCACGGGTTAAACGGGGTGTTTGGAAAATCACTGCACTTTTATTTTTATTTACAGGCATTTTCTATATGTAGCACATAAATACAGTGGCTCTCAAAAGTCTCCACCCCCCCCTTCACATGGCAAGTCTATGATCAAGATATATCGAACCGTACGGTATTGATCCATTTTCCTTCCATTTAAAAGCCTCCTCACCACTGCTCGCTCTCCTTGTCTCCAAAGTCTCCCAGCCACAGCTTCTCCTCCGACTGTTCCAGATATTCCTCTGCCCAGCGTCCAGGATCTGGATGAAGGGAAAACATACACGCCAAGAAGACCACACAGTAAGAAATGTCATGCTGCATTTACTGAAGAAAAACGGTGCAGGTTTATAGACATATAGAGCGTTTATTTACTCCTGCAGCATCAGGGCAGGCAAGAGGGGCAAGCAAGGTTTTGTTTGGGAAAAAAAGAGTCTTTATTTTACAAATGCATTTAAAATAACATATATTAGGCGTGTCAAAATTAATGGGTTAACTTGGAGTTAACTTATAATTCCTTTAACGCCACTTTTTTTTTTTTTTAAATGTATGATGAATGAACCACACCTTACTTGGAAAGCCTGTACTGAGGAAATTCCAGTCGCAACGCAGCAGACGTGTCCACGTCAAAATTTTGCAGTAAGAAATGTAATAAAAATGCATATATTTGTGGAGGCTGGGATCAAGTTGTGTTTTACAATTTAAAAAATTTGCAGAATTTCACAAGTTCGCAATCATGTCATCTAGTGGCAGAAAAATGACCTCAACACAAATCAATATCACACTTGTTTTTTTTTTTACAGTACAGTACATGTTTTTAATTTTAACTAAATTTTATGAATTATGAAATCACTGTATCAATGACTTAAAGATGCAGCCATATTTCTATTAGTTTAACATTTTTTCCTCTTTTGTTAACAAGAGTATCATACTTAGATTTTTTTTTTTTAACATTTTATTGTACATTTAGAAGATAAAAAAATCTGTGACTAATCGAATTAACTATTGAAGTCATGTGATTAATTCAGAGTAAAATTTTTAATCGCCTGACACCCCTAGTATATGTGTGTTCTTATATATATATATATATATATATATATATATATATATATATACATATTTTTTTTTATCTAATAATTAGCATTAATTAAAATGATATCTCACTGGGAGGCTAATAAAATGCATTCATCAAAATTTCATTTTGTTGAGTTTTGGATACAAAGAAAAATATATTGACTTTTTTTTTTTCACAGCAACAACCTGTCACATTATTATATTTACGAGAAGACAGGCAGACAATTACTCGACTTCAACTTGATTTCCAGCACATTTTCGTCGACTAAAAAAAATCTTTGTCGCTCGACTCCTACTAAGGACATATTAGAGAGGCAGCCACTGTTTGAGGAAATACGATACCACTAAATAATGCATGGGGCAACATCCTCCAAAGTTAAAAAGGAAGAAGTTATGCCGATGATGGTAATATCATACAATAAAGCAACATTTTCTTACGGTGTGTGAAATGACCACATGCCAAATAAAACACAGAAAGAAAAAATAAACCATGGAATGAAATGGTAAGTTCACCACATACACACACAAACGTCTCTGGGAATGTATGAATATTATCTTTAATATCCATTTTGCTTGTTGTGTCTCACCTGCGGCCTGAGCGATGAATTCTTTGGTCCAGTCGGCGTCCGCTGCATCGCCGAGCGCGCCGAGTCCCGGCGCGGACGCGGAATCCGAGCCCGAGACGAATTCTGCCGCCCAGGCGCCCGAGAGAGCCAACGCTGCCACATCTGGAGCTGCGACGCCACAGTAAACATCGCATTGGCGCGAGCCCGGAGACGCTGGCGAGGCGAGTCGAGTGACTCCGAGAAGAACTCGCGCTACCTCTCTGCGGAGCTTGTCTGTAGCTCTGCTGGTCGATTTGCTGCATCTCCTCCAGCAGCTGACCCATGTCGAAGGTGTGCGGGGGACGCGGCGGCGCCTGAAGGAATTCATTGACCAGCTGGGAACGGCCCAAAAATATGTTAGCCGAACTTTCACCACAAAGTTAAATAAAACCTGAGCTGACCTCGTCTTCCGCTGCTATTTCAATGGGAGTCGGCGGAATCTAGTTTGAAGTAAAATATAAAAACAATGAGACGTGTTGACTTTCCAGGCATTTATTACGTTGGCAGTTTCAACGAACGCGCTCACCGTAGGTGTGGAGCGGTGCCGCCAAGCCCCGCCTTCCTTGGTCATGTGACCGGTCAACTTCATAAGCGGATTGGCCCCGCCGCATTCTGCCTCCACCAGCTCCCGCATCGCCATGGCAACACAAGGATGAGGCGATCCCGACTGGGCCACCTGACAACTGAGAGGAGGGTAGAGATTCATTTCAAGTGTTTCATCTGGATTGAAGTTATTAATGTTCACTTTGTGTTCTCAGCGGTCAAATTTGACAACAGAGAGACAAAGTATTACCATGTAAAGACCGTGTCAGTGAACACGGTTGTCGAGCCTTTTGCTTTTAAGAGCTGAAAGGCCAAGCGAGGCAAAATCTGTGCCCCAGTTTATCTTTTGCCACATAACCAAGTTAAAGCTCCATCTGCTGTTTTCCATGTCATTTCCTTGTTAGGCTCAACCATGAATAATGAGGCTGCGATGGGCCAGCGCACACACAAGACACGCTCCGCCAGTTCTGCTTCCGACTGACTTAGTGCTTTGTTTTTCAAAGCTTTTAATACCGTGGCGTGTCATATTAAACAAACTCCCAGGCCATAATATGCAGCAACAAAACCATGCTAAAAAAATAAAATTAAAAAAATAAAAGCAAAACCATAGCACAATTAAAATTGTACTGCCCATAAACCACCAATGGGCCTATGAATATAGTTATCATAACCATAACATTTTACTGCATTATTTAAAATTAAGTGTCACTTACTGTGGAGAAATGCTAAAAAAAATATATATACACATATGATTAAAGATTTTTTTTAAAAGATGCTAAAATGGTTTAAGCTCTTGAGTCAATGACAGAGGCCTTATAAAATACATAGTAATTTAATAGATTATCATTTGAAAAAAAAAAAAAAAAAACCTGGCCACTATATGAGGATAAAACAATATTTTGAAGTGACTTCTTTATGCCCAGAAAATAATGAACAAATCATAACTGTGAGCCATTCCGCAGTACAATGTACACATAACGAAACCCAATCAACAGTTGGGTCTGGCCGACTCAACTCCACTACCCTGGAGATGAGTTACAATTTCCAAAAATGAACCGTCACGGAAGATAAATCAGGCCGGGCAGAATTCTTCTCTCCTCCACGCACATAACGCATCATATAAGACAAGTCTCCGTCCTCTGTTATCAATTACAGACGAGGCCGTGACTCAACACCCGGCACTGATACGATATAATCAGGATGGAAGTAAGAGGATAATAAGAAGATATTAATACACACGCAGAGTCGCAGACCACACTCACGGGTGTCATCAGATCCAGTACAATATTTGTAGCAAATAGTCTGCTGATTTTCACCCATCCATTGTGTACAGCACTTGTCCTCATCAGGGTCACGGGGTCAGCACAGTTGACTTTAGGTGAGAGGCGGGGTGCACCTTGGCCTGGCCGCCAGCCAACCGCAGGGCACATAAGGGCACGTTTTCGGAGTGGCTGCTCATATAACACCATCATTTATATTTTTATGTATTATTTGTTTGTCGTCTTTTAACTTGTACTGCACTTTAGTTTCGACTTGTGTGCTATATAAATAAAGTGCTATGGTTGGGTAAGCAGGACAAACAAGCATTTGGACTTTCGCTCACATTTACACTTACGGACTATTTAATATCAAATATTCTCAAACTCAATTTTGATTGACATTTAATGGGGTCAAAATAATGAAAACAACCCTCAGCATGACGCAGTGCAGTTCTAAAACATTTCTAAATGCACTTATAAATATGGTTATACTGTATTATACTTATACAACATTGTACTAAAATTACAAAACTGAGCATTATTATAGTTTTTTATTTAACTTTAGTTGTATTGATCTCATTAACCATTCCTAATTAAATGTCCAGTGAGTGTTGTGTACAACTAACTATTCTAAGGTGACACCTGTTTATACAACTAACACTTACATATTGACTGCTATATTGTCGTTTTAATTAACCAATAATTTTCATTTTTAAATGTACGTTACGTTTAATAGACGACTCAAAAACATGTACACAAGCATATCAGAAGGTACTACTAACATTGTTCATTGTCATGTGTCAAATGAATTGACAGTGATCTCGATGCTAATATTAATTATGCCATCGCCCAGAAACATTAAAATCATTTTATTATATATAAATATGTTTATTAAAGTAGTAGTAGCAGAACTCAAAACGCAGCATTTATCGTAAGCGACTCAAAACGCACCCAACAATAACAGGCTAAGTGTTAGCTCGCTAAGCTAACTAGCTACAAGGCTAACGAGCCAATACCAGCGGTGCGGAACAAGACGGCTCGCCGCCGAACACGCACCGAGAAACGGATAGCGTGACGTTCAGCTCACCGCTCACAGAAGCTTCTGCCTGGAGCTCACCACCGTTGTGCCTCCTTCTCCGATGCTTCCGCTCGCTCTGTTGTGCTTTTACAACCGCGTCGGGACTGAAATTGACGCCGTCAGACTGCCATCGCCTCACACCAACAGCCACGAAATCCTCCGAGATGTGTTGTTATAAGCGCGGCTCTTCTATTCACCTTCCACTTCCATGACACACCGCACAGTGCACGCTCAAAGCCAGAAGAAGAAGCTAGTGTTAAGGAACGTCTGAAACGTATTCCCGAACGGATTTACGTGCGTACGCTGGTGCATTAACTTGCTGAAGGAGTTACGTCGAAATATTTGTCGTAAAATATCAAAGTTCAACAGTTGTTTGTCAGGAGGCAAAACAAGACGAAAATCAAATACTGTACTGCATGTTGAGATGAAAGTTTAACTAATTGTGTTAAACTTTATCTAACCAACAAATAACGTTGTCGGTCCCACTGTGTACTATGAGATGGTTAACGAAATCACGTGACCACCTGATTCATTAAAATCGAAATCCCCCCTCTCAAATTTTCAGATTAGCTCAGTGAATTATTATTATTAATTTATTGAGGTTGTTATATATTGATAAATATGGTTGGGTTTGAATTCTGAGAAGCAGCCTTATTTACCTGATCCTTAATTTTCATAATAACCACCCCCAAACAGTTTCTCTGCCCATTACTTATTCAGCCAAACTGGGTGCAGATCCACAGCCACTTTCAAGCAACAGAATCTCCTGAAGAACATGCAGAAACATCCACATCTCCCACTGGTGTGCGACCTGCGCTCAAGTCAAAGGGTAAGCAGGGCTGCATTAAGCACTAATACTTGCCTACTGATAAGTTGCACAAACATACTAGATGAAGCCGTTAAATTTGATTTGTTCCGTCTACTATATAATTTAAGAATGAAACATTCAAGGTGTGAAAAAAGGGGCTTCTTGTGGAGACGTCATATATCATTTTTATTATGAATTTTGTCACATTGTCCGACAGTTTTCTCTTTGTAACAATCCATCTCATCATAATTACAAGTAATGTTCCAGTAGTGAGAGTAAGATAATATAAGTTATTTGATGCAATGTTTTACTCTCCTTTGTGACATCACACTTGCAAAAACAAAACCAAAAAAAAACAAACAGGCTTTATTTTTATTTACGGACATTTTTTTCTTATATATAGCACTGCACATTGAGAGGCTACACAGACGGACAGCAAGAGACACGGGGGTGGGGGTGGGGGGGTCGCGGGTGTCGGAGATGTGTCTGGAGGGGCGGGTGGGAGGCACAAGTTGCACATTCACTGAAATGGCATTTCAGATGGAAGCAGTCAAATCGAATAGTAATGGAAAAGAGTGTGAAAGATAGCGTTTATGTACAGTTGCAGGTATACAACAAATGTGCCTCCCTTTTTTTTTTCTCTGTGAATCCTATATTGACAAATTCTTAAATTACAACATTATTACACACAAAACGTAAGACACACTCATCAAGCCAGATATCATCCTCACCACGACTACTAGTAGTATTTTCCTACTGTTTTCTCAATGCTGGAATAGGCAATGAACAAAAAAAATAAAATAAATAAGGAAATGACCATCTGCTCCCTCTTCGAGTGTGCGAAAAAGTGGCTGCAATCATAGAATTACTGTCATAATAACAATCTTAATCATAATATTTCTCATTGTATGTACATAAAATTCATTACAATCAATACAGTCAAAACTGCTCAAGTTGAAAGAAAAAAAAAATGCTCAAGTTGAGCTGACATTCCGGGGACAGCGGGGGGTTAGCGGTGTCGTGTGAGTGTGCGTGCGTGTGTGTGTGTGTTACAGACATTCCAGACGTCAACGTGAAATGCATCAGAGCAGTGATTCCCCAACCAGGATGCCGTGAGAGCTCGTGTGAATTTGTCACAAATACGTCTTCATCTATCTGACGGACAGAACATCGACAATTTGAGATGAGATCATCATTTCAAAACTTTGGTGACATTTTTGTTTTCATTTTTCAAATCTAAAAGGGGTGTGGTGGCTCAGTAAAGGTCGGGAAACGCTGCCATAGAGGGGACAGCAGTTTGTGTTTGATCGATAAAAGCTCAAGATGTAGATGAAAGAGTAATTGGGACACACTGGAATTGTAAAACTGCTTAAAAAAAAAGTCACAATGTTATGATAAAAATGCTAACATTTGCATCTTGACTGGAACACGTAAAAGGGAGCATGAGCTCCCAAAACTAAGGAATGACCTCCCGATGCGAATTAGAAAAGCCCCTTCACATTCCATTTTCAAGTATATTGAGTTGAGAATTACGTCAGATCTTTTTTTTCCCGAGAAAAGTCACACTGCTATGAGAATAAAGATAGTATATAGTATGAAAACAATGGAAGTTATGAGAGTAAAGCCAGTTTTTTTTTTTTAAGAAAAAGTCATATTACTGGGAATAAGTATTAGATTTATGAGAATAAAGTAGCATTTTTTTTGAAAATTAAATGATATTTTTGGGAAACGTAATAAATACATAAATATTCTGAACAAAAAGTCCTTTGCAGAATTATTATGAGAATTACATATTATTTCATTTAAGTTTGTAAGACAATTTTTGATATAAAATTTGATAAAAAAAAAAATACAAAAATAAAGACATAATATTATGAGGGGGAAAAAGCTGATAAGTCGTAAATTAGGAAGGGAAGGTAAAAAGTAAATTTTCAAATTTTCCATAAATGTAAAAAAAAAAGATTCCTAAAATATTACAAGTATCACTGTATTTTTTCTTGTAATTTTATTCTTGTAAAATGACAGCAGCTTTCTTGCATAATTACAATCTTTTTTTCTTTTTTTTAAATGTATTACCATTTTAGTCTCCTAAAATTGCAGTTTTTTGTGTATTACCACTTTATTCTCATAAAATGACAAAAATTTCTCATGAAATTATAACATAACCTCATAAAATAATTTTCTCATTAAATTACAATTCTTTTTCTTAAAATCACAACAATTTTCTTGAAAAATTGTCGTTTTTTTTCTTATATGAACCAATTCCTCCTTAGGCTTTTCGTCATCGCATTATGACTATTCTCATAAAACTACAATATTATTTTTCTAACTGTTTTAGCTGAATTCTCCAAATAAAATGACATGAGTGTGTCCCGATTTCTCCCTTTGCAGATGAAAGTCTTACGAAACACAAATGTTCATCACGGAATGTGTCAAGTGGGGTCGCAAAGAGGGAGGAGACAGCTTGTGCGCAGACATTGTGGTTCAGTCTAATAAGTTGTGCGTGTGTGTGTGTGTGTGTGTGTGTGTGTGTTCGTGCGTGTCAACATGTGGAAATCAGGGCCTTTGCCTACTTATCCAAGCAAGGGTTCAATTATGTGTTCAATAACAAAATACAATACAATCAATTGTTGTTTTTCTTAAACAAAGCAGCCTCACTCATCCAGCATCACACTATACAGACACGTTATTATTATTATTATTATTATTATTATCATCTTGTGATGTCAAACTGCTGCGCCACAAGTCATTTGGGTGGCGCCGGGCAGTTCAATTACATTGAGTTTATACATTGTGCCGCTGAACATCAAAGTGGAGAACGAGCGCCCGTCGTCGGCTATAGGTCACGTATGGCGTCGTGTGGCTGAGTATTACATCGAATGTGTTGTGCGTGGTGTGTTTTTGCGGGTATACATTCCGTACATGATCGTTAAAGTGTTGGTTTCCATGAGAACCGGTGCGGAGGGGGAGTTACATGCAGCTCAGTAGCGACGGGCGTTGCCGTCCTTGCACTCCTTCTTGTAGATGATCCGCTGGTCGTCGCTGGCGTTGTCGGGCGACTCGGCTGCCTCCTCTTCCTCCTCCTCCTCTTCCTCTTCCTCGCCGCCTCCCTCCGTGTCGGCGGACATGCCCATGCGAGACTCGTAGGACTGTGACAAAAGCAGGGGCGGAAAGTGTTTGGATTGTACTTAAGAGAAAAATGTTGCAAAATACAAGTTAAAAAAAAAGAAAAAAAGAAGAATATTATGAGAATACGATATTAAATGGGGAAAATTTGGATCAGTCATAATTTAGTAAGGAGTAACATTTTCAATGAAACAAAATTTCATCAAATTTTAGCTTGTACTGATGAAGAGAAAAAATGTAATGTGAGAGCTAACTAGCTAGCTCTCATAGGTTTATCATCTGAGGAGGTTGAAAAAAGTAACAATTAGCCTATTTTGACAAAATAAATAACCAACTCGGCATAATAAAAAAAAAAATTATACACAAAATACTTTCCCTAGTTTTATTAACTTACATTGTGCTTGTATTGAGAAGAAGAAGAAAAAATCACATTACATCTAATATGCTGTTTAAGAGCTAGCTAGCTAGCTAGCTCAGTTTTATCATCTGCGGAGAATGAAAGAAGAGCCTAGTTTGAGAAAATAAGAACTAAAAAGTATAGATATCTGTTTTGAAATGTAAATGTAGGGAGCAAGATTAAAACATTGCTCAGTTGAAGAAAAGAAAAATCATCATTACATCTTGCATGCTAATTTAAGCGCTAGCTAGCTAGCTCTCTAGTGTCATCATCCGCAGAGATTGAAAAAAGGAGCCGATAAAACAAGTTAGCATCTTGGTACAATGAAAAAATAACTTTATCCATTTTATTAACTTATATAGTGCTCATACTGTGAAGAACAATAAGGGGGAACAAATCACATTACATGTTGCATGCTATTTAAGCGCTAGCTAGCATGTGCTAAGCTTTATCAAGTGCAGACACTAAAAGAAGTAATGAGCCTAGTTTGAGAAAATAAGAACTAAAAAGTACAGATATCTGTTTTCAAAAGTGGGGAGTTAAAGTAGAGAATTATCAGAAAAATAAATACTAAGTCAAGTACAGAATACTTGAAAAAATGACCTAAATACAATAACAAAGAATTTGTACAACATCCAGCCCTCGTCTTTTTCATTTTACCTCCATGGGGTTAACGATGATGGTGAGCGCCGAGTCGTCCCACTGGCTGCAGCCCTCCTTGGCCGCCTCGCGGGCCTCCTCGCTGCGGCGGTGGATGGAGCGAATCCGGAAAATGCCCAGGATCACCATGACGACCAGGAAACCCACGCACACCATGATGATGATGGTGGCGGCCCCGGGGACCACTGACAAACAACACAGACAACAAAATGGCTAATCAGGCAACATGCTCTGAAGATGAATCAGATGTAGAGGCAGTCTTGTAAAAAAAAATTTAAAAAAATCAGCCACTCCTGAAAACAGTCCTCACTCCCAACCCTTTTAATTTATGAGGCCAAATGACGAAATCGTTAAAATCGCAAGCAGAGAATTGAACATGTCACCTGAATTGCGATGTAGGCTGGGCAAAGCGTGTCCACTGAGCTCGCCGGCGTGTTGATGGAGAAACTGTTGCTGGGAGGCCATCAAGTGGGATGGGTGGTACATACTGTCCAAGGAGTGGAGGAAGTTCACCTAAGAAAGGAAAGATTGCATTCAATCCCTCAGGTTAAATTCTGGAACAAACGTCCCCGAAAGGATGCCATTTTTTCCAAAAGGTTTTTTTACAAGCGGTCTCCTCACCTCCAGTGTCAGCTCATTGCTGGTGTATCTGCCGTTCATCTCAGAGCAGGACAGACGGAAGCGTCTCTCGAAGCGGGACGAGCTCCTGGACAGTCGGTAGCGGACGGAGCGAAGGACGTCCTCGTATACGGAGATGGATTCAGCACCTGGAGGGCCAGACAAAATGTCGAAGGTTGAAATGATGAGTAGCGAAGTATAAAAACACTCCATTAGCATTGTAACTAAAGTGGGCCAGAAAAAGAACTGGATCTTCTTGAAAACAGTAAGATCCCTTTTCTATTATTTTACTTTGAGAGTATTTTCCCTTTGACCCCTTGCAAATATCCAAATCAGGATTTTTGCATATTCCAGTTGTGATTACTGTAACTGACTCAGATCAGTTTTGAAATTAGTCACTTCAAGTCTTGGAAGTGCTTTGCTTAACCTGTGCTCGTCACATGACCTTCTTTCTATTGATTGAGGTTCTAGCAGATCTGGATCAGAAGTTGACCAGAAACGGAAGTGGAACATGAAAATTTTCTGTTTTTTTCACCTTGTTTCATTTCTACTTTTTTTTGCACAGATTTGAACCCTCCAACCAAGTTGCGGTCTCAATTTAGTTGACCAGTTTTTGAAGTGGTGTGATTAAACTGTGCAATGTGAACATAATCAAAGTGGATCCAAACATGAACTGGATTAAAATAACTTGCAATGTGAAAGCAAATAATTGTAGTTCCCTTTGTATTGGTTTACTTCCAATGTGTTTTCACTTTGATTCCTTTTAATCAGCCAAACAAACTCAAACTAATTCAGATTTTTTTTTTTGTACATATGTAAACACTACAATCAAATTCAGGACAATCCAGATCTCACTATATAATATAATACAAAAACCAAAGTCAACTAGAACACAAACTGGATCCTCTTACAATGTGAATGCCAAAACTCTCCATCGCGTTGGTTTCAAAAGCTGTCGATTGTTTTAATGACCTGTGATGGCGATGTAGGCGGTGGTGTTGATGATCTCCAAGCCCCGCTCTCGCACCACGTCCATATCGACCAGAAGCTCCTCCCGCTCCAGGTCCAGCTCTTCGCCCAGAGGTTGAACCTCACAGCCGTCCAAAGTATGGGCCACGGCGTCGGACATCAGTGCTGCAAAACCACCAAAATCCGTTGGGAAATTACTATCACACCCGGACATGTTGATGACGGTTACGTAAGACCCGTTTCAACATGAAGACCTGAAATAGCGCAGCATAGATTGTTTCTTTGGACTCACCGCCGCCTTCCATCCCCTGCGCAGCCGTGTTGACAGCGTGAGTCAGCGAGCAGACGATCCGTAGCTCTGGGAAAAGGGGGACTCCTCGGGGGGCTTCGAACTCGGGAGCGGGGCGAGCCAGATGGGGGCCGACCCCGGACAGAGAGATCTGAGGAGCATCTGGCTGGAGGACCACCAGGTAACCTTCCAGCGGCTTCAGAGACAGGCAGCTCTCCTCGTTGAAACATCTGCAAGGAGGCGAGAAGCAGGTTGTGTGACAAAAAGATCGCAAAGTCCAGTTACACTTGAAAAACAGTTGGGTAAAAATAACCCAAATTGGGTCAAGAATGGACCAACCCAACTTTTTTTTTTTGTTATTTAACCCAAAAAGTTGCATCAAATTAAATGAATAACTCACAAATCAAACCCATTTTGGGGTTGTTTTATGGGTTATTAATTTTCCGGGTTAGTTGAATAACCCAATTGAATTGGGTAAAAAAAATGAACATTTAACCCCAGAAATTGGGTCAAATTAAATTAGTAATCCACAAATCAACCAAATTTGAGTTAGTTGAATAACCCAATTGAATTGAACCGAGACAACTTTTTGAGGTATTGAGTCCCAAATGTTGGGTCAAATGATATTAATTGCCCACAAATCAACCCAATTCTTGGGTTGGTTTATTCATTTGACCCAAAGTTTTGGGGTTAATTGAATAACTCAAAATGTTGGGTCAGTCCCCTTTTTGACCCAATTTGGGTTAATTTTGACTCACTTCTTTTTAGAGTGTAGCAAAACGGTTGTGATCCCTCCAACTTCTTCAGCTAGCAAAAACTATAACCTCTGCGGTTTGCTGCCAAGTAGCGCACACCATTTAACTTAGCCGGCAAAATGCCTCAGAAACAATTAACAATCAATTGACTAATTGATTTTTTTTTTTATGGCAATCGTTACCTCTTGCGCCAGCAAATACACATTGCCTGGATCAGCAGCACTCAATTTTGCCAGCATCTCTTTAAGAAGTTACTAGCTAATCCTTAAGACACAATTCATTGGCAATTCATAAGCCATCCCAGTCAAACTGCTCACAATCCTTTCGCCAGCAAATAAAGTGAGCGCCAACAAACAGCTCCCTCTATTGGTTGTTGCCAAGAATCACACTCGTTTTTGCCACTACACTTAACTAACAAAATGAATCGACAAATGCATTTTCAGAGCCACCTGCCCTTCTTTAGCCAGCAAATGGTTGGAGCCTGAATCAACATTTCCCTCTGCTGTTTGCTGCCAAGTCAAACACTCATTTTTGGCACCATTTCTTCATGACTTAACTGAGAAAATGCTGAACAAACAATTCATTGACTAACGGATTTTTATGGCCATCCCTACTTCTTGAGCCCGAAAATGAATTTGGTCTGAATCAAAAGCTCCTTCTGCTGTCATTGACAATTCTCCATGAGAAACAATTAGCTAATGAATTCATTTTTATGACCAACCCTACTTCAGCCAGCACATAATTCCATTTTCCTCCACCTCTTCAAAATGTATAAATTAAATATTTATGAAACAATTCGTGACTAATTGATTTTTAAACTCCTCCTAGTCAAAACGATTGTAATCATTTTCACTTCTTTAGCCAGCAAATAAGCCTGAATCAACAACTCTCCATTTTGCCTCCATCGCAAGATGCTTCAGAAACAATTCAGAGATGGATTGAAGTTGATGTCCATTCCACAGTCAAAATAGTTGCAAAATGTCCACTTCTTTAGCAGGCAATTATATAAAACCTGAATCTACAGCGCCCCCTGCTGTTTGCTGCAAAAGTGCGCATACAGATCAGTTCTGCCTTTAATTCTAGGAGACCGACAAATGCGTCTTTAAACTTAACCGTACCATAAATATTGTGGTACAGATGCCATGTTATTTAAACATATTTATTAATTTGCGGTATACATGGTCACGATGGCATTGGAGTGTGGATTAAGCACAGCACGTATGAATGCGTGCATTACATTTCCACTATCAGAGAGAGCAGCTGCTTCTATCGGCTTCTCCAGAAGGGCCTGCTGTTCAGCCATCTGGGTGACTTCCTGGCCCCAAATCAATCTAATCTTCACACACGCAATAAAATGAGGAGGAGGGGTGGGGGTGGGGGGGCTGACAGAAAGAAATGGCGCACTTGAGCTGAAACAGAAACAATCTCTTCGTGACCTTGAATCGCTGGGACCGAAAGCCCCCCCCCCCCCCCCCCCGGCAAAAACGTGTGGCCTGGAAATCATGCGTCCATTTTCTATAAGGTGCGACCTCATTAGGATCCCGTGTGAGCTGCAGCCTATCCCAGCTGACTCTGGTCGCCCCGGACTGGTCGCCGGGAAATCATTAAATTTTTTAGAAAGATGCAAAAAGTGCTCAGGATTTCGAGTTTGATGTGATCTGCCTTGTCAGCAGCCTACTTTTTTCCGCTTCTCTCTCTCTCTCTCTCTCTTTCCCTTTCTCTCTCTCTCTCTCTCTGTCGCTGCGGTATAAATATAAATATAAATACGCAGCTCACCACATACATGCACTGGACTGCACTAATCTGAGGGGGAATTAATATTTCACCAGCTAAAAGCGACGGCTAAAGCCAGAGAAAAGTTGTGTGCATGTACCCGAGACGAAAGACTGTTCTGTGCATTTTACTCTATTCTGTGATAAATGAACGGCACGTTTTAATTTCTGAAAAAATGCTGAGTGTTGATAACATGGCGGTAACGTGTTGTAAACTTACCAAGCTTATATGCAACATTTTTAACATCATGCAAATCAACTTGCGATTGTGATTGGTTAGTTAGGATCCAATCATTAACCAGAAGTGCTGACATCATCCAAATGATGCGTTTTATTGGTTTGGACACGCAAATATGTCATGTCCACTGCAATCATCTATGGGCCTGAAGGGGTTAAGTTACCTCAGTTAGATATATTAATTCTGAAAGCCTCGGGCAGATTACATTGGCATGGCAACACATAGAGGCTGAAATCTGATTGGACAAAAAAAAAATAAAAAAATGAAGCAGCAACAAAACGAGGGCAATGAAGTAGAGTTTATACAATTTCATAGAAAAAATATATTTCAGGTTGCAAATGTCACGCCGTGCTGAAATTGTTCTATTTGTCCAACTGAAAATACTTTTTTTTTTTTTTTTTTGACCTGCCCACACGTCGTTTCATACCGCAATGCTGAAACTGCTTGATATTCACAAGAGTTTGAATTTTCATCATCCCTTCTTTTGGCTATTCGAAAAGGTAATTGAGTGGACATGGGCTGCTGCCAATTGAATTAGCTGGCTTTAGCGAAGCTAAGTAAACGAATGTGCCGGCTTGCCAAGAAGAGCGCAGGTGACTTTGGGGCTGAAGCCAGCAAAACGGGAGATAAGATACTGATTTATCTCCACGTGATTATTTCCCCTTATCAGCGGCGAGGCAAGGTTCACGTTTGATGAGTTCAATGTCGATGGGAGGAAGTCGTTGACATGCCCTCGCAGTGACACTTATGAGACGAGCGTCTGCCGGTGTAACAAAACATTCCGCTTTCACTCTTTACATCATGAAGGCGCATCCCCTCAGCTTGACTTCATTTTCTATTGATTCAGCAGCCAAGTGGGGAATAAAAAGTCTATTATAGAAGCTTGGCAGCCGCGTTCCCTTTCTGGCCCGAGTGTGTTATTGCAGTCTATCGGCACGCTGTTACGCCGGCGCCGGAATGTGTTTGACGGCGATAAGGCGCGGCGGGGGGGGGGGGGGGGGGGGGGGGAGCTCGCAGTACCTGAGCGAGGTGGTAAGCTTGAGGGGTCGCACTCCGGGCGTGGCGAAGCGGAGGGAGTTCCTGTAGGTCACCTGCTGCACGGCGCGGTTGAAACTCTCGATGTCGTCCCCCTCCAGCACTAACACCGACTGGCTCGGGTTCACGTGAACCTGAAAGCATCAAACGGAGGAAAGGAAATTGCATTTCTTGGTGCGTTCAATTCAAATGTTTCAATGAGTAAGATTGCAAGCAGTTCCTGAGGCGTTTACCTTCATCCCGGATCCCAACGTCTCCAGGTCTCCGAAGTCCAGGCCCTCCCTGCAGGCGTACAGACACTCCACCACGCTGTGGGGCTCCACGCTGCCCGGACGCACCGTCACCCCCGACAACAGGCCGTGGTAACCGCCGGCGTATTTCACTGAGAGCACACATTATACACACAAAAAAAATGCATCAACACAAACTAAAACCAGAGATCAATGAGATACCTTCAGGGACATGCCGTAAATCACATTGGCCTCTCTCTTAGACATACTCTCAGAACCACTCTCATACATACTACTGAAACATTGTCATGCTCACAACTGACATGCTCTTATTCACTCCTGTAACAATCTCACACAACTGAAACCCTCTCACATTCATGAATGGAACACTCAAATACACCACTGAAAAAATCTCAAACAAACGGGAAACTCTCACATTGACACTACTGAAACGCTCTGAAATTCACTATTGAAATGCTCTAATTCACAGTACAACAAAAAAAAGAAAGAAACAAAAATGCTCTCACTCACCCTTTCATACATACTACTGAAACACTCTCATACTAACTACTAAAAGTTCTCACATTTTTTGCTCTCACACAGATTATTTTTTTCACTAACACTACTGAAACTCTCTCATACACTAATAAAACACTCTCATACACACTACTGAAACACTCACTATTAAAAGGCTCTCTCACCTTCTGAATCTTTTTCACGCTCACACATACTGAAACACTCTCACACACAATGCTGAAACACTCTCATACACACTACTGTAACATGCGTACTCACAACTAAAAGGCTCTCACACACGCTTCTGATATTTTTTTGCTCTCATACACACTACTGAAATACTCTCATATTCACTACTAAAATGTTCTCACATTCCTGAATTTCTTTTTTGGTCTTACAGCCCCCAGTGAATATTTTCACTAACACTACTGAAACGCTCTCATGCTCACTAATAAAACACTCTCATCCACGCAACTGAAACACTCTCACTATTCAAAGGCTCTCGCATCCACTTCAAAATCTTTTTTGGGCTCACGCATACTGAAACACTCTCATGAAGACTACTGAAACACCCTCATACACAATATTCGAACCTTCTCATACTCACTATTAAAAAGTTCTCACATTCACGTTTGAATTGTTGTCACTCTCACACAATCTTATCAATATTTCCGGTCATTAACGCTACTGAAATGCACTCACACACACACTACTAAAAATTTATTTTTGCTAACATATAGTTCTGAAATAACCTAATTAAATGATCTTACACACTCAACTGAAACACTCACGCACTACTAAAACACTCACATACTACTGAAGAAAAATGCTCTCACAAAACTACTGATTTGTTCACTCACATACAATACTGAAACCCTCTCACACATATTACTAAAATGCTCTTACGCACTTATAAATTCCTTTCGCTTACATACACTACTGAAGGGCTCTCACACATAGCAAAATGGTCTCACACACACTGACATTTTTTTCCCCTCACTCACACTGCTGAAAAACTTTTAACACACACACTACGGAAATGTCACAGTATTATACGAGTGTATTTCAGCGTGACGTGTGAAAGGATTTCAGCTGTGTGTGTGAGAGGTAATCCTCAATGACGTCCCTGACGGTGCCTCGTAAGATCTCCTGCTTCTTTTCTTTACCTTCTGGGATGCTGTTGTTGACGATTTCCCTCTGCTTGTCCTCCGGCTCTGCGGGGAATAGCAATGTGGGCGAGACAAAAAAGAAAGGAGACAAACACTCATCAAAATGTATGAAGAGGATTCGAGGTGACGCCTGAACGGGCCACAGAGTGACAGGAAGGAATGAAAAATGAACATTGCAGAAACAAAAAAATGCAGACAACCTAAGAGAGAAAATACTTTTACATGCACGAGTTACGTGCACCGGATTGGAATTCAAAGTATAAATGTTTTCCTTGTGGAAATGGAAAACGTCAATTTTTCACATTGAAGTGAATTGAAATGCTGTTGCAGAGTCCCTAATTTTTTTTTTAATAAAATAAAAAGCATTGGATTGTATAAAAACATTATATGAACTGATTTTTTTTTTTTTTCTGGTGTCATTGCTGAATGCATTTTACAATTTGGGGCGTGGGGGGGGGGGGGTGGGTAGTACTGGGGTAGTAGTCAAACGCCATTAAACTTTAGTAGAAGAAGAAGAAGCAGGAGGAAGAGAAGGAGGAGGAGAAGGAAGAAGAAGAGAAAAAGGAAAGAGGAGGAGAAAGAGGAAGAAAAATGCTGCCGCTGTGTTGTGTAAATGCCTCCTTTGGTACTTTTGTTTGTTTTGAGTGTGTGTTTTTTTTTTCTTGTCTTGTTGAATTGAATTGAATTGAATTGAGTTTAAATTAGATGCTGGCTTTTGAATTAATAAAGAAAGCAAAAAAATACATCAAAAATCAAAAAGTTCCCATTCGGCTTAACTCGATTCTGAGGAAATAACTTTGGCATGATTTCATTCTAACTTTGAAGTCTATTTTCTCTAAACAGCAGCAGCCGCGTTCCACAGTGTTTGTTTTTCTGTCTTGCTAATTGGCAGCCAGAGATTCAGACATTTTAGCGCAGCGCTGCTAAACGAGGCCTGATAGCTGCCTGGCCATCCTGCTCCTCAGCCCGGCTGAATAATTGATGACCGCGTTATATTATTAGCCCTCAAAGATGTAAAAACACATCACATAAGCGAGCAAAGCGTGTAAAATGTCCCGCGAGAGCCCACCGACGCGCTTTATGAAAAGTTCACACGCCGTGATTTACATACGCGGCTCCCAACCGCAACATGTGACGGAGCAAAAAATATTTTATTGATCAAAAGCGTCTGAAGTTTGGAAATCACGTCACGTGGAACTGCCTGTAAATCTGTACACAAGTCAAACTGCTCTTTTCAGTGCTACGATATGGAAGGAATAAGCCCACAAGCTAGCAAAAACAATTAAAAAAAAAAAAAAAAAAAAAAGGCCAAACTGCATTTTTAGAGGTGCCTTCTATTGTGGCCTAAGGCACACCTGTGCAATAATCATACTGTCTAATTATTAACTTGATATACTGTGCTCACTAACAGATTTACGTCAGCTCATGAAAAATGGCATTAAAAAAAATAAAAAATAAGACAACTAGACGTCAACGTATTTCAAAATCCATTTTCATTCGTTAGCGCGGCGGCTCTCACCCCAGCAGGCGCCGATGGACATCCTCTGGCGGGGGGCCGGGTTGGGCAGGGCGCCGCTGTCGTGAATGAGAGCGGGGTCAAAGGTCACGCCGTCCACGTACAGGGTCACCGAGGGGAACTGCACACTGAGGGACAGGTGGTGCCACTCGCTGTCGCACACCTGGCGATAACACGGGGTCATCGGTCAGTCAGTCGATAATTCGTTATTACTCACTGTTTTAAAATATTATTATTATTAATTTGACTATTAGTTTATATATTTATTTTTAACTATAGTGGTAGCAATTTTTTTTTTTGTTGCCTGCAACTTTTGAACAGCCTATATTATTATTATTTTAACATAGACTATATTGTATTTTACAATTAATATTCTTTTTCAAGTCATAAGTATATTTAACTTTATATACTATTATTTTTATGTATTTTATTTCTTATTTTAAAAGCACATTTTATTACACTATATACTTATCATTAGAGTTGTGAGTGGCTTGCAGGCAGCCTTAATTATTATTATTATTAATTCTTATTATTAGTCGTGGCAGTAGTAGTAGTAACAGTATTAGTATTAGAAGTAAATATTTTACCTATTAAATGATTAGCATTTGTTTATATTTTTATTTTTTCATATTTTAAAAACAATAATTTTTTTTGGGATTAAATGTTTTTATTTGCTTGTAGTAGTGGTAAATATATTTTACCTGTTTTAAAAAAAACACGTTTTTGGTCAAATGTTTTCCTTTTAGCATGGACTATGGCTTTACATAATTAGCAGTCTTTTTTTTTTTCTTTAAATATATATGACTTTTTACGCTATTTTCCAACACATTCATACATTTTATTATGTATATTGTATATATATATTTATATATATATACATATATTATATGCTAAAAGTACAGTATATTTTGGCAAAAATAATTTTCTTACAATATCCAGTATCTATAATGCTTTAAAATGTGTCATACTTTTTAAATGATAAATTATAGCTTGTTGTTTGTTTGTATATTTTATGTAAATTTTTTTAAACTTTGTAAAGTATTGATTAGAATATTGAACACATCCGAGTAAATGATGACCAAATACCAACAATCTTTGTTGGTATAGCAGGCGGGGCGGAAGGGTGCGAGGTATCAGACAAAGACCAAAGAATCTGAACAAATCTTATCTTAACTCTGTATCAGCTTTAATGTAATCCTCCTCAGCCTGTCTGAAAACTGAATCCACCAGTAAAGCCTTCACTCTCCCACCCCGGCCAGTCAGGCAGACATGTTGGCCTTTTGCGCGCATTTACTGCCTGCATGACCATTAACTTAACAGCTTGATGTTTAAGAACACCACCCCCCCCCCCCCCCCGCCATCCCCCAAGTACCTGCTCCAGTTTCCACAGGAACTTGACAGGTCGTGCAGCCGAGACGTCAGGCCAGTAGAAGAGAGAGAGGCGGCAGCCGTGCACTGAGAGCGAGTAGTGGGAGAACGAGTCGTCTGTGGAGAAGAAGGCACAATTAATTAGCGGGTTCGCGCGCTCGGGATTTTAACTTGACTTTTCTATGGATTTCTTACATTTCATTTTAATCTCTCTTTCTCGGGGCTCTCATTTCAAACAGTATTCACACAGCAGCTGTGGTGCGCATTGACTCTTTTTTTTTTTCTTTTTTTTTGGAGCCGAGTGTGTGGAGGTTAAGTGGCTCCCTCAAGAGCACCTTGCCCGCTGAGGCCGTAAACAGTGTGCCCTGAACACCTGCGGTGATAATTCACTCGAGGTTAGCGTTGTGAAATAACGTCCAAGAAAGGCCAATTTGCCGACAACAATGTAAAAAATCCATCCTGAGGAGCTTCAAACTGAGCAGTGGACCAGTCAGCTTTTTAGCAGTCTGTTTTACATTTATTATATTCCATTATGAAATAAATTAAATCTACGATATCGAAATACCCTATTTAAAAACACACTAGGCATTCATGGCATTTTATTTTTGTTAAGAAGTAACCAAAATAACTCACATACGTCCAATTTGGATTTTTAAGGCCGGTGCCAAATCCAACATTTAACAGGATAAAATTATGATAACAGATTAAGCCGCCAATTCATTTAAAAATTATATAATGGATAAAATAACTTATTTCTTGGTCCATTAATGCTTACAACAATAAAGATATGAATTGTAAATGAACCTAAAGCCGTTGCTTTCTGTAGACGTAAAAAAGCAGGATTGGAGGAGACTGACATTTAATCATCTTTAGCAAAAGCTAGCTTGATCTGAAATACAGTACTTCCTGTTTTTAATCTTATTCTTTGGTCAAATTTACAGTGTCAAACTAAATAGTGTGCTGCCATGTTGTGGCCGGCAGTGGTATTACAGTCAAAATCAACAGTATGCAAAACAAAATAGTTATGAACTGTTCAAAAAAAAAAAAGACTGTAGACCTGGAAAACATGTTGGAGGGGTTTTATGGTACACAAGACAAATTTTTGTAGTTTGTTTGAACCAATGGTTCTAATGTAGTTCAACTAATGTAGGCTAATTTAGCATAACTCACCATTCTTGACGGTGCTACACACGATAGTCTCCTCCTCCTTGCGACTCGCTTTAGACTGAGCGGCAGCCGGTTGGACGTTGGTGCCCCACCTGCGCATCCAGAGCTGCAGGGTGAAATGGTCGCCGGACAGCCCCGAGACCACCGCGTCCGGCACCACCGCCACGTGGTTGGACCCATTGAAAGAGAATACCAGCGAGGAATCCGAGGAAGGCAGAGTGGGAAGGGCCGACGTCCAGTTGGCTGCGGGCGATGGCGGTGGGAGGAGGTCAACCTCGCCCCGAACGGCGCCTGGATAAGATGGAACCAGTCAGTTAAGACAAGAGGTGTGGAGACGTGAGACAAACGTAGTCGATTGTCGATTAACAAGGAAACAAGAAAAAAAAATGGATGTTGGCTGTATTACTTAAATTATGACTAGCTTAACTTAAGTAATGGCTTTACTTGCTTCAAGTTTAACTTTCTTAATTTTTGCCACAGTAACTCAAGACTTGAAACTTGAAGGGCAAGACTTGAGACATACTGGTATTTATAACTGTGTGACGTCTGGTAAGGACGCAAGAGAAACAGCCGGGTCATGTTTTTGGGATTTACGCACCGCAAAGGCGTCGCACGGATCGGTCCGAGTAGCTGTCTCGATCGCAGCCCTTTCCGATGTGGCCGGTCTGAAGCTCGACGGTGGCCTGGATGTTCCATACGGTCTCCTCGCAAGTCTCCAAATGCAAGGTGGGGAAGAGCGGGATGCTACCTGATCCGGGTGTGTACTCCACCCGCTTGGTCCAACCTGAAACACGTTACGATAATGAAATGCTGACGTTGAGAAAAAAATTCTGCGAGGCGTATCTGATTGGTCAAAAAAAAAAAAAAAAAAAGTCCCACTGCTAATATAGTTTAGTAGCAGATTAGATTGACATAACTCATTCAAACCCAAAAACGTATAAATACGTTTTTTAAATAATTTGTCCTTAACTCCCAAAAACGTATAAATTCGTTTTTTTAATAATTTGTCCTTAACTCCCAAAAACTTATTTATACATTTTTAAATGTTGTTTTTTTTATGCTAGTGCATACAGAAGGCTTTGATACAGCTTCTGACATAAAGAGGTCGCTTAAAGCAGTGGTAATAATTACAAAATACGGCCAGCAGGTGGCGGCAGAGCATAAGAGATCAGCCTTGGCCATGTTGCAACAAGCTCTTTTTGACAGTGTTTTCAACAGGCTTGTGAATAATGATGAAACTTACAAAAAAATTTCCCTGTTGAAAGACGAGACTCTAATCTTTCTTTTGGTAGGTTCCATGTTTTGATAGCAATAGAACAGAACATTCTGTGGACCTTGCAAAATCTGTCAAAATCCAGTAAAACAGCCGGGAGCAAAGGGGGTTGCTTCAGTGAAAAGGGCTGCGAGTGAATGAGTTACAGGCTGAAATCCGATTGGCCCAAAAATCCACGTACTTGAAGCAATACAGCCGAAAGAAACACTATCAAATAAAGCCAATAGACTTCATTTATTCTAAGTTGTAAATGTAGGTCAGTGCTTCTGATCGTGTTTAGACTACCAGAAGACCTGACCGCCCACAACTGTAATAACGTGATTGCAAAAAACGATTAAAGCAGTTGCATTTCTAGACCCTTGCTATTCGTAAGCCTCCACCTCCTTCAACTCAAGCTGACTCACATCGCCCAACCAGCCCGCACAGATCCCAACCCACGGCCTCGTTACCTACGGCTGAAAATGAGGCAAAGGAGCGCGAGTTACCGATCCAGCCGGGCTTGCAGGACGGCTTGACCGTGACGGCCACCTGAGCGTCGGCCTGAGCGCGGTTCTTGCCGCAGTCGAAGGCGGTCACCCAGAAGGTGTGAACGCGCTGGCGCTTGGAGTCCAGCGGCTCCGTGTTCTTAATGTTCCCTGGGAGACGCAGAGAGCGGGACAAAGGAAGAAGGATGATAATGAGGAAAAGAACCAAGCGCTCCCTCCTTGACACACGCCGCTTTGTCCATTCTGAAAAAAATGGATTTTTTTGTCGTGTGAAAAGGGGAGAGAAAGCGACGTCCGCGTTAAAATGCTGCAACGTGAAGGAACAGAGCATAAAGGAGGGACGGCGGGGTCGGAACACGGGGTTTCGGGTCGGCCGGCAAATTGTGCCGAGTCACGGTGAGGCCGCCGTCCTTCTTGCTCGCTTGCTTTGTGTTGCAAAAACAGCAGGCGCTCGCTCGCTGTCAGTCAGCCGGCCGGGCGGCGCTTGCGCTAACGAGAAAAAAAGACGTGAGGGAATAGACGGGGGGACGTCACCTGAACAGCTGCTGCTGCTGCAGTGTTTATGCAGAAATTCACAACAATAGTCCGCCCACGCTAAGTCTATTTTCACATTTTTGGCTTATAACCTGGCAGGGGAAGGAAGATGATGCAATTGCTTGACTCGATGCCCGTGCGCCATCATCTGCAATTTAAGGATTTATTCCAAATTTCACTACAGCCTTGACTTACAAGTTTGAGACGAAGCTTGTAACGGAATTTAATCGTATCTTAAGTAGATTGTCCTCATTGAAATGAATTGAAATGCTGTAGATTCGTTCCACACCCCAAAAACACAAGAAAATTGCTCTCTATTGTACGATAACAATAAAAGAGAATCTAAAGAAAATAGTGTTTTAGTGACCGCTGCTGTTATATTTTTTTATATGTAACACTGAGAAGTTACCCATTTCTAGATAAACATACTTGGAGATCATAATAATGCGTTATAAATACCCCTCAAAACTTCTATTTTTGCCTAGTAGCCTTTTTACAATTGTTTTAATGACCTCTGGGGATCCTTTCATTCTGCCTAGCAACAAGACTGTGCAGACACTTGGTATAGTGTTGTCGAACCCCCTTTTGTCATTCTCACAGATTAGACAGCATGGCTAGCCTATGCTATTTTTCTATTGGTCAATGGGGGCAGTTACAATCAAGCCCCATCAATTCTGCCTGGCAACAAGACGCCAGGCAAATACTTTTTGTAAGGCGCCATCAGGCTCTATTCTATCATGCTAACACTCAAGTGGGCGTGGCTAGCATATTCACATTTTTCATTGGTCAGTGGTGCAGCCTAGCAACAAATGGCAAGGCTAACACTTGTTGCCGCCAGGGTCTATTAAGGCAATCAAACAGCTTAGGGGGCGCGGGGCTATGATATGCCATTTATTTTCATTCATTCATCTATCATTGAGCGCATGAATTCTGCCTAGCAACAAGTGGGCTGCTGTGAAAATCTGACATGACCAAGAAAATCTATAATACAGCACTGCATTCAGGTCCGAGGGGGCACTGCCCCACTTGATCCAGTGGTACTGTTTTTCTTTCTTTCTAAAATGTATTTCATATTTAATACAGAGTAGTGAACCAGCTGTAAAGTTTTTGCCATAACATTCTCAGTGACTTTCAACTTCCCCGTTTGCCAGCCTAGTGGCTGGGCAAGCATAGGCCAGTTTTTTCATTGGCTTGTGGGGCAGTTGTAATTCAGCCCTATGATTTCTGCCTAGCAACAAATAGCGGGACAAATTATTTTTGGCCATGAGGTCCCATTTTGTGGTTCAATCTGACTACTGGACTTGACAAGCATGTTCTATTTTTTATTTTATTTTATTTTTTTGGTCAATGGGGCAGTTATAATTGAGCCCCTGTGAATTCTGCCTAACAACAAGAATCTGAGCTAACACTTAGCCTAGTAGCCATGGCTAGCAAATACGGGGCATTTACGATTGAATTCACAAGTACTGCGGAGATCTTCTTTGTGTGTCTCACCATCGTTGTCAATAGCAAAGGGCACGTTGGGAGTGATGATGTCATAGAAGCAAATCTGGCTGTACTGCGGGGAGCAATCGGCATCCAGCGCCTCCACGCGCACGATGCGGTCAAACAGACGCCCCTCCGGTACCGACGCCTCGTAGCGACGCTCCACAAACACGGGGGAGAACTCGTTGACGTCGTTCACACGCACGTGCACGGTGGCCCTGAGGCGACAAGGAGCGTCGTAAGAAGGGAAGGGGGGGGGGGGGGGGGTGGTCGTATGTTCGCCGGCTCTCGGGAGGCTCGCGCTCACTTGTGGGATTTCTTGCTGTTGACGCCGTCGGGCCCCTCGCCGCAGTCGTAGGCCTGGATGGTGAAGCTGTGCTCCCGCTGGTTCTCGCAGTCCAGCGGCTCCTTGGAGCGCACCAGTCCTTCGCCGGTGGAGCGGTCCAGGACCACCGCTTCAAACTGGACCGAGCCGGAACCCGAAGGGCCGTTGTGCACCCGGAAACCGCAGATTTCACCTGAGAGTGGGTGGGACGACGATGAATAGAAGCGTGGAGGAGAACAAGCCATGTGCAAATATGTTTATGTCGGAAGTTTACATCTTGTGCAGCGCAAAATGGAGGGCCATCAGCGATTTTATATAAATAAATATATATATATATATATATATATATTGGAGCTGTCAAACGATTAAATTTTTTAATCATATTAATCGCTTGCCAAATTTGAAGACCAGCTGTTAATTCTTTCGACATTTAATGTTATGAGGTCTTCAACATTTTTCGATCCACTGCCCACTCTCATTCTCCTCTTTTTTTCTAATCAGTTAATTACTCACATAATAATAATAAAAAAAAAGACCCCAGTTGTTTGACATGAACAAATATTCTGAATGTCATATGCAAACATTTATTAGACTCTTTACTTTAATGCATGTAGTTCTGTTTATCGCTCAAGCACAACCTGCGCTACCTTTTGCATAACCAACGGATCATCTGCGGTCAAAATTAATTGCACGATTAATCTGCGTTAATATATGATTAATGCGATCATTTTCTGTGATTAATCAATGAGTTGACGCTTTAACTTTGACAGCACTAGCAAGCACTGTAGATTAACTCTTTGACTGCCAAAAACGTTAAATAACGTTTAGTAAAATCCTATGGAGGAGTGCCAAAGACGTTAAAAGACGTTTGTTTCAAAACAGAGGTGAAACTAACCATTTTCTATTGTTGATTACTGAAAAACGGAATAAGGTAGAAACAAACTTTTTTTTCTGATGAAAGCTGAGAGTCCAATCTTTCATTTGGTAGTATGTGTGTTTCCATAGTCCAAACACATAATTTTCTGTGGACCTTGAAAGATCAGTCAAAATGCTTAAATCAGCTGGCACCCACGGCATCCCTTTTCTGAAAACGTCTGGCAGTCAAAGAGTTATATATATTAGTGCTGTCAAGTGATTACAAATTTTTAATTAATTAATCGCGATTAATTATGGTTAATCACATATTTCTACTTCTGCTTCCACTTTTTTCTTCAAAGCTTGTAACAGATAATTACGTGAGTAAAATCTGACAAAATATACATGTAATTATTTAAATATATATATATATGCTATTTAAATGGTATATATTCAATTTCGTGAACTACTGCAGTGTCATTTTGGGCATAAGCGCGTGAGATTCTTTTGTCCTACCACTTAGTGTAGAATAGGATGAGGTCGTCACTTGATACAAACGACTGCAATATCGGATCCAGGTTTCGCAGCTTTTACCAACAAAACATTCACTTTATGAGTGACACGAACCTGTTCCAGTTCTCGATTATCATCGGAGCCCACATGGTTATTTCAGCTGCCCGGGCGCACGCATGATCGAGCTCGGCTGACTGCTGCTGCCATGACGGCTTCAATTACACTACGCTGTTCTAAAAATAGACGTCCCGGCCGGCAAATTCATACATGCATCTAAAGCGAGGGGTGGAGGAAATATAGCCACGCGACGACTACCTTTCGTGATGTCGGACGAGAACGCAAAGTTGCAATGACGAATGTGTGCGGTTATTGTTGGGGCGTTACCGGCGTAGTGGAGCGGCGCGTCTTTGTCCAGGGCGAAAAGCGGCGGGTTGAGAAGCACCGTGTTGTCGTTCTCCATCACGATGCCCTGGTACTCCGTCTCGATCCATGGCTTGTGCTTATTGGCTGAGGAGATCAAACAAAGTACAATACGTGTTTGCGCTTGCAAATATTCTCATGCTTCCAGGCCATTTCATTGTCAGGGCATTAAATGGATCGCCAAAAAAAAGAGCAATGATGATGACATGTCAAATCGGTAAAATTACCGAATGAACAATACTGAGCTCTCCAGAAAAAAAAAAAAAAAAAAAATGGATCGCAAAAGACATGAAAGACAAATCTAGTTACTATTTAAGGCTACATATCACATTAACAGCTTCACTTCTCCTTGTCCACTTTCTGCCTCGTAGAACAATTAAACCCCCGACGAAATGTCCTCTTTTTAATCACGCGCTCATCTCTAGCGCCGCCATCAATCAAGCGGCCTCAGCTCAGCGGCTACACAATATCCCACCGAAAAGGACACAAACGCCCCAGGTTTTTCTGCGAATTTAACCTTTAATTGCCAATTAATTATTCATCCTCCATCGTATTCATCCAGCGCAAAAAGGAATCAAAGGCCAAGTTAATGAGCAAGAAGCGAGGATTGTTTGGCGCCGCGGCAAAGCCGAGTTGTCTCTTCTCTCGTCTTTTCCTCTTTTGTCCCGCAAATGCTCGTCGTCTGTGTGAGGCGGCTGGAAAAGTGCTTGTTTGTCACCTTCGAGACAAGAAGGGCTAAGCTTTCACATGGCGGCACTTTAGTCTGTCTATCAATCTATTGTAGTGTACGTACCTCCAATTTGAAAAGAAAAAAAAAAATGCCGCGCCAAAACTGCCAGACCATCCTTGTTACACATTGAACATGGCGGAGAAATGTTTATCGTAACACAATCAGGGTTTCATGAAATACAATTTATACATTATCATTCAATGTTTAGCTAGCTAGCACCTCCAAAATTGTCACTTTATTAGAGACCCCATAAATGGCACATTTTTGTTCAACCATTAAAAGATTGCATCAGCAAAGAGAGCAAGCCATTTTCACTTTAAATTGGTCAGCAATTCAAAAAATCGACACCCACATGTGGACTGACCAATAGTATAGATTTTATTTAAAAATATGTAATTTGCCAAATTGTGACTTTTAAGTTTTTGGCCTGATGCCAACCATTTACTAACTAGCAGAGGTGGCAAATCCAGGTCCAGAAAGTAGAAACCCTGTCACAGTTTGACTAGCTCCATTGGTATCGTTTACCTGCTAGCTAACTAGCATCAGGGGCTAAAGCCAAACTGTGGCATTTAGCCCCAGGTGCTAGCTAGCTAGCTCCATTAGTGCTCATTTACTTGCTAGGGAGCTAGCAAGCTAGCTAGCATCAGGGGGTAAAGCCAAACTGTGGCATTTAGCCCCAGGTGCTAGCTAGCTAGCTCCATTGGCGCTCATTTATTTGCTAGGGAGCTAGCAAGCTAGCTAGCATCAACGGCTAAAGCCAAACTGTGGCATTTAGCCCCCCCTCACTTCCTCTTTCAGATTGGCTGTTAGCCAGCCAATGAGAGTCATCAATTGTCACCTACGGCCATTTTTCATGTTGAAGCAGGCGAAAACGGCTTGCTGATCTACGGCTCGTTCATTCAAGTCATAAACTAAGAAGTGCAATGATAACAAGAACAAAACACAGCATCAACAACAAAAAAAAAAAAGGTAAAAGTTTAAGTATATTATAAAAATGGAATGAACCAGGTAAACAAACATTGTCATAATAAAACCTTTTTCAATATCCCGGAATAATGTGTTCCTTTATCATTTGAAATACATGAAAAGAGGACCTTGAAAAAATGATCACAAATTAAAATTAGATTATTTTACAAAGCCATCCAGCCCTACTACAAACCTTACATACACTATTAACTACAAGCCCTGCGTAACTGCTTACTCTATCTACCTTATTCACACTTTGGGTACTCAAGCATGCCGAATACCTTTCAAACTTTTGATATATAAAATTTCATTTAACAAAAACACCCCCAAAAATTTCCATGGAGGATTTACTCGATGTCTTCTTTTTTTGTGATTATGTATCGGTGGTAGCACAATTATCCAGTCTGGCCACGTCCGCTCCTCTATATCAACACTCTCTTTTTTGGTCATTTATCTCCCTCACCCTGGCGCCTCCACCCTTCCGCCGCCCTCCTCCCTCCATCTAGCATTAATCTGAGGCATCAGGCGTGTGGATTACATTCCGGATTACAGATTGAGAGGCATTCCATCGTTCTGTCTCCCTTGGCACCGGTCGCCTTGCTGTCACTCTATCTCGCCACAACACGCCTGGTGTTGGGCGCACGCGTACGCACACACACACACACACACACGCATCCTCACCCCCCCAAACGGATCTCACATTCTCCTCCTCCCTCCTTGTCTGCGTCTTTTTCGACCATGTCTGCCTCTCCTCCTGTCACTGCTCCTTCTCTACCTTCAACATCATGCTCCTTGTCTTTTCCCCAAAGACGACCCCCCCCCACCCCCCTCCGCCCCCACCTCTCCTCTCTTTGGAGAACCGACTTGGAATAGGAGGATGATAAATCTGATGTTAGAGGAAGAAATAAGAGTCACGCACATGGCGGACACTGGCCAAAATCGCGCCGGCCAGTTTATTAGGCACGATGATAACACAGTCTAGCTGCAGTGGCTGTTAGTTCGGGTCGGGATGGGCAACATAATGCCCGTGGGTCAAATACGGGCCTTCTAGAAAATTCTGTTTTTTATTCTAAAAACAAATACAAACACAAGAAATAGAAAAGGAACCTATAAATGCTCATACCATACTGTAAGACATGCCCACCCTCGCCGTGGTGTAGGGGTTCCTAATATTTTGGCATCACTTGACGGTTAAACAGCTCGCAGTGCAGCAATATTTGTTTGAACAAGGTCATATAAAAACATTATCAGAAAAAAAGGGCATTCAGTACAAATACCAAGTGCACATATGCGCACGGATATGTAGGCCACTTCATTAGGTACACCAGCACAAGCAAATCAGAGGTTAATAATGTAGATTATACCTGATCCATGATGTATAAAAGAAAAGAAATTAACATAAAAATTGTTTTTAAAAAAAATACATGCATATGATTAATTTAAATTATTTTTATTTGTAAAATATCAGTGTTTAAAATTATGATAATGTATATTATATTTATGCATATGAAAATCAATCAATTTCAAAAACGGTATTTCATAGTAAAATATTATTTTTCAAATAATAACTATACATTATATTTAGACTCTAACAAAGAATAAATACACCAATTAATAACATTGGATTTAATTTTAGTAATTTTAATGTATCTTCTGTATAACCTAAAAAAATACATCTTACATTAAAAAAATACCTAAATAAATCTATTCATTGTATTAAATTCATTAATGAGTTTCATAAAAACAATGACAAATACTAGTACCACTAATAACAATAATAATATTTTTAAACATAATGATAAATTTGCCTATATTCATTCATTCATTAAAAAAAAAAAATGGAACCAACAACGATACTATTTCCAATTTACCGAGGCAACAATTCATCATATTAATATTCCATCCGTCCATTTTCACGACATTTGTCATTATTATCATTCCCACTGATCTGAAGCCCATCCCAGCTGACTCAGCGCAAGCGGTGAGGTGCGGTGCACCCTGGACTGGTCGCCAGCCAATCCCAGTAATAAATTGTCCAATGAAAACCTCTCCATCAAAACTTATCATTTTTGCAAAGCTTTTCATTTCTGTATTTGGGTCTCTTAAGGACTGCACAGGTGTACCTAATGCAGTGGCAAAGCATCAAAAACGAGGCCAAATTTTTTTTTAAACACGACACACAGAACACAACACGACAACATGAGCTGTCAATATCGATCCGGACGAGTAACTGACCTTTGTTGCCACTGGCAACGGAAGTCAAGCAAAGGAAGAGGAAGGAGAGACATTTCATTGTGTCCATCTGGGGGAGCAGAGGTGTAGAAAAAGGAAGGGGGTGGGGGTGGGATGGGATGGGGGGGGGCATGCAACAACAACTCATTAGCACTCCAGAAGAAGAATCACAAAGGTTAAAGAAAAAAAGAAAACATGCAGGAACAAACATATTGATTGCCAATGCACAAATCTAATAAATGATTCATATGGAATTGGGAAGGTTTGCTTTTGAACAGTCGCTGCTGGACACACAACACCTCCGAAAGACCATTTTTCATTATTCGGAAATAGTCTGTAAATGACTATATTTGTATTTGGCAATGATGTGGTCAACACATACGTACCTGCGGTGTATTTATAAATAGCAAAAAACGGAGAAGCTGCTGATTTTGCACCGGTCAGTTTGTGTCACAGCACCGAATGAGCAAAAACTGCGTGTGAGTGTGTCGACTCAAGTGGGTGTTTTCCTGCCTTTTAATTGTGGTTTGCCAGCTTGTGGCCGGAGCTGAAAATGACTCCTCGGGGAAGGATGGTATGGAATGAAGGGATGAGGATGGGGGTCCGATATATCTAATAAGCAACATTCTACACAATGCTGAACACATATTGACGTCCAGAAGGGCCTGGACGTGGCAATGCATGTGCTCCCTTCCCACTTGTAATGCGACATGAGTGCGTGATAGTGACACACATCCGAAGAGCAAGATAAAGCTTCAATAATGGCTGCCCAGTTAAAAGTAAGGTGAAATGTCGCAGCAAGCGTGAGCACGATGATGATGATGATGACGATGACGATGAAGAAGTAGTGACATTACCGTGTCGGCTGCAGCAGTGATGCCTGCTCGGTACCCGCTGCTTCTTCTTTTTTTTCTTCTTTTTTTTTTTAGCCTCGCAGCATCCGCCTCACACGCCTCTGCCTCGTCCCCGCGCGCACGTCCTCGTCCTCGGCTCGAGCGGTCCCGAAGCTCCCGGTGGTAGTGGAAGGAGCTGGATGGTTGGGGAGGGGGGTGGGATAAGAAGAGATTCGGTGTGTAAACTGGAGCGGGTAACCTTGTTTTCTCGACTGTGGAGAAGGAAGGAGAGATTGAGTGGGAATGTTACGCTGGCGTCCCCCCTCCTCCTCCTCCTCCTCCTCTTCCTCCCCCCCTCCCTCGGCGTGCGTTAACCCGCCCACACTGCGTCCTTCTCCGGCTACATCCTCCCCCAGCAGATCCGTATCTTTTTTTCTTTTCTTTTTCTTTTAATCACCTAAAACAATCACGTCATAATGTCTTAAAAGTAAAAAAATAAAAATAATTTAATCTCATCGATATTTCCTCGACACGCGCACACGACTGCAAAATGACGTCATAGCAAAAGAAGGCAACAGGACCATCTCAGTTTTGAAATGCAGCACTTTTTTTTTTAATTATTCAACATTAGAAAAATTGCATTTAAAAAAAAATCACATTTCCCCCATGGATCTGTCCCATTTTTTCCTTTTTTATTTTATTTTAGATTTTTGTACATAAGGCATAAAATAAAAAGAACCCCCTTGAAATAAGCCATTAATCATGGTCATGGGCTTGTGTAAAAATTGACAGGCAGTTGCTACAGGCAGTCCCTGCAGGGTGGGATGATGATGAGATGCATCACCAGCTGAGGCAGCGCAGGTGAAGCACACAATGTTCCTAAGAAGTCGCTTCACCACGAGTTAACTGTTCCCCAAAAAAATGGAGGCGACTTAAAATAATAACACAACTTCACCTTTTTCATTTACAAACAACACAACTGAAGGGAGTGGCAACATTGAAGTTAAATAACATCCATAGGCGAGAGCAGGTGGCAAGAGTAATTTCCTTATTCCAAACGACAAAACATTTCCATAGAATTACAAAATCAAGTCTTTTTCTGCGCAAATTACAAGCAAATGAACAGTAGGACATTCATGAACAAAAGGCAATGTTGAGTCGGGTCTGTATGTTTATGTTCAGTAGCTCATAAAAGTGAGTCCACCCCTCACATTTTTTGGAAATATTTTAAAATATTTTCTTTGGACGAAGAAATTACATTTATACTACTGTAAATCGCTGGCAACAAAAGTGAGTACACCTCTATGGGTGATGAGTTATTGTGTGCGGACCGCAAATTTATATCAAAAGTGCTGGTCACATTTGGTCAGACAGTTTCACTGAGGGGTGTACTCACTTTTGTTGCCGGTAGTTTAGTGTTGATTTTTTATTTTATTTTTTTTTTTTACAGCAGTACTGTGATGAGTTATTTGTTGTGGACAGCAACTTTACAGTTTGTACATTGACTCATTTACAAAATAGAAAAGTGCTGTTTCTTTCAGGAATAGCTATAATGAAATATAAAGAAAAAATAAAAAGGGGTGTTCCTCACTTTTGTAAGATACTAAATGTGTGTGTATTGCGGTGCTTTTGTTGACCTCACAAATTCCCACCCAACATTTCAACTGTTTGTTCTTCCAAGCGTTCAGCAGCAGTCTTCTATGGTTACATTCCAAAAGTGCATTGACACGTCGCTTCCACATCATGTGAAGCGTTGCTGTTTGCTGCTGTTGTTGTTGTTGTTTGGAGACAGAAAGTCTTAAGAATCATGACAAAAATAAAAGGAAATATTATTATTGTTTTTAGGAGCCAACAAAAGGCTCCGAACCCGCGAGTGCAAATCGTATATATCTCTCAGAGGATTAAAAAAAAAAAAACAACAAATCATACAGGAAGTTGCCCCTGACAGGCTCCCCAGTTAGCCCGTGTGGCACAATGGTCATTTGTCTTGTAAACATTTCTCCAAAAATGTTTATAAAAGCTTCCTTACTTTTTACACAAAAATATATAGAGATTTATTTTCACATGGACATACGTATATATTATATTATATATACTTAAAGGCCTTAAAAATATTTTCCATTCCTCTCCTTTTCAAAGTCACAGTTCCCTTCAGCGGATTTTTGGACCTGCAAAGGAAGCAGAGACACACTTGAACCTACTTTTTTTTTTTAAGACAACAGAGTACGTAAAAATAAAATCCTTAGAACAGGCTGTCATTTGCATACACATGCACTAGAATGCTATCATGTCAATAGTAGTACAGGAAGTCCTCTAGTTACGAACATCCGACTTACAAACATTCGTAGATACGAACAAAGGCTGACTGATCTCCATAAATGCAATTTTGGCTCGCAAGTTCATATTTTTAAGTGCGCGCCTCATCATACATTACGGTACAGTTCATTAATTCATTCATTTCGGCAGCCTCACATGAACACAACTCAATAACGCCTCCACCATCGGTAAGCATATTCATTTTGTTTTTATGGTAGTGTACTTGTGTAAAAATGTTATCAAATTTACTCCGAGGAAAAGTGGTTCAGATAATGGATGGATGACAGATTGATGATGTAATTAACTCATTCACTGCCATTGACGGCTATAGATGTCAAAAATTCATTTGAACTAATTCTATTGGTTTAACATTTTTTTCCACTTTTGTTAAGAGTATGAAAACCTAGATTTTTTTATTGTACATTTAGAACAGATATTAAATTTGTGATTAATCGCCAGAAAATTCTTAATCGCCTGACGCCCCTAATTTTTAATCATCTTCATTTTTTTTTAAACCCATTCACTGCCACTGACTGCTATAGACGTCAAAAGTCTATTTTAATTGGGCTAGCAGTGAATGAGTTAAATGTATTTTTTTTTTTTTAATATACGTACTGTATAGAAAGTATATACGGTATATAATGGAGTTAGTTTCATTTTAAAAAGTGTTTTAAATATTTTTATTATTTTATTTTTTTAATTTAATATACCTACTATATAGAAAGTATATACTGCATATAATTGAACGAGGTATTTTTTTTATCATTTAATTTTTTTTTTTAATATATATATTTTTTATGTAATTCGACTTACCAACAACCTCCCGGAACTCTTTGTGTTCATAAATTGAGGACTACCACCTGTACTAGTAGCACACAGTTGTCACATCTAGTTGTCCTAGTACATGGACCTTCAAGCTGACATCATTGGACGAATGCTCAATCAGTTTGAACATTTATTCTCTATCTTTATTATCCAACTTAACATTATACTAGTACGCCGTTTGTCCTTACTATTAAAAGCAATAAAATAAAATTTAGCGTAGTAGGTGGGCATTTTGGTGCCAAGTAGTGCCGTATGATCATTTACTAGTAAGATTCCTTTGCATTTCCAATGCATGTGTAAAACAAACGCTATTCTTTGGATTTTTTGAAAACAAATTGTACAAGTGCGTACCGAGCCGTGGTTTAATCCTGCTTTTGCGGGCTGCGTTCCTTCTTAGGCACTAGCGCCTTCCGCAGGTACGGCGTGATTAAAAAGGCTACGAGGATGAAGACGTGACCGCAAAAGTAGACCGAGAAGTACACCTGCAACACAAAAAGTGGAGAGTCATCGTCAGGAAGTACAAAAATTCAGAATCATTTGGGGGGGCTGGGGGGATACTGTATATGCGGTTCGTTGAGGCACACCAGCTCCTCTTAAATCATCAGTACGACACTAATATTAGTCGTTCTTCACAGAGGATAAAGAAAACATGACAGTACTATATTGTCTTTCTGCATGTGTTACTGCAATATAGATGCTATTTAGTGTTAGCATTAAGAAGCTAGTGGACTAAAAGGCTAATAAATATGAAAAAGAAAAAAAAGAAAAGAAAATTTAAAAATAAACACAAATTAAATTTACAAATCTTGTTTAAAAAAAAAAAAACGCCCATTTAAACTTTTTTTGTATGTATTTACGGTTGTATTTAACTTTTAAGTAGCCTTTCATCTTTATGAACTGTTGGTTGATAAACAATCAAACAAATTGTAATTTGTTAAAAAAAAAAAAAACTTTTAATAAGTGCAATATGATTTAATTGACACACTTTGAAACTGTGCATAATTTTACAGCGGCTTCTAATAATAATCCCTATTTTAGTGGACACAGTCTACTATATCCAGTAAAAATCTCTATATACGCACTACAGATTAGACTGTATATGCAATTGATGAAGTTGGCGGCCAAGGACTACTTTTGTCTAATTGAAGGTCCTCAATTCAAACAATGCTTAGCAACATGACGTCATCAGAATTTAGTTATTTTTAGTTTTTCCAGTGAATAATGGAGGATAGGTTTCCCAACCCAGTTTATTTATTTTTAATCAATTAATTTACTACAGCAACCGACGATATAGAGGTAGTGAATAAATGTCGTAACAGGCAGTAAAAGGTGTTACAGCTAAAGAAAATGTTTTATTTTTACTTTAAATCACTTCCTTTCACAAGTGCCAGTCAAGTGCCACCTTCATCACCTGCGATTCCCATGGCAACCCCTCGACTTCCTCTGGAAACGGAAAAGGCTGTTTTTTTTGTGTGTGTGTGTTTTTTTTTTTAAACGAATCTTCAGAAGCTATTTCTGTTCTCTGTCTTCACAAACAAGTCCCAGTAGGACCCGTGCCAATTTACCATCTCATGCTCGCCACTAATGTCTTAAACTGCCCTTGTAATTTCATAATGCATTATGACAGGCGCATTCACGTGCACCTTTTAAAGCAGCGGCTGGGAACCTTTCTGTTATTAGCGACCATAGCCGCTAAAGCCATAATGAATTTATGAACGAATACGAGGCTGCAGTTGAACAAATGTTTACTCTTATGCTGGGTAAAATGGGCATTTGTAGCGTAGATGTATTTTTTAACTCATTCACTGCCATTGACGGCTATAGACGTCAAAAATTCATTTGAACATTTTTTTCCACTTTTGTTAACAAAAGTATGAAAACCAAGAATTTTTTTATTGTACAATTAGGACAGATATAAAATTTAGGATTAATCGTGAGTTAACTAGTAAAGTCATGCGATTAATTACGATTAAAAATTGTAATCGCCTGATGCCCCTAATTTTTAATAATCTTTTCTCTTTTTTATTCTCGTACATCAAAAAAATAAAATAAATATATATATAATTATTATTTTTTATTATTTTTATTCTTGATATATGTACTACTCTTTGCACAATATTAAAAATAACCCTATAAAGCTTTTTTCTTGAGCTCTACTAATTTATTTTGGTCATGTTACAAGCTTAACTCTTTGACTGCCAGACGTTTTCAGAAAAGGGATGCCGTGGGTGCCAGCCGATTTAAGCATTTTTGACTGATTTTTCAAGGTCCACAGAAAATTATGTGTTTGGACTATGGAAACACACATACTACCAAATGAAAGATTGGACTCTCATCTTTCATCAGAAAAAAAAAGTTTGTTTCTACCTTATTCCGTTTTTCAGTAATCAACAATAGAAAATGGTTAGTTTCACCTCTGTTTTAAAAAAAACGTCTTTTAACGTCTTTGGCACTCCTCCATATGATTTTACTAAACGTTATATAACGTTTTTGGCAGTCAAAGAGTTAACCTTGAAAATATACACTTTATCTTGGAAATACAAAACCTTTTATTTTGAAAATACGCATGTCTATATTTTTAAAACCCCCAATTTTAATCTTGTCGCATACGTTTCGTTTTTTAGGTTAGGTTGGCCCAAATACTAAAACGACGACAACAAAACGCTACATATGAAAAAAAAACATTGTGATTAGACTCTTTTTCCGTAGCACAACTTAAGTCATCTTTTGATGTCGATATGTGGATTTTTCATGCACCTTGAGCCATTTGTCGTAAGTGAAGATGCAGAAGGGCACCAGCGCGTAGCCCATGAAGAGCCAGTGGAAGAACTGCTGGATGACGTAGATGAGCGGGTAAAGTGGCCCGCTGGCCAAATGGATCAGCATCGGACTGTCCCGCACCAACAACTGATACTGTCACACAAAGAACATGCAATTACATACACACACCAGTAATGACTTTGTCTCCTTTTAACGCGGGCCTCTGCCAAATTAAGACCCGAGTCAATATTTAATAATAGGCGCATTTAACAGTGAGGTGCATTGGATCAATTTGCTTTAGTCACTTAAGAACAAGAAGCAGAAGTCTCTTCATTAAAAGGTTAAGCAGGTTGAAATGAGGCAAACGCAGATAACGATTACTTGGAAATGAGTTATCCGCTGATGGTTTTGATAAGAATGATAATGGCGGCGCCTACCTGTCGCTCAACAGTGATGATGAAGAACTCCATGGAGAAGCACATGAGATATCCCGAGTGCAGGCCGTGCCATATTGTCAAGAAGAGGAGAGTGGACACGTGGGAGAGCGTCTTGTTGCCCAAGAACTTCAGCCGCTTAAACACGTGCCTGGAAAACCAAAACAAAGAAACTCATTGGACTCGCTATCTCTTAAAAAATATATTTAACTCTCAACTTAGAACTTATTTCTACATTCTTGTATTTAGTTACAACTATTTATTGGAGCAATGTACATCATAGTATCTTAATACTTTTTTTTAAAATACATTTCTCAATTAAATGTATAAAAGATCCAGCGTTAAACAACAAACAATTTTAACAATAAAAAATAACCGCATAATGTGATTTTTTTCCCCAGTGCAAAGCTCTTGTGCTCTTGTACATAAAAACAAAATGGCTGAACAGCAAATTAACATGACTCATTCACTGCCATTGACGGCTATAGACGTCAAAAATTCATTGGAACTATTTCTATTAGTTTAACATTTTTTTCCCATTTTTGTTAACAAGAGTATGAAAACCTAGAATTTTTAAAATTGTATTAGAACAGATATAAAAATTTTGATTAATTGTGAGTTAACTAGTGAAGTCATGGGATTAATTACGATTAAAAATTGTAATCGCCAGGCGCCCCTAATTTTTAATAATCTTTTCTGAAGAAAAAAAAAAGATTTGTAAAAATTAAACAAAAAATGTTTTTTTTTAAGAAAATATTATTAAAAATTAGGGGCATCAGGCGATAAAAATTTGTAATCAGAATTAATCGCATGACTTCACTAGTTAACTCACCATAAATCTCAAATTTTACATCTGTGCTAAATGTACAATAAAAACTTTTTTCTAGGTTTTCATACTCTTGTTAAAAGTGGAAAAGATGTTAAACTAACAGAAATAGTTAAGCTGTCAATGGCAGTGAATGAGTTAATATTACGTTTGTGGAACCAGACTTAATCACACATTTTTTATCTGTTCTAAATGTACAAAAAAAAATCTAGGTTTTCATACTCTTGTTAACAAAAATTGGAAAAAATGTTAAATAGAAATAGTTAAAATGATTTTTTTTTTAAAGTCTATAGCTGTCAATGTCAGTGAAAGAGTAAAGTGGGAAAAAAAAATCAACTCACTCAAAATTTTAAGATTATTCAGGTTACTGTTTATCCTGCATGTCATTCCAAATAAGCAAAAAATTATTAGGCCTACTCGCGTTGTAGTATAAGATGCAACTAAGGCAAGTCTGCCATCTAGTGGTGAATTGTGATATTACAACTTAAAACTATACAGCGCAACCCCGTTATTTGCGGGTAAGTGTGTGTATAATTGATGATGGCCATTGAAAATGCATTAGGGGGAAAAAAAACGTTATCTATTTTTGTAATCCACCCAAAAATCTTCAAAATATGCTGAACTTTATTTATAAAGCACTTTAAAACAACCGTCGCTGCATACAAAGTGTATACTGAGTAAAAATCAGTCATGGAATAAAGACAGGTAAGACAAAATAAACACAAAATAAATAAACAAATAAAATAAAGCAAAAATAAATATATATAAAAAAATGAAATAAACAAATAAAATAAAGCAAAAATAAATATATATAAAAAAATGAAATAAACAAAATAAAAGAGTAAAATAAACTCCCCCCCAAAAATAATCAATAAATCTGCAATATAAATTTTCCACAAAGAACCCTTGGTGTGGAGCGCAAGTATGCGGGAAACTAGAGGAAACTTCAAACATGTCTTCTCAATGTTTCTTCCTTGCCCGTGAAGTCCTTTGAGACTCTTTTGTGATTACGGAATACATACATAAACTTGACTTGGACTTGATCCATGCCTGCTAATTGGGCCCAAAAGTGTTTTTAGTGAGACGCAGTGATTTATGACTAACGTTTAATTGTATACGAGTAGGCCAAAAGTGGCATCAGTCGTGGAAAGAACGTTTTCATTTCAACAAAGTCATTCTTCCTTAAAGATACAAAATAAATATTGAAAAGTCTCTCCAAGCTTGCACCTGTCCCATCTTGCATAATGTGTTCTGATAAAAGAGCGGATGGAATGCGACTACTAATGAGCGCCTTCTGAAGCGCCGCCACGTCGGCGTCATCCATATTTCAGCTATCAGCGACGTTAAATAAATCACTTTTCTTTACTGGCTGTCGTACTAACCTGGCGGCCCAAGCGTTGGTGTTGATGTTAAAGGAGCCGATGGTGCCGCCAAAGAGCGGCGTGGTCTCGAAAAGCCACACCTTCATGTTGGCGCAAGCGTCCCATTGGGGCTCGCCGTCCCTCGTGCCGCCGTAGCCGAGCCCGGTCAAGATGCACACGCCCTCCTGCAAACATGTCATCATCGATATCACTGGGCATCTCGAATCGCGGCAGGAATTCGTATCTTGTCTTTTATCCAGATTTCAAACAATACGTAATTGCGTCTTCCTTCCATTTACTTCTACGTTAATCGTCTGTGTCTCCTTCTCATAATCGTAACTACTCAATTTGATCTGACCAATATCATAATCTAATAAATATGGTACATGTTTCTTATTGGATAGTGATGAGTGCTTTAAAGAAGTCAACCTTAACCTTAAACATTTCTTGACAATAATATGTTACATGTGACCTCACTAGTCTAAAAATGACATTCTGATTTAACTCATTCACTGCCATTGACGGGTATAAACGTCAAAAATTCATTTGAACTATTTATATTAGTTTAACATTTTTTTCCACTTTTGTTAACAAGAGTATGAAAAAAAATATTGTACATTTAGATCAGATAAAAAATGTGATTAATCATGAGTTAACTATTGAAGTCATGCGATTAATTGCAAATAAAAATGTTAATCGCCTGACGCCCTAATTTTAATAATCTTTTCTTTTTCTGAAAAAAGATTATTTAAAAAGAGTATTAAAAATTAGGTTTTTGAAAAAAAAGACTGAAAGGAAAAGATCACCATAAATCTCAAATTTTATATCTGTTCTAAATGTACAATAAAAACTTTTTTCTAGGTTTTCATACTCTTGTTAAAAGTGGAAAAGATGTTAAACTAACAAAAATAGTTAAGCCGTCAATGGCAGTGAATGAGTTAATATTATGTTTGTGGAATCAGACTTATGAAGCAAAATACAGCCCTTTTTATCCATCTCAGGGGGCGGCCATTTTGCCACTTGCTGTCGGCTGAAAACGACATCACAGTTGATCAAGGCTCAGGCAACGACCAATCACAGCTCACATGCCTTCTGAAGCTGCACTGTGATTGGTTGTTACCTGAGACCAGTGAGCAACCGTGATGTCATTTTCAGTCGACAGCAAGTGACAAAATGGCCGCCTTCTAATATTGATAAAAACTGCTGGATTTTGATGCTGCACTCGTATTCTATTAATGCAATATTAACCATCGAACATATTATTGTCAATATTTTATTTTAATTTTTTTTTTGGGGGGGGGGTGTTAAGTAATAAACAGTTTGCTGTTTAGCTTCTTGTTAGAGAACAGCAATTACAGATAATATGTATTAAAAAGTTCAGAGAAGGACCCATTGAGCCATTTTCAGTAGTGAAAAGTTAATATTTTGTCTATAATTAATTTGATAATGTCATATTTCATGCACAACAGAAACCTTAAAAAAAAAAAATTTATTCCACTTGCTGTCGACTGAAGATGACATCACCTGTGCTGAGGAAGTAGGTAACGACCAATCATGACTCACATGTTTACTGGGTTTGGTCAGCAAACTGAGCCATGATTGGTCGTTATCTACTTCCTCCGCACATGTGATGTCATCTTCAGTCGACAGCAAGTGGACAAAAAGGTTTTTAAAGGTATTAATTGAACATGAAAAAGAATAAAAAGGTACCACATTAATTATAGACAAAATATTAACTTTTCACTGCTGAAAATGGCTCAATGAGTCAAGTATGCCTTTGAGTTCACATGTAAAAATTATACTGTTTTTTAGGTTCATTCAGAAATTTCACCCAAAAGCCAAATATAAGTTTTTGATACAACTCTTGCATTCACTCTCATTAATGTTTTGTTTTTTTAAACATCATCAACATCATGCAGATGGTCGTTCACACTTACGGCTATGAGCCAGCAGCAGACATATTTATACAATATGATTTTAGCCCAAATCATAATGAATATGCAGCGAAACCAGAATGGATGAGCCTGCGGAGAAAACACAAAAGTGACACAAGCAGGGGGGAAAAAAAGAAAAAAAAAAGATTGTTGAAAATTGAAATGCCAACACTCACGTCATACTCATCCGTCATGAAGTAGCTCTCTTGGTAATGAGGACTAAATATTGCAAATATGACCAGAAAGAGAAAACCCAGAGAGAATCTCTTTACAGCTGGTACCACGCTGGAAGAGGGATAAAACATAAAAAGGTGATGGGAAGATGAAAGTTCTCCATCTGCCGAAAGTGTCTTTGGGCTCGCAACCTCTCTACCTGTTCGGAGGCTTTCCCGGCCGGTCGCTGAGCTCCCCCGCCACCAGCTTCTGGTAGCTGCGCAGCGTGAACTGCGGGCCCACCAGGAAGCCGCCGTAGAAGTAAGAGAAGCCGAGCACCTCCAGCAGCGAGGGCACGCACGGCAGAGCGGAGCTCTTCTGCTGTGCGCTCAGCTCCGCCTAATCGTTGAGGATCGGACGTTAGCAGAGAAACATTTGATGGCCATCAGCTGATTGCAAGCTCGGGCGGCTGCGTGAAATCCGTATTTTGTTCAGGAATGAGTCAAGATTCTATCAAACTAGGAACGCAACTGATGTGCAACTAATACAGAGCAATGTCATTGTTTTCAGTTTTAAATTTTCAATCAGTGAACTGCACCTACTGGTCATAACATTAGGTACACCTGCATAATCCAATATGATGCTAAATTTAACTATGTTCATTATTGAGCCGTTTCTAATTTTTCCATCCTAAATAAGCAATTTCATACGCTGTTCGAAGCTTTACGGAAGCTAAAAAAAAAAACTTTCTAAGGACTTAGATATAGTAAATCGAGTGGATATAAAAAGTCTACACACCCCTGTTCTCATGACAAGTTTTTGTAATACATAAAATGATCTCAAGGTAAATCCTTTGAAAAATTCCGGGAGCTCCCAGGACATGTCTTAATCTTGAAACCTTAAGATCTGAAACCTTAGACAAGGAGGGGAGAATTTTGAAAACTTAAAAAAGTAGTGTTAGCGCAAAATCTTCAGGCTTCTGTTCACTCTAAAAAGAGAATTGTTGAACCAATTTAAGATTAAACAGAATTGTTGACCAACTTCATAAAATTGCTTCCAGTGTAACACATAAATTGAATTAAGTTAATCCAAAGTGAATATATTACGTTTAATGAACTCATAATTAATTAAAACTTAATATATTCACTTTGGATTAACTTAATTTAATCATGTATTACAACTTTAAAAAGTTTTATTCAGTTGGTCATCAATATTCTGTTTAATCTTAAATTGGTTCAACAATTCCCTTTTTAGAGTGTGGAAAGCAAAAACAAATGTCACAAAAAGCCCACTAGAACATCTGAACTTTATTTGCGGCACTTTAAATCGTGTCTGACAGGTGTGCGCTCACTCCCATTTTACAAGTTTGAATATGGTTGCTTCTTTTTGAACACAGTCAGATCCCTTTATAGGGGGTGTGCACACTTACGCAACCACATTATTTCTTAATAAAAAATCAAATAAATATTTGATTGCATTGTTGAAGTTCATGTCAACAATGGATCAAGTTAAAGTAAATGTATCTTGGGCTCATTTATTTATATCACAAAAATAATGTGACGCTCACATGAATGGCACATGCAGGTGTACCTAATGCAGTGGCCGCTGAGTGCGCGTGGGAAAAGACAAACAAAAAAGCAGAAAGAAAAGCAACGACATCAACCAACTCACTGGTTCTTTCCCGCCGTCATAGTAATCAAATGCCAAACCTGAAATCAGAAAGCGTAAAAGAAAACGGGCGTAAGGAACCGTGTTAGGGTGACTAATGAATGAAATCACGACCTTTAGCAAGGACGGACAGCGTGCACGAGCGGTTAATGGTCGTGATAAAGCGCTGATAGATGGCGGTTGTAAAACAGAAGGCGAGGCGCGCTTCGGCCGGTAGGAGGTTACCGATGAGTTTGAGCGTGAGGACGCAATGAGGCATCGTCCACTTGATGTCGTACTCCTCCGTCGCTGTGAAGTAATAGCCTGCCAGCAGGTATAACTGAAAGGGAAATCGATAAAAACAAAAAAACATAAGAATGACTGGGAAACAAACAAGAAAACTTGAGCTGAGCACATGTTCAAAACTCATTCGCTCAATTAAAGTGTCGTACCAGGAGCAAGGAAAACCAGTTACTCATTAACGGGCGATAGCGATTGCAATGGTGGAAAAGGAACATCGAGCAAAGACCGGAGAAAAAAATGAGGACTTTCACCCTCGAAAAATCTGCTGGGTACACAAAAGTCTTGAGACGCCTCTTAATGATTTCATCGAGTAGAAAGCAGGTTTTTAAAAGTGCGCGTCTGCTTCAGAAAAACAAACAAAATAAACATCAACATAACCTGCAAATTAAGCTTCCATTGATGTAAAAGCAAAACGGATGCATTTTAGGCGAAGACAATCATTTGTATTTTGGTACAAAAAAAGAAAATGTTTAAATATATAAAAAAAATATTAAAACAAATACATTTCTTTGAAACACTAATTCTACAAGTTCCTTTTGGACCAAACAATATTTATTAACTCATTTACTGCCATTGACGGCTATAGACGTCAAAAATTAATTTGAACTATTTCTATTAGTTTCCACTTTTGTTAACAAGAGTATGAAAACCTAGATTTTTTTTAAAATTGTACATTTAGAACAGATATAAAATTTGTGATTTATCGTGAGTTAACTAGTGAAGTCACGCGATTCAATTACGATTAATAATTTAAATCTTTTTTTTTTTATCGCGTCAGGCGATTACATTTTTTTTTATTGTAATTAATTGCATGACTTCAATAGTTAACTCACAATTAATCACAAATTTTATATCTTGGAAATGTACAAGATTTTTTTTCAAGGTTTTCATACTCTTGTTAAGAAAAGTGGGGAAAAAATGATAAACTAATAGAAATCGTTCAAATGAATTTGACGTCTATAGCCGTCAATGGCAGTGAACGAGTTAAATAAGTCATTTTAAAATAAAAATAAAAAAGGCGCAAATATATCAATTTAAACAACTCAAAATTAACATTAATAATCTCTTAAAATAGACGCTGCCACATGAGAAGGTCTCACCATTTGAAAGATGAAACTGCTCAGGATGGCCGTGACCGTCCTTCCCATGAGCCTCAGCATCAGGAACTGCGCAAGGACGCATACCGCCGAGTGATAGATCTGGGAACCTGTCGGAACCAAAGAGAGCAGCCAAATTGGACTTGTTGGATTCTAAGCGATCGGGGGTTGATTCTACAAGTGAGGATGGCGAGCTATCAGACACACTTCGTCGGTGCGACGAGCTTTTCAAGTCTTAACACAAGGAGGCGAGATTAGGCAACAGACCTGCTGTGAGGCCCGAAGTGCAGCCAGAGAGAATAAAAGAGGGGAAGAAGAGAGAAAGGATCAATGTTAACGCTAGTGGAAAAGTCAATGCAACCTTTTAGAAGGGAATGCACAAGTTTTTTTTGTTTTTTTTTTCCTGTGAGGCCACCACAGAAACGCACCACGGTTAGCAAAGAGGAAACCACACACATGCTTGCAATATATGCGTGTCTGTCCAGGCTGATAAAAACAAAAAAAAGGGGGGGGGGGGCTGTGCATGATAATGGTGAGTTGTGATAAATCCCAAAGGTAATTCCTGTCTTATGCATATTTGCCACAATATCAGACATTGCGCAACTCCGTCCAGGCTGCTCAGCACAAAATAAATCAAGGGTCGCTTAATTTTTTTAATCTTGCCAACCAAGCATTTATTTTTAATATTTGCTGTATTAGGTTAGCTCTTTGACTGCCAAAAACGTTAAATAACGTTTAGTAAAATCCTATGGAGGAGTGCCAAAGACGTTAAAAGACGTTTTTTTTTTTTTCAAAACAGAGGTGAAATTAACCATTTTCTATTGTTGATTACTGAAAAACGGAATAAGGTAGAAACAAACTTTTTTTTCTGATGAAAGATGAGAGTCAAATCTTTCATTTGGTAGTATGTGTGTTTCCATAGTTCAAACACATCATTTTCTGTGGCCCTTGAAAGATCAGTCAAAAATGCTTAAATCGGCTGGCACCCACGGCATCCCTTTTCTGAAAACGTCTGGCAGTCAAAGAGTTAGCTATTTTACTGAACAGTTGTGTTGTTAAAAGGGGTATTTAGAATGTTCTCATTGTGCATGTTACACTTAAAATAAAATGTATCCACTACATTACATTTGTTAAGTATAGTTCAGTTGAACTTTTAAAGCAATTTTCACCTTAAACCTTAATTTAGGTACTTTAAAAAATATATATAAACCAATACGTCTTAATGGAATCGTTCTTTTCATTATTTAAATAAACATATGAATTAAATTGTTACATTATACTTAAATTGTTCATATTGTTACAGTGGCTTATAAGAATAATAGGAATAATAAGAATAATACCCATTTTTGTTTTTTTTAAATAAATACTACACTACTGTATTTCAATGTTGGCCATTGTGATTGTACGTACAGAATTTAGTATTTTTTTTTAGGTAATACTTTGTGTAAAATGTTTTGATATCCACTGATTTTACATACACTTTTTAATTGTTTATTTTGCTATTGTTTTTAACACAATCTACGAATGAGCTGGCCTTAGACCATGTCAAATAAATAAATAAATTAGTTAATTAATAAATAAATCTAATATAGCCCCTGAGCAACAACAAAAAAAAATTGTCCTACTCTGATATAATTGAACTTTTCATTATCCTTTCTAACGTTCATCAAAGTTAATTAACATTTAAGTGTAAACTCGTGTGACAACAGTCGCTGTATCGTTAATGACAGTTGTAAGAAGGCCAGTTTGAATTTGTAACAGATTCCGTTTGAATTGATCCCTACGTAAAAAATATTTATTTAAACGACGACGAATTTGTGATAGTAACGCATTGCAACAGCTGAATCGAAACCACGTCTCAGAAATGCGGGGCCCAACAATAGCAGATGACTCATGTACATGAAATAAAATCAGGAACAAATAAAACTATTATTATTATTATTACATCCAATCCAAGTTACACTGAGAACAATTTTATTTTTCGCTTTTGTTTAAAGTCCCTAATCCACAAATGGGTTACTGTAAACAGCCAAAGGAGTTTCCTCTCCATAAATAACTGAATTTGTCGAAAAAACCTTTCAACTCGCATTCAAGCGAGACTGCTTTGCATGCAAATAAGACCCAAATGCAACAACGGTGGCTTCAGGTGGTGAGCCACCGTTAGGAGAAGCGGCAATATCAGCCCGCGGAAATGTTAATCCCAAATCTCGCATGCAAAAAAAAAAAAAAAAAAAAGGGAAAATAAGTAAATAGACGCTCTCGTGAGCCCCGAGATATTCTCAAGACAGAGGTAAGAAACTGATTTGAAAATCCACGAGTGGTGATAAAGTTGGGACTAGCATCCACACATTTGCATATCGAGGGCCTTAATGCAAGTAGAATTTGATTTGGGCTCGCCCTCTCACAAAAATGTTGATTGATCCTCAAAACTTTTTGGTGGGCTGCTTCATGGCTAGGAGGTCCAAGTTCTAAATACAGCGGCTACGTTAAGAACACTTATGAGCTAACGTTGAAGGCAATTAATTATAAGAGGTTGAAAGTGTTTACTGATGCGTTTATCCTGTGGTGTGGAGTGTATTAATTGGCTGATATTTCCTCACTGGTCTGTTTGGAAACACTGGCCTACGGTATTATATGTGCTTTATTTTAAATATGTCAAGTGAAAAAAAAAAAAAAAGAATTCACTTGTATAACGGAACGTATGGTGTTCCACAGGGTTCAATTCTGGGGCCTCTGCTGTTTTCATTGTATCTGCTGCTTTTGCGTTTCATTTTAAGAAAAAAAAGTAGCGGTTGTTTTTAAAGTGCTCGATATCCTTGATGTCTTAAATAAAAAATAAAAATAAAAAACATCCATTCAAGTGCTGACGATTTCTTTGAGAAGCACAGAAAAATGCTAAATTGTGCACTTCATCTAAGGGCTGCTCGATTATGAAGAAAATATTAATCACAATTAATTTGGTAATAATTGAAATGCCGATTACGACAATCATTAGTTTTTTTGGTACAAAATGTTTAAACATGTAAAAAATATTAAGAAAAAATACATTTCTTTGAAACACTTTAGTTACGCAAATTCTTTTTGGACCAAACAAGATCTATTAAATGAGTCATTTTAAAATAAAAAAAAAGGTGCAAATATATAAATTTAAACAACTCAAAATTTGTATTAATAATCTTATTTTTGGAGGAGCTGGATTTGTAATTGGCCATATTGCTGATGTGATGTCAATTGCCAACTTAAGACTTTTTCGCTGAATGTTATTATTGAGGCCTTTTTATTTATTTATTGTTTTTAGTGTATATTTTCATTCATTGACTGGATGTTATCACTTTCTGTCATCTTTGTGGTTTTTTTCTTTCTTTTCTCATATTCCTAGAAGAGTGTTTTTGGGGGTTGTATGTTGATGATCGGTGTCTATATATTTGAAATTGATCAATAAAGTTCCCCCCCCCCCAAAAAACTATTTTTTTGTTTACAATTATGCCGATTTTGTCATTGTGGAGTGCAATAATTGAAATTGTAATTGAATTTTGATTTAATTGCACAGCCATAACTTCATCCCTGCCAATTAGAAGATGCTACGGCTGTTTGGAGGCTCGGGAACAAAACGAGATCGTTCACATTCCTCCTGGAGCGCACTGGACTGATAGCGGTTGTTTGGTGAAGAGGCCACAAAAGACACTTTGAAAACTTGGTCGGTTGACATTTGAGTGTCATGTGACCTGGTCCAGCTTCTGAGCTGGAATGAGCTCAGCTTCACGTGCTGTGCTCGTGTAGTATGTAAACAGTGTCTGACCTTCAGGTCAAAACAAAGACCACATTCTTGTCATGAGAAGCTCCAGGGAAGCAAAGCGACAGAAGAGATAGCGGAACCTCCAAAGTTGACCATATTTAAAAATAATAATAATAATAAATAAAAAAAATTGGATTTTTTATAAACATGTAAGTTACATCTCATGTAACTTACATTAAAAAATAACTTTTCGGTGTTCTGTGCCAAGAGTCAAATTGCAGATCTTCTGTTATATCGTACAAGTTTTAACAGAAACAGAACATAGCTGTAATAACCGCTATCATCCACACAACCACAAATAGGCCGAAAACCGGGGGCCCGCTTTGCATCTCACCAAAGTTAAACGTGGCGAGGGCCAGTCCAGAGAACGTGTGGAACAGGTGGATAACGGTGGCGGGCTGGTGGAACAAGAAACTCCGGTAGATCAGCGCGAAGGGATATCCTGTAGGAGGAGAGAGACAGTGGAGGAAATATCAATACCGGCAACTACAAAATGACGGTCGTGACATCCAATACAAGTTGAGTCCATTGGTAAAGGTAACGGAAAGGTCAGACACAAAAGAGAGCCAGTGTGTAAAAGGTGAGCTAAATATAGTTTTATGAGTCTCTTAAACCTCAGCCAATATTCCCTCTTCCCAAGTGTGTGAGGTACTTCCACAGCATAATTAAACCTGAGTTACAAGATCAACTGCTTTCAACGTAGGGGGGGTCAGTGATACTAATATTTGACACTTTTGTATCAATACTCTTATTATAACATAATGAAATGATGCACTGCAATATCTATATATTGTCCCACTTCCTTTGTTAAGCAGCGCATAAACGATGAAACTTTTTCTAGATCTGTGCAATATAGCTATAAAATAAAATGTGATTTTTCGCCACAAAAATTCAGATTTTAATCATTTTTTCTCCCCTTCAATTAAGAGTAAAAGTGAATGAAAAATGCCTGTTGGAAATAAGTTTTTCCTCTCTGTAGGGATTTAATTTTATATAGCAACCACATAGCTATTTTAGGCAACACTGATTCCAATTTTCTAAACTAGCTCTTCTCTGCTCACAACCATGTTTGTTAGTGTAAAGAATGCACGTCAGTGGGTTTTTACAGAAAAAAACTTCAAGGCAAAAAAACTTGACTTAACCGGGGAAAATATGGATTCATCGCCCAGTCCATTTTTTCCTATTTCAACCTTTAAAAGGGTGTTAGCCTTCAGTAAGCGAGGTTACACAAGACCCATTAAGCAATACACATGCAGACATTATCACATTTAGAGCCAGCATATTGCCTTGTCAGGGCAAAGTTCTGAAAAACACATACAGAACATTTTCACATATTGACCATGCATTCACACTGGTTCATGTCGAGCTGTTTGGTGGAAATGCCAATTGTTAGTTCACAATTACAATTGCACAATGTTGAGCCTGGAACATATTCAGCTCGTGCAACCTTATCAAGTGATTATCTGATGTCTTACACGACGATACTTGTTATTTCGAACACTTGATTTGAAACTAACGTAGACCCCCCCAAAGTGACGAAATGACACACATTTATCAGCGCTCAAAAAGTTGTTTGATCGTTGACATCGATGTTGTTATTTTGAAAGCAAACACAATTGACAATTCCCCTAATGGTCTGACGTGGGTATAAAAACGCTTCTTAGCGGGTTAGTTTGCGTGTGTAAACTCAGTTTGACGCTGTCACAACAATACATGGAAGACGTTTTGGTAACAGTTCCACACAACAACACGCTCGCTGCAATTAAACAAAGCCAAAAAAAAAACTCTCTAAACTACGGTTGGCATTGCCTGAATTTGTAAGACGAAAAACTTACCAACTAAGATTGACAATATTAGGCGAACTGCAGGTTCGGAAGAACCCAAAGACTCCGATAGATTCTCCATCCAGGGAGCCGCCATCTTTACTGTGGGCGGAAACGTCTCTCCGCGACGGGTCACTTAAATCTACTGATTCGCGTCGTTCATCCACACGCAAACACGCGCACACAAAATCGACCACGTTGCGTGGGAACCCGCCGTGTTTCGGCCCCCTCCGTCCTCTCAGAAATGGACCATTCTCCCCTCCCTCGACGTCGTCTAGTCAGCGAGCCAGTTGGGGCAACGTTGGACGACGTGCTTTTTAATATACGTCAGGTCAGCATGAGCTGATTGGGTGGAAAAAAAGAGTACCACGGTCCTCAGCCAATCATGAAGCGTGTTTTATATATATTAATGAGTAGTCCTTCAGACGAATGGTTTTTACAGTAGTATTACATAATAATACGTCGTCACACGTTCGGTTGTTTGGAGTTTTGCGGGTGGATGACGAGGCACAATCATGCTTTTGTTTTGTTTTTCTGCTTTTAAACACTAGAGCGTAAAATATACTCGCACGGTTAAACGGAGCATGCGTGCCTCCATGTGGCTACATGCGAGAACTACATTGGCTAGAATGTTGACAGTGTAAGGGGCTGTCTGTCTTCATAAAAATGAATGAATAAATGAATAAAAACCTTTGGTCACGGTGTCGTCCAGTAGTCATTTTTATTTTATTTTTCCCTCCTCGCAATTGTCAAACAGCCACATATAACTAGTGCGCAAAACTACCGACGACAACAACAAAACATTTAGATTGTGGTGGTAGATTTGCATTGTAGTAGTATAAATGAAATGCCCGGATGGCGAATGCTAACGCATCAAAGAAAGATAATGGTGAGTAAATTATTGGGCTTTGACATTCACAATGTTAGGTGGGCTTCTCTTTAAGAGAAACCTGCTAGACAAATATCTAAAGAGTTATTATTCCGAAGAAAGATTTACAACAGTGGTGCTCTTACAGCATTGAACCAATAACTTTTGGTCACGGTATTCAGTCGACCCCCCCCCCCCCCCTCTCAATTGTGGAACATCCAACATAACTACTGCTAAAATCGAGCGAGGACAACTACATTAAATTTAGATTTCGGTAGTTTGAGTTTAAAAGCATTTGCAATGCGGAAATTTATAATAATTCCCAGATGTCGAAGGGTAATGCATCAAAGAAAGATGACGTTAAGTACATTATTAAGCATTGGCTTTCACAGTGTTAGATGGGCTTCTCTTTAAGAGAAACCTGCTAGACAAATATCTAAAGAGTTATTATTCCGAAGAACGTTTTGCAACAGTGGTTCTCTTACAGCATTGGACCAATAACTTTTGGTCACGGTATCCAGTCGACCAACTTCGCCAGCCCACCCCCTATTTTTTCCCTCTCAATTGTCGAATATCCAACGTACTACTGCTACTACTGCTCAAATCTGTCGAGAATAACATACATTAAATTTAGATTGCGGTAGTTTGTGTTTAAAAGCATTTGCATTGCAGAAATATCTTTGATTCCCGGATGTCGAAGGGAAATGCATCAAGACCGATGACGTTGAATATAATATTGAGCATTGACATTCACAATGTTAGGTGGGCTTCTCTTTAAGAGAAACCTGCTAGACAAATATCTAAAGAGTAATTATTCCAAAAGAATATACAGCAACGGTAGTGGTTTTATAGCATTGGACCAATAACTTTTGGTCACGGTGCCGTCCAGTCGACCACCTCCACCCACCCGCTATTTTTCCCCTCTCAATTGTCGAATATCCAACATAACCACTGCTCAAATCTGCCGAGGATAACATACAATACATTTAGATTGCGGTGGTTTGAGTTAAAAACAACGACAACTGTCTGCTAATTATTCTCGCGTCAACTCGAAATCGACCAATCGGCTTTAAGAGAAGGTAGGGGTGACGGCGAAAGAGCCAATAAAATGGCGTGACGTCACTCCACCGTCCTACTTTTTTTTCGAGTTGTCTTTTGGTTCTAATTTCATTCATACGAGCTGACTCAAATAGACATTGATCATTTTTTATTTGTAAGTAGGCTTCAACCAAGGGCCTTGTTTTTCCCAAAAGTTTAATTTTTGTTTGCTTCATGCGGAATAAAATTTGTCTGTATCAGTTCATGGGGTTAATAATTGTATAACACAACAATTGCATACGGGTAATCAACAACACATAGTATGTTACTCTCGCTTCAAGGTGCCGTTGACTCATTAAGTTTAAAATCATGATATTAACATTGTTTTTTTTTTTATGTTCAAGGGCAGACTTGTCTTTCAGGGAAACCTACTAGACAAATATCTAAAGAGTATTTCTGCCGAAAGTAAAACTTAAACGGTGGGGTTTTATAGCATTAATCCCATAGCTAGTGTCATCCAGCGTTTTTTTTTTTTTAAATATGTAAATCGATACCGACGATAACTTTATTATAAATAAATGGTGGTGATTTGAGTAAAAACAAACAAACAAACAAACAGACAAAACACAACAAAACCTACAGCTGTCTGTCATGAGTTAATTCCAAATTGACCAATCGTCGGCTTAAAGAGACAATGGTATATATTTTAAATAAGTACTTTTACAACAGTCGTTAAAGCACGCACGCACACACACGCGCAACACAACGACGTGTACTTCAATGTCGTTTTTAAAATAACTCATCTCGCGTCTGTCTGTCTTTCTGTCTGTCTGTTTGTTTTTCTACAGAGCATTTGAACGTCTCATGACATTCTGCTCCCCGTTCCTCAAACATGGAGGCGCGTTTACGGGCGGTCCGACACAAACCAATCCAGCCGGGCCAGAGGAGGAGTTAACGTCTCCTTATTTTATAAATAGGCCGAACCGCTTGCTCACGTTCGCTCTTCTCCCCTCCCAAGTCAAGTCAGACCTTGGTCGGTTTCATTCGATAGCGAACACACGCACCACCAAACGCCAAAATGAGCAGGAAATTCTTCGTCGGTGGAAACTGGAAGATGAATGGCGACAAGAAGAGCCTCGGCGAGCTCATTCAGTCCATGAACTCCGCCAAGGTGGATCCCAATGTCGGTAAGAAAAGCACAATTGCAGCGTTCAGAAATCATCTAGCTGCACACACCATTACACAGTTTGACTAGAAATCCTTTGCAGAAGGAACAGTGTATGGTAATAGAGATATAAATTTGATTTTGTGTCACGTTAATCGGTCAATCGGAGGGCGTGCGTTTGCGGCGGCACGTAGTCCAGCTTTGCGGCTGCTTGTCGCGGTGCATTCGCGTACACCCGGCCTGCTAAAATGATTATTCACCTTAAAACTAGCCTGTTATACTGTACATACAATATGTGCTCTTTATAGCCAGTTAAATCAATGAAACCAGATCGATTGCCAGGCGCAAACACAACTAATCGTTACTCCTCGAACAAAACGCTAACGTGAAGTGCACTCGTGTCCGATTTTTCCAAATGGGGCTTGAAGGCAACAGTTGGCAGTAACCTCATTTTCCCGCAGGCTTGGAAAGCCAACCACGAGCACTGTGTTTTTAATCACTGCCATTAGCACAATGGAGTTGCCGAGTGAGTGTGTTGAAGCCGGTTTCCGCTGTCTGGTTTACTTTTGTATTATGCAACTATTGTGTGTGGGAGTGTCAATCACATGCCTCATCTGCCCCCCACTAACACACACTCAAAACCCTTGAACTTCGACCCATGTATGCATACGCCCCTCAGTATGCCATCTGAAGCACGCTCTTTACCATCAGCCAGACGTGACCCCTGCAGAATGCGACCCTGTCGATGACCTTTAGCGGTGCTGAACTTTATGCAGAGAATTGACCTTTAGCATTAATGACACGGGGCTGCGTTTTAATATAGATGGCCCCGGCCGGGGCTACAGTTACAATTTGAATACCGGTGTATCAACTTCACTGTACTCTGTGCGACCCGAGCACGTTGTACAGTACTTACTTTGATAAGATTCAACTGTTTGCTTATTTAGAAACACTGGATTCAGATTGTCCTCAAATAATGACATTTGTGACACAATTTATTGATGTGATGGAGAAATCGAAGCAGTTAGCCCAAAATTTCCCTCAAAAGAAACGTCTTTCATCCAGCTACGTGTTTGGGTATGCATATAAGACTACTCTGGTTGATGTACAGCACAATGTATTCTTATAGCACCTACTATAGGAAGAGGAGTCAGGTATCCATATGTGCACTATAGTGGAAAAGTAGACTAATTATAGTGCAATGTATACCAAACAAATTGAATAAAAATACGTTTTTGTGTGCCTGAAATTTCGGCAGAACATTTTGTTTAATTATTGTGATTATGATTTAATATGTGGTTATTTTTTCATAAGGTCCCCTTCCCATGCATTTATTTAACAAACACAATATATTACAATAAACAATGTCTGATTTATGGATTTTTTTAAAATACATGTAGGTTAGGTTTACGCTGAAATAAAGGCAAATGAGTCCATTTATTTTTATTTACACTTTGACTAGCAGTCTTGTGTTCACTATGACAATTTCACAAAATTCTAAAACATGTCTGGCATGGATATAAATCCGGAAGTCACAAGTGGGATGAAATCATTTAAGCAAATCTGTGACTTCATCACTTCACATTTTCGTGTTTTTTAATAAACAATTTGTGGACTGAACTTCTTTAGCACTGAACTTTTCTAAACACGAAACAAATAAATAAATAAAATACACGCGCGTGTGTGTGTGCATATAAAAACAAAGCCTGCGTACGACCCAAAAGCTTTTTCTTTTTTTCAAATTCCAATCTTTGTGATTGGAAAACTACAATAAAAATGTGATTACATGTTCAGAATTAGGATAGATTTATTGTCATTGTGCCACAGGGTGTAATGAAATGGAACAGACACACACCCTGTCCAAGATACTGTTGTTTTAGTGCCCTGTTTTCACAGATGAAAAAAACAACAGGAGGGGGGTGGGGGGGACTAATCTCCTGAAAGGGTCACAGCCCTAATATGGCTGCGAGTGCATAATAATAATAATAATAAAACAAAATCTAAAAGGTGCACTTTACATTTTGTACAGATGTGGTGTGTGGCGCCCCATCCATCTACTTGGACTTTGCCAGGTCCAAACTGGACTCTAAGTTCGGTGTCGCCGCCCAGAACTGCTACAAAGTCGCCAAGGGGGCTTTCACTGGGGAGATCAGGTATGCCCCCCTCCCTAACCATTTTTTTTTTTTTTACCACACAAAAATCTCATGCTTTGAACTCTCCCATGACTTCCATCCGCCCTCAGCCCTGCGATGATCAAGGACTGCGGTGTCCACTGGGTGATCCTGGGACACTCGGAGAGGCGCCATGTCTTCGGCGAGAATGACGAGGTGAGTGAGTGCGTGTTCGCCGCGAAGACGCTCGACGAGAACGCGACTGGCCAATGAGAGCTCGCCCGTCCTTTCTCGCCAGCTCATCGGGCAGAAGACGGCCCACGCGCTGGAGAACGGTCTCGGCGTGATCGCCTGCATCGGCGAGAAGCTGGACGAGAGGGAGGGAGGCATCACCGAGAAGGTCGTCTTTGCGCAGACGAAGGTCATCGCAGGTATGCCCGGCAGTTTTTGTTTAGTTTGACCTCTTACTGTGTGAGTGCTAGAGTTACTATAGTTTAGGAAAAATAACAAAATAAATGAAATGATATTTAAATTAAAATAAAAAAAAGTTAAACTGCATCTTAAGTTTGAAATAAAATTAAAAAAGTTTAACTGCATCTTATGTTTATTTTAAAAAAAAAAAAATAAAATTGCAAAAATTTCGTTTTTGTCAATTAATATCATACATGAGCTTTCAGAGTTTATTTTAAGGGTATTTATTTTGGTATTCCTATACAGAAAATTGAAGGTTTTTACACGCCACATGAAAAAAAAAAATTGTACCAAAACTAATAAAAATTAAATAAAACAAAACATTTTCAAAAAAAATAAAAGCTAACAAACTCGCCCTGGATTTTTTTTTAAAATAACTCAATTTAAAATACAAAAGTCAAACTGAAATAAAAATGACTATAATGACAAATTTAAAAAAATTATATAATCCTGATGAGTGGTTTTATTTCTTAACAAGATTACATGAATGCGCTGAAACACACTTAGATTTATTCAAATGCACTTGAACTTGTAAAAAAAAAAAAAATAATTCTTTAGAGCCCGTTGTCACTCTCTCGCTCGCTAAGTTCTCCGAATAAAAGGCAAAGCTCCAGTTGGGCTCTTACAATCGTAGAAGTAGACTATATGTATGCTTCATATTTTTCAAAAAATCATTTGAGCTCTTAAAGGACTTGATAGGAAAAGTTCCCCAAGTCAGTTCTAGTCACGCTTGAGGAATTTCCCATTTTTCTTAAATGGGGCAAGAGCTCCACATTATTGATTTTGTGTGTGACTTTTCTTTCTTTTTCTTGCTGCAATATGATCAGATACACAAGCACAAATACTATTGTTGGAATTCCGATGGAGTCACTCTTTACCATCCACTGCCTCTCGGCGCACAATGCTGATTGCGGAAACGGCAGCTTGCTGCAATGTGGCGTGATAAACGAGCCCAACTACAATTGTGGCTTAAGTACTTTGGGAATTCTGATCGTCTTATCTAGTGTCTCGTTTTATTCTAGACAACGTCAAGGACTGGAGCAAAGTGGTGCTCGCTTACGAGCCCGTGTGGGCCATCGGCACCGGCAAGACAGCTTCCCCCCAGCAGGTAAATTTTTCCTCGGACGCCACCACTTGCTCAATGGAGCAAAAGTTGCTACTTTGAGTACAGATATTTGTGGTAAAAGTAAATGATGCAAATATTATTATTTTTTTATTTTATTTTTTTTTATAATACACAATCTCAACCACTATTGACTTTACTTTTTTTTTTTTTTTTGTAATGTCATCATCCGCAGAGGCTGAAAAAAAAAAAGTTAAAGTAAAATAGGCCAATACTAAAGAGGGAAATCAAGCCCCCCCCCCAAAAAAAATATTGACAATAATAATACTGGTCTAAATACGGTATTCTGGTTAATATTGTGTTGGTGGAATGAGTTAAGCAGCAAAATCCAGCAGTTTTTATCAATATCAGAAGGCGGCCATTTTGCCACTTGCTGTTGCGTGAAAATGACATCACAGTTTTTCAGGTAACAACCAATCACACCTCATCTTCAGAAAGCAGGTGAGCTGTGATTGGTCGAGCCCTGAGCAACTATGATGTCATCTTCAGTTGACAAGCAAGTGGGCAAAATGGCTGCTCCCTGAGATGGAGAAAAATGGCTGGATTTTGCTGCATAACTCGTATAAGTTCACAAATGTAATGTTAATCAGAATGTCATATTTAGACTAGTGAGGTTACAAATAACATATTGTCAAGACATTTTTAAGGTTGACTCACCCTTTTAAGGCAAAAAAAAAAATTGGGTTTATAAAGTCCTCCTTGGCAGTAGATGGCGCTATATTATGACAGGTTGCCACATCTGCGTTATAATTATTTTGTCATCCCCGCCTGTGTTGCAAATTTCCAGGCTCAGGAGGTTCACGAGAAGCTGAGGGCGTGGCTCAAGACCAACGTGTCGGAGGCCGTGGCCAACTCCGTGAGGATCATCTACGGAGGTCTGTTGCGGAGCGAAAAAACAAACAAACAATCCATCTGACGAGCGTCTCGCGTCCGTCTCATCTCGCGTGCTCTTCTTGTAGGTTCCGTGACTGGCGGCACCTGCAAGGAACTTGGCTCCCAGAAGGATGTGGACGGTTTCCTGGTTGGCGGCGCTTCCCTCAAGCCCGAATTTGTCGAGATTATCAACGCCAAGATGTAGAAAATCTGACGACTCAGCAACTCTGCACTTAGTTATCCCCGTTTTATTTTATTTTTTAAATGAAACATACTTGTGCAATGCTGTCACGCTCTCCTTGTATGTATTTGGGCACGTTTCGTCTTGAGGATACAGGATTGGAGCGGGTTAGCACATGCACTGAAAACTTGTGTGAACTTACCACTTCCACAACGAGCTGTAAAGACTAACCACCACTTCTTTACTTGAAACGGTTCGCAGCCCGTCTTCAATCACATTTCTTATGAGCGCGTGTCTCCCGTGTGTTTCTAATGCTTCGTCTGTGGCTTCCACCTCCCCGTTAGCTGTGCATGAGCCGCGCTCACATTGACGTATCCATTTTGTGCCCGTTCATGTTGTAACGGCCGCTGGTTTTGAGGGTGAAAAGGCTGTAAGGAAACTTAATAAACCAATTAGAGACTGTCTTGGTGTCTTATTTTGCTCCATGAATGTAGTTTGGTGGATTTAGTGTGGCTTCTGAAGACCATAAAAACTGAAGTGGACACTGAAAGCAAAAAGGATTACCACTTCCAAAGAGTGCAAGAATATAGCTTTGTTTGAGCTCAACGACCACTTTGTGACTGCGCTGCGTGAAAACAAACCAAATGACTAAACATTTTATAGTGAAATAAAAGTATCAATTTAGATTTTTAGACAAATTTCCACCTAAAGTATTATTCTTTAAATATTTTATTTTCTAAAAACTTGCTAAGATATTCATGTTTGTCCACCATGTGCTGAAATAAAAGAAAGAAAAAATGAGTTGTAATACATTGCACTTGTAATTAAGAATTCTGACACGACAGCATAATACATGAAGCTCAATCTAAATATTTACTAAAACCATTTGGGTTTTTTTCCCAATTTTTTTTTTATCTACAATTATTAATTCTGAGGACAAGTGCATGATACATGATTGGAATGTATTAATCATTTTTTATTTAATTATATAATTATTCAAAAGTAATACTTTTCGGACCAAAAACCTAAATATTTACCAGTGTAGCTTTAATTTACATTTATTTGTTTAACTATTTAAAATTGATCATTCTCAGGAAAAGCTCCGTAATACATGAGACGACCTAAAAATCTACCAAAATTAAAAAATATACAATGATTTACGTCATTAAAATATAAACCGTCGTGCAGTTGCACCTCCAGTACAGTAGGGGCAGCAGATAAAAACGTACATTTGTACAGACGGAAGCTCATTTCCGTATTTACAAGCGGAGCGTGACGTTCAGGGTCCCGTGAAAAAATACGTCTCGGAGGTGCAAATCTGAGCTTTTTTTCCCTTTCCACTCCAGGCGACCACGATGCTCTCCTTGAAAGCTTTTCTCAACGAGCGGCTGGCGGCCGTGGCGGACGAGATATTTGGCGCCGTCGAGAAAACAATAGACGAGTACAAAGAGGAGCTTTGCCGCGTGAAGGACTTGGAGATCGGCCGCCTCCGAATGCAGCTGAGGCTTCTCAAGTCAGGTCGGTTTCAATGACGTCTATCAATCAAAAGACGTTCTTTGTCCGTTGTTTTTCTTCTAATGTCTTTCTTATAACTAGATGCATGTAGCGGAGCTCAGCTGCAGGAGCACATCCATCATCACCTCCCTCCTCCCCCTCCTCAGAAGCATGAGGAGGCAGCATCAGCAGACATGGAGGCCCCTGAGTCCCAGCCCATCGAGGAAGAAGGCAGCAGCAGCAGCCTGGAGCATCCCAATGATGTCACCCAGGTGAAGAAAGAACCAGAGAGGAGCCTCAGGGAGTTCTGGCTGGGCCACAGTTCAGAACCTCTGGAAGATCTGGAGTCAGACATTAAAGATTTCATGTCCTCGGCGTCGGGCATGAGGGCCAGCCTGCATGAGGCCATCTTGCCTTTTCACCTCTATCACGGCGTCGGCGGCGCCGGCGACGAGGGCAAAGAGAAACCCTACAGCTGCTCGGTTTGCGACAAGCGCTTCGGCAACTGCTCCCACCTGGCCGCTCACATCAGGACGCACACGGGCGAGAGGCCCTACAGGTGTGACATCTGCAGGAAGAGCTTCATCACCACCAGCGCGCTCAACAGACACCAAACCATACACACCGAGGGAAAACACTACGTGTGCATTTACTGCAGCAAGGCCTTCAAATGGATGGAGTCTCTCGGGAGGCATGTGAGAATTGCCCACAAGAGGCCCAATGCGCCTCAATGACCTCAAATGTTGAGCAAAGAAATGTATGTCGTAGTATTTATCATAGTCATAGGTAGCGTTTATTTGGCAGGTGAACTGGTGGTTTGCCGGTTTGCCTCACAGTTCTGAGGTTCTGGGTTTGTGTTCTCCACATCCTCTTGCTTCCTCCCACATTCCCAAAACATTATTATTGAAGACCCTAAATCAGTGATTCTTGGACTTTTTATACTCCCTTAAAAAAAATTGCTTGGCTCCAAGTACCACCATCATGACCCACTTTAAAATGTACTAGAGGTCATATTCCTAAAAGTATATTTAATATTGTTCGGCAATGTTACATTATGCACAGTTTGAACTTTGAACTTCAACACAGCGATTAAATACAGGGGTGCCACGTGGCGGCATAACAAGCAAGCCGTTGGGCAGATAATGAAGAATTCTTACAAAAAAAGAGGCTAAAGCTGTTTATTGCCACTCTTTCTTGAAGTTTACAGTCAAACTAAACATAAAAGGGAGATTTACACGTCAATTTAAAACAACCACACATCTTTGGCTTCTGCTAGCTTAATGCTAACAAACAATGCAAAACCCAGGCTAACAAATAGCATCAATAGTTGTGCGTAGTGCAACAGATATTTGCACACACGGTGCATCAACACTTGTAGACCGATAGCAATCCTTCTTTTGAATTGAAAGTACTTGTGCAGTGTTATCATTCCCATTTGTATGAGTGTGTCCAGTTGTGAGGAAAAATGATTCAAATTAATATCTGTGTCTCCTGTCCTGTGTGTTGACGATGCTGTGACTTTCACCTCCTTGTAGCCTTGCATGAGCCGCGTTCTCATTGGATACTTTTCGAGAGAGGGGCGTGCCCATTACGTGTCTGTGATGTTGATGGATTTTGAGGTTGAGGAAGATGTTAAGAAAATATAATAAACTGTTGAGAGACTGTCGTAGTGTCTTGTTTATCTACGTTAATGCGGTTGCATAAGCCACTCCAAAAAATATTGTACTTAAAGCTACTGAACGTAGAATATTCCATTTCGAATCGCTACTGCCACCTGTTGATGGAAAATAAAACTGCACATACCCTTTGTCACATACACAACACGCACTCGATGTTACATCGGCAGACAGAGCGCGGGAAATTTGAACCCGAATCCATTCCGAAAGCTATTGGCTAGAGGCTTGCAGGAGTACCTATTGTGAACAGCTAAGGTGTTAATATACTAATTAGAAGACATTTCAGTCGTAAATGGAATTCAGTTTTAAAATATTTCACTTTTAATGACAATACCATAACATTCACTAAGCTAAACTAATTTAAGCCTCCATAACATGATGCACAGTTGAAATACTTTATTCTGTGATTCCTTCATGTACAACTAGAGAGAGCTCGTCTCCTACTAGTGGTAATTGTACGACTTTATTTTGTTGTTGTTTTGGAAAATGTTATCCTGCTGTTTCACCTCCGCTCCACTACGGGGCAGAAGACGAGTGTACTTTTCTACCATAGGCACTAGGCAGCTCACTTCCGTGTTTACAAGCGGGGCATGACGTCTTGTTCTCGTGGTAAAATACTGTACCTCATCTAAACTTATATATTTATTTTTGTCCCTCAAAATGCTCTCCTTGAAGACCTTTCTCCACGAGAGGCTTGCGGCACTAGCGGAAGAAATATTTAACGCTGTCGAGAGGACAGTCGATGAGTACACAGAGGAGCTTTGCCGCGTGAAGGACTTGGAGATCGGACGCCTCCGAATGCAGTTGAGTCTCCTTCCTACAAAAGGTCGGTGAAGTTATTTTAGATTTGTGCGTGTTGTTTTGGGGGGAATTATTTTTTTAGTTTCTCTTTTTGGAATGCGGTTTTCAGCTTTTCGGGAAAACTTACGTCTTTATCTTCACTTCTGTGCAAACAATGCAGATTGCTTTTTCCTTCATGCTCCTTTTGAATGTGCATTGCAACAACCCTTGCTAGGTACATGCAATTTTACATTACATTCACATACTGTGGTTGGCCACCTGCTGACACTTTTAGGCAGCTACAAATGACAGCGCTGAACATAGCTGTTAGTTTTTGTTCTAAATGTGGAGGGGAAAAAAACATAATCTGTCTGGTTTAATGTCTTTTGTCCAATTAGATGAGTGTAACGGAGCCCAGCAGCAGGAGTACACCCATCACCACCTCCCTTCTCCTCCTCCCCCTACTCAGAAGCACGAGGAGGCAGCACCAGCCGACATGGAGGAAGGTAGCAGCAGCAACTTGGAGCATTCTTATGATGCTGACCCCCAGGTGAAGAAAGAACCAGCGAGGAGCCTCAGGGAGTTCTGGCTGGGCCATGGCCCGGAGCCTCTAGAGGATCTGGAGTCGGACATGCCTTTGACGTCAGGCGCTGGGCACGACCCCATCTTACCCTTTCACCTTGATCACGGTGACGACGGCAACGAGAAGCCCTACAGCTGCTCGGTTTGCGACAAGCGCTTCAGGAACTGCACACACCTGGCCGCTCACACGAGGACGCACACGGGCGAGAGGCCCTACATTTGTGACATCTGCAGGAAGACCTTCGTCACCACCAGCGCCCTCAACAGACACCAGACCATACATACCGAAGGCAAACGGCATGTGTGCATTTACTGCAATAAAACCTTTAAATGGATGGACTCCCTCGGGAGGCATATGAGAATTGCCCACAAGAGATCGGACTCCCCTCAATGACAAGAATGTGATTTGTGGGAAACTTTGTAGCTATAAAGTACTGCAATACAGAGAGACCATATAAATACATTTATTTTAATTGTTTTATTCCCAGTACAAACAAACTAAATAAACAAATTGAAAAAAGAGTTTCACGATGATGCTACGGAAGGTAATTATAAAACTTCACACTACTGCTACTTTAACACAGTGGCATATATATTTTTTGCTCTCAAGTCGACTCAACAATATTTATAGAGCACTTTAAAACAACCGCCGCTGCATACAAAGTGCTCAAGACTATTAAAACAATAAATATAAAAATACATCAGTATCATTAAAACTGTACATTTTTGACTATCTTGTAATTCTGAAACACTTATTTAGTGCAATAAATACAGATGAATAATAATTTTCATCAGGACTGAATTTAGATTTATATGATAGCGATTCTGTGGTTTGTATTCTTTGGTTTAGGCTGCCTCTTGTCTCCTGAACTGATGCTGTTTCCGCGCAATCCTGTAGGGGGCAGCAGTGGCGCGTCGTCGTTAATGTGTGGTATTTGTTTAGAAACGAATAAATCAATTTGAGCTTGAGCTTCATTTCCTGGACGACCAACTTATTGGAATCAATCGAACATTTTAAAATAGAAATGACGTAAGTTGACCTCTTAATCGATAAGAAAGGACACAAAAAAAAGGTTAAAAGCCTCTGTTTGTATCATGTCCATTTTGCACAAAAAGATAGATTTACTGTAAATTGCTAGCTACTAATTAGCTTATTATGTACCCAGACAAGTTTGTAGATACACTTATATATATATATATATATATATATGTATATATATATATATATATATATATGTATATATATATATATATATATATATATATATATATATATATATATATGTATATGTTAGTTTGTTTTTAAAGTTACCCTCTGAGTAAATTCTCAACCCCTCAAAAATTTTCTGAAAGGCACACCTGCAGACTGATCATGAGATTTCACAAGAGTGGCATCACCACAAAATTTTATACGTTATTATACTGTATATGCGCTGTAAAAAAAAAAGAAAGAAAAAAGGCTTGGCCAAACTACAATAAAATAAAAAGAAAACAGCATTTTTCTTTTTTTCCCCTGCCAAAAGCGTTGTGTACACGTTATACATAGTGTGTGAGTGAGTACCATTCTTTTTTTGGTGTGTTTTCTGTACACGATTAACATGCTTCAGTGATTTAAATACACAAAATGTTTTGTTTATTCAATGAAAAAAAATCTATACGTTGAATAGCACATTCTGTTTCATATAAGTCACTGTATATGTAAAGTACACGAACAGCATGATAATCGAAATTTTTTTATTTCAATTTTTAGAATATTCTCTTCTGTACTAACAGCTCTCTTTTACTTCTCCTATTCTGACTTTTCCACACATGACTTCATAAATTTTCTTAAAGAAATAATGAGAACGGCATTGAGGTGTGTAGTCCAGGCCAGTGTTCCAAGTTTGTGTACAACAAGGCGTGCGTACATTAGTTTGTGTGGTTGTACGGTAGGCACATATTTCATCGTATTTACCAATCCTTTTTATTCTTCCATCTGGATATGCGTTTAAGAGTTCTGGCTGGCTGTTATTGTGAAGTGAGGAGGGAAACACCTTTTACTGACGACTTGCCAGGGATGGTGCAATAGCGCCCAGACAAAAACAAATTAAACAAATAGCTAATGCTAGAGACTGTCACATTGGAAAGGGAACGTTTTTGTTTTCTCTTTTTCATACTTGGAAAATCCACATGAAAAAAAGTGAAAATTAGTTTTCTTCAGAAGATTCTGTTTACCAGATGTGACCTCATCTGGTCATTTAACAGTTGTTGCACCATTTTGTTCCTCAGCGGGTGTCAGTGAATTACTTTAGCCTCAAACAAGCTGTCAATGACAACTTCAGGCCTTCTAGGATCTGCACATTAATTGACAACTATGACATTATTGTGTGTCATTTGTTGGAAAATACAATGCATGCATTTGTGGGTGGGTAGGAGGGTTTCGCAAATGGCACTTTTTATGTGGGAAAAAAAAGCACAGTATGTCTTCTTTAAGCACTACACTGAAAAAACAACAACACAAAACTGTTTGTTTTTATTCATTGTAATTCTTTGTATTCATTTTCATTGTTACAATAAATAATAACCATTTCTTCATTTATTTTCTTATTCAATCTATCTAATGGCCATTATTATTATTTTTTTGTTTTTATGTATTTCTTTTTTTTATTCCGTAAACCCTTAGGCCTCCCAAGTCAGACACTATTTTTCTACCCTTAAACCTTACATTATTATTTTAACCATCCCATCCCTAAAATCATTGCATCATTTTGCAGGTGAGAAAATCTCCAGACAAGCGTCTGTCGCAGCTCCTCAGGCAGGCCGAGAGCCCTCGTCTTGCTGCTTGAGATGTCCTCCAACGCTTACAAGGTGATCCTCCGGGATCATCTTCACCGCAATGGAGTGGAGTGGCTGAGAGAGAACGACCCACTCAGCTGTTTCTGTGAGTTGCCTCCTGAAGATGAATGCGATGTAGCCGCTGCCGCTTGTTCACCGCCTCTCAACGCAACACGTGTGTGTGACTGTGACGGGACTAGAAAATGACAGCCAGCCTCAAGTCTCATCTCCAGGCCGGTGGGGCAAACATGTGCCTGCGGAGAAAACGCGCGGTAGAGTTAAGCTTTGGTGGCCTCGGGGCGACCTTTATTGACTTTGACAGCTCCTCCAGGAGGCAAGACATGACTGTGGAGTTGTTACGTCAGCTCAAGAATGCGGGCGGCCAAGTGTTCTTCACATCACATCAAACATGTCAACACAGTGACAACATAACATGTGGACCGTTTAGGGACTCGCTACATCCCAGGCTCACATTTATCTGAATGTGCCATCTTAACACAAGCTTCGATATTTATTTTTTATTTTTTTAGCTGATTGTAAAATTTATAGTAAATTTAATTTAGAGTTTCTGAGAAATGCTCATTTTTTATTGTAAACGTTTATTGTGTCTCGATATCACAAAGTGGCGGCAAAGCTCTTGCACCAGAGAGGATTATATAAATATTATTATGCATCTAGCATGTACATATTACTGAGTTACATATTCGGGAGTATTCTGTAGTTCAATTATTCCACACATAACCACCTTCCCATGAGGCTCATCGATAGTATTAGTTAGCATGCTAACACAAACTGCTAGCTGCATCGGAAGAAAAGCATCATACTTTCACTTTTGACTGTGAATGAGGTGCGTTCAAGGCTCACGAACAAAATAGGACATCTCATAGAGGGAAACACCAACATAAGACAAACGTGAACATGTTTGTATTGTATTTTTTAGATAAAATATTCTTTAAATAATTAATGATTTAAAAAAATGTCAAAGTCCAAATTTTTAAATTGTCAGAAAAAGAGAGAGGAAAGGTAGATGAAAAAGTTTTAAAATTACCTACAAATGTCTGAAAAGTGACCGTTGGAAGACAAAGGAAGAGAAGCAGAAAATTACCCTAAAATTTCATGAAATAACAAAAATGTCACAGAATTAACTTTTTTTAAAAAGTCAGAAAATAATTGCCAAAAAGTCAGAAAATTCATTTATTGAAAAGACATAAAAGAAAACGTTTAAAATGTAATTTTAAAATGTCCAAAAACAAAAGAAGAAATCCTGAAAATTACCATAATTACCGTCAGAAAATGTATAGCAAAAAAGGCAGAAAAAAATCCAAAAGTGGAAGACGAATCAAATGAATCTCAAAGTATTTGATGCGGTATATTTTTCTGTTATGGTGCAACTCTAATTAGCTCTTGGGCCTTCAGTACATTAAACTAACATTAGCGCATGTTCTTTCATCATAATGTTCAAATGTTTTGCAGCTCCAGGCTGCTGACCCCTTTTACTAGACTAATACTTTGTCCTGAGCACGAAAACAATGAAAAGGTGAGCTTTTCTGCCAATAGCAAAAAAAAACAACAGAGAAGCAATTGAATTGAATTTAGTACAACGGGCACTCTCAGGTTTGGTCGTCGTTCAAGCTCACCTTTCACAACGTCCTTAGCCTTCCTCACAAAGGACTGATGAAGCGCTAAGAATATCACACGCAGATGTGATGTCATCAGATGGAGGACAATCCGATTCTTATACATTACATTGACACACTTCGTCAAGGTGACTTTTAATGACACGCTAGCTGGAAACCAACCGCATGCCTTCCATGTTGTATCCTACCCCGAGCCTGCGCTTGAGATCAGCCTATCCATCATCATCTGAGATTTTATTGCATTTTTCAGGCCTTTTAACCTTAGCAGACAACGGGTAGCGTATATCATGATCACAAAAAGAGAAGATCGTAGTTTGTTCTGCCACATATCCCTGCAGTGTGTGAAGGCCTCGTTCAGTGATCCGTGTCCATTTTGAAGGAGGTTCCTTTGGCCGGACGTGGCGAGAAAACACATCACCGCGCCGAGCCTTCAGCACAGTCCGTAAATCACACTCTCGCGGCTCCTCCTCCTCTCTCCTCCATTTTCCCCCTTTTTTCTTTTCATTTTTTTTTTTTTTTTTTTTTTACAGTTCACTATGGAATGCCAGCTCTACAGGGCGGCTGCTGTTCAATGGAGCAACTCAACTCCCTTGCCTCACACTCATCCCATGTGTCTCCTATTAGCCACACTCGCCAAGAGAGAGGAGGGGTTCGACTGGTGGTGGTGGTGGGGGGGAGACAGAGGGAGTGCAGAAGGGGGAGGGGGAGGCGCATGAGGAATTTGATATGCTTTGTGCATGAGTGACTTGTATAAAACAAAGACGGCGGCTAATAGACTCAATGTAAAGGAGTGCGTGGGACACACGTGCGCAAGTAAAAACATAGCAAAAAAGAGATAATTTATTTCCAGATTTTTTTTTCCGCTTTCGTTTGCATCTTGTTTCACAAGGTCAATTTAAAATAAAAATCAAGATTGACAGTCATACCATGAAAATGTAAAAAAATAATACAAATAATATGTACTGTATATATAATTATATCATTATCAACAAACAGACGACATAATAATAATAATAATAATAATAATAACAATACTGTTGTAAACAGAACATTAAAAGGCTGGTCTCATGCATATAGAACCCTCAGGTACAAATGAGGGCTTTTTTTTATTTTTTTATTTTTTAACTAAAATGAAGAACCAAAAGTTCCACCAGATCCGAATAATTTCCTAAAGCTACATGCAATGACATTAAAAAGACTCATGTACACATTCCGTCCGGCATCAAGTATTTTACACATAACTCATTCTATTGCCGCCCATATCTAATTCATATACTGTACAGAACACAATACAAAACAGGACTGAAGTTCAAGAACACAATGCAGGAAAAGAGTCTGGAACTTCAACGGGGTGCACTTGACAGGGACGGATTGTCAATTCCTCCCGTCCGGCTTTGTTGTCAGTCTTTGTCTCGTCATAGTTTTTAGTGCTTTTATTTTCCTTTGTTTTGTTTAAAGTTTGCACACATTCTCCCTTTTTTTTCCCCCCTCCGCGCCACTCCTTCTTGGGTCCCTCCCTCACAGGGTCTTGTCACTCTCTTTCTTCAGGTGACTGAAGGGTCAAAGGAGAAAATATATTCATTTTAAAGTCAGGACTTTTACATGTTGCGAGCTTTCGCTTCACGCAATTTAAATCTTCACTTCAAATCGCACAAAAAAAAGAGAGTACTTTTTAAAGCATTGTTTTAAAAATTGCCTGTGATAGAGAAACTTAGCTACGGTGATTCTCAAAATGCGGTACAATAGCCACTAGTGGTACGTGGGCTCCCTCTAATGGTACGCAAAAGAATCACTGTATTAGATGTTCAAACTGCGTAATGTCAATGTTCATCTTTTAGAACTTTTTTTTATGTTTAATTTTGATGTTTAAATAAATTAAGTACAGTTTTAATGCTCATTAATTCAAGTGCAGTCTAGTGGTTAAACTGCATAATGTTGCAGTGGCTTACACTAGCCTGCTGTATTTTAGTGTTGGCCATAATAGTGGTACTTGGACAGCTAAGTATATATATATTTTTTTTTTGGTGTTATTTGGTGTAAAAAGTTTGAGAACCACTGTATCTAGCAGCTGTATCCTCAAGCAGAATTCTCTCTAACTCGCTGGCAGGCTAACTTTACAGCTAACACAGGTTCGTCAGGTAGCGTTCCTACAATGGCAAGTAGTATATTTGGATTATGTCAGGATTTGTAGAAACTGGCCTTAGTTTGATCATAAGCACAAATAACACACCTGTAGTACTCGTCCTGGGTGAGGGAGTGGTGGTGATGGTGGTGAATCCACTGTTGTTCCAGGGCCAGTCTCTGGATCTGCAGCTCTGCGCTCTGGGCCTGCTGCATGGCCTGGAGCTGATGGGCTGCCGACATGGGACCAGTGAGGGAGGACGGTTGGGGCATGTCACGGAAAGGAGCACCTGGGAGAAGTGCCCCGGATTGGGAAATCATCAGCATCACCGCCGAAACATTATCTATGAACTCTAAGGACTGTTTTGAGAGTAAAAAAGTGAGCGAGTACATGGACGAGGAGTCTTCTCCTCACCAAACAGCTGTTGGCGAAGCACCTCGCTGTCAGTGAGGGGGTGAGCCAGGATGGGGGTGCCTATTGTCGCTCCTGGGTAAGGAAGTCGCGCCAAAGGAGACCCTGACGCCAGCGGGTCCATCAGGGGGTGAACCCCGCCCGCCGCTAGATGCCAATGATGTAATAGGAAATAAAGGAGATATTTAATAGGAGCCAAAGAAACAGCAAACACTGACAATAGAGATTATATAAAGGTAGCATAGTTAGTCGCAGTTGGTACCTGTGTCTTGTTGGTGCAGGTGAAGGTGCGAGTGGATGTGGGAATGCTGGTGATGGTGGGGCGTCACATTCAGCATCTGGACACGACTCATATTTTCTCCTCCACTTCCTCCACCTGTTCCTCCTCCGTTTGTGTTGCCTCCTCCTGTTCCTCCTCCTCCACTTCCTCCCCTTTCTCTCTCCCTCTCTCGCTCACGCTCCCTGTCCGCAAAGGCTGGCAATGCCGCTCTGTCCCGTTCCCTTTCCCGCTCCCGTTCTCCACTGCGGTCTCGCTCAAAGGATGTCGGTGACCGAGCGGGAGGTGGGTAAGACTCGGAAGTAGCTGGGGCTGACGGTTGATGAGAGGATAGGGAACTCGGAAAAGAAGAATTGGGGACTGGTTGATGAATTGAGGTGGCGTTGGAGGTTGGCGGAGCAGGTGGAGGAGGTGGAGCCGCTGGAGGTGCAGCAGGGGCTGCAGGGGGAGGGGCGGCAAGAGGTGGAGCAGATGAAGGGTGAGAAGGGTGCGAAGGTGGTAGGAGTGACGGAGGAGGTGGATTGGACAGAGACTGGGGGGCAGGAGGGTTTGGAGGTCGAGTTACTGGGGCCAGTGTCGGGTTCGGAAGGTGTGGTGGCCCGGTTGGAGCTGGGGGAGGAGGAGTGCAATAGAGTGACACCTCATTAGCTCCTGCTCCACCTCCCCCAAGGAGCAATGAGTGGGCATGTGCATGGGTATGGGCATTGGCGTGGGAATGAGCATGAGCATGGGCATGGGCATGGGCATGAGCAAGGGCAAGAGCTGCAGGATCATGCATGGACCCAGGTGGGTAGACCCGTTCATCACTCTTAAACTCAAATCCTGGTTTCATGCGATCCCGGTGAGCAGCAACCGCATGAGGAAAGCCAACTCCTCCTAACCCTGAAGACCCCATTCCTCCAGGTACTGGTCCTCCTCCTACCCCAGGGTGGCCTCCAATACCTGGTCCGCCTTCCAGGCTGCCACCATACAGAAAGCCCAAAATGGCTGCAGCTGTTGCAGCATCTGTAGGTAGGTGATGTGGATGGCCCATTGCATGATTTTGGAATTGGGGAAGAAAGAATGAAGGATGGACATGAGGATGACCGTGATGAATTTGAGCGTGATGTGCTTGGGCCCGACTTGCTGCCCCGAGGGGAGACATTGCATGAGGGCGAGCATACTCGCTAAGGGTTCTTAGAGCTGGGGTGTCTGGACCAAGATAAGGACCTCCTATACCAATTCCCAGAGCACCCTGAGGGCCCCCCACTACTGCTGATGCCCCTGCCATGGATGGAAGAAGAAGAGAATGTGGGATAGAGTGAGAGAGGCTGGGATGGAGGTGGTGTGTCGGAGTAAGGTGAGCATGTGGATGTGATGGATGATGCTGAACGTGATGTGAAGGGTGGCCGCCCAGGTTTCCCGGGCAGGAGGAAGACGACGAAGGATCGAGGATGATGGAGGACGAAGAGGGAAAGAAGAGGGAGGATCCCTGGCGAGCCGCTGCATTGGCATTGGCATCTTTTTGTTGCTATAGAGAGAACAAAATAAGATCTTGTTAACCCCATTGTGAAATCCCATGAATCTGGTGTCACTGTCTTCCTCTTGCTATGTTGTGCTACTGTATCTAAACCTCCAATAAAGACATAATGTATCACTTTGTGCTTTTAACATGCATCTCTATCCATGGCCATCCGACCAGTCGCCATGTTGGGACAAAGAGTGAAAACAGGCTTTAAACTATATAGATTTATTTGTAAATATCAATGCTTTATGACATTGTGTATAATGTGCAAAAAAATATTGTTGTTGTAAATCTTGCTACTTATCATCAAAAGCTGAGGGGGAACATAAACAGAATATTAGCGACAAGTAAATCCCCATTCTGACATTCTTTCTTAGACCTGAACAAACATGACAGGTTTTTGAGCTTACCTGTAGATGGCGGTCCAGCTCCCTCTCCCTCTCCCGCTCCCTTTCTCGTTCTCTCTCTTTTTCTCTTATGTCTCTGGCACGTTGCTCAACCTCCCTCCGAGCTCTTTCTATCACCTCATTCCTCTTCTTCCACAATTTGGAGCCGTCCAATGGAACAAAGAGGACATCGCTGCGGGCACAGGAGTTGCCGCTACCACGGTCAAGAACTTTGTGAAACCTGGACAAGTGACACATCGATATAGTACATCGTTAATTTAACTACTCAAAGTCAATACCTCGGTCATTGCGATCTGTCTTTATCTAAAACTGAAGTGGGAGACAAATAACAAAAGGAAACACTGACAAATGACATTTTGACGTTACCTTGCTGACTGGCTAGCGTGGATAGGAATGTCTACAGGCTTTGGTTCAGGAGATGGACTTCTCAACACTGGTGGTGGACTTTCACTCTCTTCCCTGTCTTCTAGCGGCTCCTCTTTAATGACAGGTGTTGGGGGCGGGCCAGAATCTGAATGGCTGTCTCCACCGGGATGCGATAAGTTAGGGGCAGGTGTTGTAACACTGTTAGTGAGCGGTGGGGGGCCCTTAGAGACATTCTGAGGTGATTGGGAGTTAGTATTGCTGTTAGTGGGCGTGCCACTGTTGCTATTGCTGTTCGCCAGGCTATTGCCACTGCTTCCGTTGGAGTGGTATGTTCCACTGAAGGTAGGGTGGCTGTTCAAGGTGCCATGCAAAGAGGAAGGGCGGCATCCAGGGGAACAGCTGGAAGAAACACCAGGCCCAGAAAGTGACATGTTGGGTGCGGAGGCGGATCCAGGAGGAAATGACGAGAAGCCTGCTATCTGATTAGTCGATGGGCTGGGTAGCGGTGATACATGGGTTGGAGGAGTCTGGGCAGATGACTGGTAGTGTTGGGGGCGAACATTGGGTGCCATACCTGGTGGGAGTTGCTGGGTATGAGAAGATTGGGATGGGGGTAATGGAGGTTGAGGTGGCGGGGGAGGATAGGTAGCATTTGGAGGGTGTCCGTGACTGGTCGAGGAGGATGGAGAGAGAGCAGGAGGTTGATTTGGACCTCCACGGTTTTGGTATAGTGTAGACTCTCGCAGGCTTGACTCTCTCTCTCTTTCTCTTGGTGCAGACTGGTAATGGGGATGAGAAGGGTGAGGATTTTGGATTCCAACAGGCCCTGAAAACTCTCTTACGAGATTAGAAGTAGCGCCAGGTGGGCTGAGATAATCTCTATTAGTTCCAGTGGAGGGAGGTCCCCCTGCATTGAACTCTTTCCCACCAGTGGGAGGATACTCTCTGTGAAAAGGGTCAGAGGCAGAGGAAGGGGTTTGTGCCTGGTCCATGGGAGGAGGAAACTCCCGACTGGCTAAGTTTGTGGGATGTGAGTGTGGGGGCAGGGACGAATGAGCTGGATGGATATTGTTGTTTTGGGGTGATGCCGGTGGGTCGCGGTTTAGCATGGGGTTCACAGGTAGTCCACTATTTGAACTTGGGTGGTTTCCTTGGGAGATTGAGTTGTTGCTTGGGTTGCAGTTTCCACCAACTTCTCTTGTTTGTCCTCCAAACTCACCCCATCTGCCTCTATCTTTGTCTCTTGGATGCCCCCCTCCAGCTCCGTTTGAGCCAAAGTCTCTACTCTGGTTTTGGTTTGGCATGGAAAACTCTCTTCCTGTATCACGTTCCCTGTCTTGCTCTCTGTCACGGAAAGCTGGAGCAAAGTCTTTTCTATCAGAAGGTCCATCCCTTCCAGAGCCTTGGAACTCCCGGTTCTGACCCACGGACAGACCTGAAAACTCCCTGCCTTGGATGCTATTTGGGCCACCGCTATTACCCCCACTAGTAGTGTTGCTGTTGTTACCTATGGGAGCAGAAAACTCCCTGTTAAGCTCCCTCGCTACACACTCACCCCTCACTCCCCTCTCCCTGTCTCCTGGGGGCCCCCTCTCTCTGTCCCCTCCCCCTCCAGCATACCTGGGAAGGTACTCCCTGTGGGGGTGAGGGTGCGGATGGGGGAGGTAAGAGGCGTGTCGAGAGGAAGGAGGGTTGTAAACAGAGGGAAGTTGCTGTTGCTGCACTGGGGGCTGATGCTGGTGTGGGTGATGGTTGCCAGGGTAACGGGTGTATCCCCAACTCCCCTGGCAACCAGTTGCTGTGCCACCTTGCCAGCTGGGGGAGCTGTAATGATGTGGGTGGGTGTTGGTTTGAGTTTGGGGTTGTGATTGGGATTGTGGCTGGGGCCCAGTCTGCAAAAGAGAAGGAGGCGTGGACTGGGCCTTGTCCTGGTGCTTATCTGCTTTTTCCATTTTGTCTCTTTCTATTTTAACCTCAGGGGGAAGATTTTGTCCCCCAAGCTCCAGCGGTTTTAGGGCAGGTGGAGGAGGAAGAGGCGGGGGCAAAGAGTGGGGAATGCCGGGGCTGTTATGGGAAAAATCTCCACCTGCGGCAGATGTCTTTGTCACACATTGTGTGTTGGCTTTGGAATTCATTCTATTGCCACTCGGCACTGCATCAGTGCCTGTTGGTCCACCATACTCCGCTTTAGACATTAGTTTGGAGTCCAGGGAGAAATACGACTTCCTCCCACCAGTGCTGTCATTTGAAGAAGAATCCCCAGCGCCACGAACCGAGGAATTGAGCCCAGAGGAGGGGCAAGGATGGATAGGCTTAAGTGCACAGTCCTCAATTCGTGCATCTGTATCCATCTTTTGTTCGTCTCCACAGGGATCCTCCCCTCTCCGCTCCCGTAGCGTCCTTCTGTCCTCTATGGACACGCTTCCCGCTCCTCCATCTTTACTTCTCTCCCGTTCCCTCTCTCCTTGCTTTGGTGAGTCTGGGCCCTCAGAATCAGAGTCGAGGCTACCCAGGGGGGAAGCGGAGAGACTCGGGGATGAGGAACGATTGTCCTGGTCGATGTCCCGCCCGCTGCTCAAGCTGCTGCTGCTATTCGCCAGGCTCCCGACAACTGAACTCCTGCTGCCCTGGGATTGGCCATCCTCATTGTCACTCTCGCGGGATTGGCTGGCCACAGAGGTGGGAGGCGGGACAGCAGAGGGAGCCAAGCTGTCAGCGGTGTGTGTTGATGTTGGAGGGTTCGGGGTGGCTGCCGAATCCTGACAAGAAAAGATCATTTGTGGATCAAGTTTTAAAAAAAAAAATCAATGTTGTGAAAGGATCTATTGCCAGAGCATATTTCTGCATGGCAAAAATAACTCCCTGTTGGCCAGACACATGAATTATTTCCAGCTTTATATAACTGATGAAACGTAAGACAAACCTGAACTTTCTGCCTTTTTGCGGGAGACACAAGTTCCTCCCCCTCGCTCTCTGATGAATCATGGCCTTGTGATCTGCGACTGAAGCGATTCCCAGCCAGTTCCTCACCGCCACCTCTTGGCTACAACGATACAATACTTTGAATTCTTCCATTATGCGTTTTGAATACCTAACGTCTGTGTTTAGACCATTTCATGTACATGCCTATACATCATACATGCATCCTCACAGATGTATAAGTTATAAATGGACTATGGAACATCACTAACTTTTCAAGGGTGCCGATCTGTACTAATATGCACACGTGGAATACGCTTGAAAACAAAGAGGGTGTAATACCGTCTGCCTATCGTTGCGCTCAGGGCGAGTGGGGCTGGCATGAGGGCGTCGACCCCTCCTCTCCTCGCTCGCTCCCCGCCGCCGCCCACTGCGTATGGGCACCTGCAAGGCCAGAACAAGGTGTTGAAACCGGATGTGGTGAAGGCGAGTAGTCCAGTTATTAACTTCTTAAGTAAATATTTGCATGTGCTTTGCGCGTACCGATTCCTTGTGCGTCCGTGTTTTCATGATTTCTTCTTTATAGCGTCCATTTTACTACACACGCCATTTTATGGACTGAATTGGTTGCTCAACTGTTAGACCAGGGGAAAACCTGAAAAGGATCATAAACAAAAGAAGGCCTTGTTGGGTTTTTGGACTCAAATGCTGATTTTCAAGACAGAATCACAAGGGGATACCTTGGTCACTCGCAAAATAGAATTGCACACCACGTGTGCCGAGGAAGAATTTGCGCCATTGTGTTTAAACATGTAATTTACAACTGCAAAAGCCTTGTTTCAGCATTTGAATTCCCAGCATGTCCACACCAACGCCACTGCTTTTCACTGCTGCTCTAAACCGTCACACGCCGGCCAAAAACCTACTGGCACACATCGAAGGCCCTGGTGGTTTGGCCACCAAAGAACACTTGGTATTAGGCGTGCGTACACGCAGGCGTGCATGCCTTTCGGTCACACTGTCCGGCAAATGGAAGCCACTCCCCCTACCACCCTGCTGTCTCTCCTTCACCACAACATCCCTAACCCTCAGCCACTTGTGGTTAACCCTGGTTATGACTGGCAAGCATCACATGCTCATTTCCCGCTGCGAGAATAGTCGTTTGTGAGCAAAAAAAAAGAAAAGAAAAGATGGCCGCATCCATTCATTCATGCCACGGTGAAAAACGGCCGATGTATTTTGAATGAGGGATATAAATAGTGTGCCCTGCCAAATGGGGAAACTGTCATTTTTAGCTGGCGTGCGTGTGTACAAACACCGTCCGCTGCAGCGGCAGCGCTACACATGACTGTGCATTAATTATTAGTGCATGCTGCAGTGACTTAAGTCGATGAGACCCACACAATCAAAAAAAAAAGATGGGAACACACGTGTTTATGGGCCCACTCTGCACTAATAAGATGCATGATGCATGATACAGGTGGCAACTGGCTGCCCTGACATTGGCCACACTGGTCATGAACTTGCAAAAAAATACAGTAATGATCCCACTGCAGTGTAATTGATACACACGCATGCAAAGGCAGCTCACCAGGAGCACCACATGCATTGATGAGAGGATAGAGAATGGCGGAATAATTGCATCGAGCACCGGCTCCCCCTCTTCATTTTTTTTTTTTTCTTTGCTTTGCTTTGCAGGAATGTGGTCGTCATCTTGAACGCAGCACTGGGATGACAATAAGGCACAATAGAAAAGGGGGGGTGGGGGGGGCAATGATGGTGGTGTAGATTCCAAAACACACAGCATAAGCATGCATTATATTGCACCCCCATGCCCCCCCCCCCTACCTCCTCCCTTAATTGTGCTTACCTTTAATATCCAGCGATGCGTGCTGCTGCCGCCGCTGCTTCTCTCACTCCCCCTTTTTCCTTCCTCGCCCTCCTTTTTGTCGCCTTTTCTCGCAACGCGCGTCGCCTCATGTTGCACACATACACAAAAAAAGAAGCAGCAGCAGCACCCGGGCGATAGCAACAATGCGGCTGAAATCTTCTTGGTAGCGGCGTGGAAAAAACTGAACTGTACAAATTGATGCGTATGTGCGCTCGCCTCTTCCCCACCCCCTTTTTTTTTTTTGCCTTGGCCCCCCTCCTCTTCCCCACCTACCCCCCTCTTCCTCCAAGACGACTTTTTATATATATTTATATACCTCTTCCTGGCTCTGAGAGAGGCAATGGAGAGAGGGATGAGAAAGAGAGAGAGGAAGGCGTGATTTGAATAAGGAGAAGAAAGGGGAAACGAAAAGGAGGAGGACAGGGAGGGAGCAGCCACCTTTACAGTCGACTTAATATTGATATCTGGCTTGCAAATAACAAAATGGGGTTTGATTTTTAATCACGATTTAGTTGGTGGTCGTCTGTCCTGCAGCTGTCTGTCTGGGAGAAGCTTGTGTCCAGCCAAGCGGCTCTGCAGACCTCCTCTTTCTCCTCCCTCTCCCTCTCTCTCCTTCACGCAGCCCCCTGTCCCGTCTCCTATTGTGTGGTAACCATAGCAACCTGGCCGGAGACCGTGCCCAGTGCGCATGCGTGGCTCCACAAACGATCGACTACCCTCCCCGCCCCTCACAGGCTCGTCACCGAGCAGCCAACAGGCAGACACGCGCACCAACACGCACGTTCAACACGGTAGAGCACTCGGGCTCCCCCTGCGGTTCGCTTCGTGAAATTGCACGTGACGTCTCTGGCTGCATGTGATCACCATATGGCCACAACATTAGGTACACATGCACCAAGATCATGAGATCCAATACCAAAGGTGGCAAAAAGTGTTCACATACTTTAATTAGAAGTATGGATACATCATTTAAAAATATAGTTGACTGTATTAACTGTAATTTGATGATTACATGATTTAAGTTATATTGTAACGACAAAGCCACATTTGACAAGAGAAAAGTAGATGACAGTTGGAATTTCAAGAATGAAAAAATTAAGGGGATACAATTGTAGCATTACTTGAAATTTTGAATATTACTAGTAAAATCTAAATATTAGAGAATGAAGGGAAAACGTCATAGTATTGCAAGAAAAAGTCATCACTTAAATTTTTTTTTATCACACAAGAAAAAAAAGTATTTTGCCATTGTTAAAATTTTGCAACAATACTCTTGACTGTGTTGTGGGCTACATTGTGCATGGTCATCTGTTACAATACATTTGAAGTGTAATCATCTGTTTATTATTGTGGTAATAGTCTGCAGTGATGTGTATAACTGCACTGCGTCATAGCAACAGCTGTTTTTCATATTTTGCTAATTAACTGGAGGAAATTAAGCAGGAAAGGGACAAAATAATTGAAAAGGTTTCAGGCTAAAGCAGTTGCTTTGAGTCCCATTAGGATTTGCAGGTGAATTTAATGTAGGGGCCCGTGAAAGTACATTTAAAGTGAATATAGAGTCACCATGTACCCATCTTTTTATTTGCCACAATTAGTCACACACACAACTTCATTTAAAGCTGCTTAGTAGTCACAGTAGGAAAGTCAGGGAAGATGACAAAAGCAACACTTAAGGGCAAAAATCATCCACAGTTGACAGAACTTAGTGATGGGAGGTCAGTGCAGGGAGAAGCTCGCACCGGTCGGTTAACTCAGCCACTTAATAACAAAGCCTGGGATCAATATAACGGCGCGCAACCGAGCATTTGTTGTGCAAGCGGCACAATGATTGCCTGACGTCACGGCGGGGTGCTCAGAGTGCGCTGGGATTGCGAAAGTTGTGTCCGGCAAAGCGAGCCTGCTCACCCAACTCTTCTTCAATCCTGAAGTTGATGGCGGGATTGGGAAAGAGTGGACAAATGTACACATTAGTGACTATTTGCACAGCTGGCAAATGTAGGCCAGATCCCTGAACATTTTAATTAGGTACAGTAGAGAAGTATTTTATCCGGACTTTGTTACTTTCTACAGGGATGTGATTTTTCCGCTAATTCGCGGAATTCCGCTTTTTTTTTATCTCCCCCCCCCCCCAGAAAAAAAAAATTCAGATTTTTTATTTTTTTTTTAGTAGTAGTAGTTCATTGTGTATGCACATGACTCCGACAGATAACATCTTCTGCTATAACAAAGACATTTGTGGTATGCTCTAATATGAGTTACTTTTCATTTGGTCATGATACAATTATTTGTTCATGAAATTTGAACTCTTCAACATTATTTATGTGTTAACTTAGTAATCACATTAGTTAGATATGATGATATTCTCAGTGATAGTTTTTAAAAGCAAAGGCAGTCCAATGTTTTTGAATGTGACTGATTTTGAGTTGACTAAAACTGCCATTTTATATGGGATAGTTCAATATACATTGAAAATTTATGCTGTTGTTTTGTCTATTTCTTTGTCATGTGAGTGCATTGAAAGTACTTAAAAACACGGAAAACCCATGAGCCCTGGACCTAGCTGGGTGCCAGCGGCCCCCAGACCCCCGGCTAAATTTTCAGATAATTTCACTTTGGTCAAATCACATCCCTGTTTCTACCAATGACTATACTATTCGTATATGAACATGTGGATACACACCTCATGAGCTGATTGTATTTGGCCAAACGTTCCGAGCGGCATGGGGCTCCAGTTTTAATCTAAGAAGAGTCAAAGATATATAGAATAAGTGTTTAAGTCAGTATACTGTCCATTGCTTGCTATCCATGGAAAAATGACTACAAAGTCAAGCAGTCTCTCTGATTTGGTCGAACAACAGTTGGTATCTCGTCAAACTTGTAAGCTGGGTCACTTGTATCTCAAAGCAAGTCTGTACTTGATCATCTATGAGCGTTTCTCACCTGTCCAGTGCAGAGACCCACCACCAGGTCGGCAATGAAGGTGTCTTCGGTCTCACCCGAGCGGTGGCTCACCATCACGCCCCAGCCGTTCTCCTGAGCCAGCTTGCAGCTGAAGAACAAGAGGATATTTGAAACAAAAAGCTGCCTGCGGGTAAGCGTGCGTTCATGCCAAGCACGCAATCAACCCACGCCTTAATGGCCTCCGTGATGGAGCCGATCTGGTTGACTTTAAGCAGCAGGCAGTTGCAGGCTTTGTCGTCCACGGCGCGTTGGATCCGACGTGGGTTGGTGACGGTCAGGTCATCCCCGACCACCTGAAACAAAATATACACATCCCTGTTCAAATGCCAAGTTTTTGAAATACAAAAAAATAGACCAAGAAAAATCATTTAAGTATAATCCACTTGGGTCAACTTGACCCAACTTTGAGTTTTAAAAAAAAAAAAAAAAAGGGGAATTTTGTATAAAACAATCAGATTCTCTACTTGAACTTTCTAGGTTATCCCCCCAAAAAAGTTACTTTTTTGTGTAAAACAACCCATAAAGTTGGTTCAGATCCTTTACTTGGGTTAATTTGACGCAACTTTGGGTAAAAAATTGGATCATTTTGTATTAAAGTACCCAAAAAGTTGTGTCAGATCGTCTACTTGGGTCAATTTGACCCAAATTTATGGGGGAAAAAATTTGGTCATTTTATATAAAATAACCCATTAAGTTGGGTCATATCCTCTACTTCTGTTAATTTGACTCAACTTTGAGTCAAAAATTGGATAATTTTATATAAAACGACCCAGAAAGTTGGGTCAGATCATCTTCTTGGGTTAATTTGACCCGATTTTCTGGGTTAATCCATACAAAATGCCCGCAACTTTATGGGGTGTTTTATATGAAATTACCTAATTTTTTTTACCATAAGTTGGGTCAAATTCGACCCATAAAGTGGATCAATCCATTTTTGATCCATAATTGGGTTACTTTTGGCCCAACTGTTTTTTTTTTTTTTTTTTTGTGAGTAAGTAAGTAACTGAGAAACTAAGTAATTAATTTAAAGCAACGTAAAGTCCGCAAATTAATGTCAGGAAAAGCCTTCTTAAACCGCTGAACTTTATTTGGGGCTAATCAAAGTCACTAAATGGTGGTATGCTAATTACCGTTTAACATGAGTTTGAATATGAGGAGTTAATTCTGAGCACAGCCACATCCCCAGTTATAAGAGGTATAGAAAAATATTTTTGAAATGATCTTTATATATATTATATATATATATATATATATATATATTATAATAATAATAATAATAATAATATATTATATATATATATATATATATATATATATATATATATAATAATAATAATAATAATAATAATATATTATATATATATATATATATATATATATATATATATATATATATATATATATATAATGAAAATAAAAGCTGTCTTGTACCTGAATGCCCACTGAGGCTGTGAACTGAGTCCAAGCTGGCCAGTCATCCTGGTCGAAGGGATCCTCAATGGAAACAACTGCGGGGAAAGAGAGCACATCGCGCGCCTTGAGGCTAAGTGGCCTACAAGTCATTTACACCGCCGTGCAATCGTGTTCCACGCAGTTGCACACGCCATTACGAGGGCAAGGAGGCACATCCTCGCCTGCCAAATGAGCGCTGTAGCACGTAATTAAAAGCTCTTTAACAGGTCTAATTGTGGGGGTTCGAGGAAGCAACAAGCTTACTTGTTCTCTGCTTCTTTTTTTTTTTTGTCTCTGAGGTGAAAGAGGAAATGACAAGCATGGCATGAGGATGAAGATCATCTACGTAATGAGGTAGTAGCAGAAGCGACGCACACACTCCCAAACCTGGGTAGTTGTTGATGAAGCCTTGGTAGATGCCGGCCAGCTCCTCGCCGCTGATGTTGCGCGCGGCGTTGGGCGGGGATTTGAAGTCCAGGTCGTACTTGCCCTCCATGAAGAACTCGGAGGCGGCCACGTCCATCCCGATCACCACTTTGTCGGTGAAGCCTGCCTTCTCGATGGCCGTCTTGATCAGCTCCAAAGCTGCAGGGAAGTTCGGTCACACTTGCATGTTTTACTCAGTAAGAGTATTTCATATATTAAAGTATATATTGTGGAAGCTCAAAGTGGTACCATTTTTTAGTTCAACTAAGATTTGAAGAAATAATGACTTAAAGGGGACCTTTTTTTTTTTTTACAGTAATATATGTTCTATGCAGACCTACTGGTCTAAATATGATATTCTGGTTAATATTGTGTTAGTGGAATATAAATTGCTCAGCAAAATCCAGCCATTGTTATCCATCTCAGGGGGCGGCCATTTTGCCACTTGCTGTCGACGGAAGATGACATCAATGTTGCTCAGGTCTCAGGTAACAACCAATCACAGCTCACCTGTTTTCTGTAGCTGAGCTGTGATTGGTTGTTACCTGAGACCTGAGCAACATTGATGTCATCTTCCGTCGACAGCAAGTGGCAAAATGGCCGCCCCCTGAGATGGATAACAATGGCTGGATTTTGCTTCATAACTCTTATTCCACAAATGTAATATTAATCATAATGTCATGTTTAGTCACATATATTATTGTCAGGAAATTTTGAAATCCACTTAAAAGTTACTTTTTCTTCGGCTTTGTTCTGTTTTTGTGCCATGTCATGTAAAAGTATTACTTTGGCGCCATCTTGGTGTCTATAAGAACTATACTGAATTGAGTTGAGGAGCTTCAAAAAATGCTTTGCTTTCCTTTTATGGCATCTGTAGGCAATTATAAACCTTTGGGCGGACACCAATTACTCACAAATTTTTGCTCCTCATGGCAGGGCTCTATCCCTATCTCACTGTATTTCATGTGAACACTGTAATAAACAGTGATTAGCTTTTATCCCCCCCCCCAAAAAAAATATATATTACAGTGAAAGCTCCAAAGACAAATACCCTATTGTATTTACACTAAATACAAAAAATAAAAATAATGTCATTGTTTTATTTATTTATTTTACATAACATGACCTGAGTGAAAACCTAGGGACATAGCTAAAGTGTGAATTTAAATTGAACCTGAGTTGAATGACCGTGATCGCTTCCTCTGTATGATTTCTGCATTCTCACCTTCGCTGTTCTCCTGAATGTTTGGTGCGAAACCCCCCTCGTCGCCCACGTTGGTGGCATCCTGACCGTACTTCTCCTTTATAACACCCCTCAGGGTCTGGTACAGCTCCGCCCCCACTCGCAGGGCCTCGCGGAATGACTCCGCCCCTACGGGGAGTACCATAAACTCCTGCATAGCAAGCCTATTCCCGGCATGAGAGCCGCCGTTGATCACATTAAAAGCCTAAAAGTCAAGGAGAGAAGTGATTTCAATTTGATTGGTAGGCAATTAAAAGTGGTAATCGTAATTAATTGCATGACTTCTATAATTAACTCATGATCAATGGCAAAATGTAAATTTTTAAAAGATAAAAATAAAACTCTTTTTAACATAAAGTTGAAAAAAAAGAAGTTAAACTACTAGAAATATGCCTGCATCTTTTAGTCGTTGATATAGTAATTTCATAATAATTCATAAAATTGAGTTAAAATTAAAAATATGTACTGTACTGTAAAAAACAAACAAAAAACAAGTGTGATATTGATTTTTTTTATTGATTTTGATTTGTGTTGAGGTCATTTTTCTGCCACTAGATGGCATCATTGCATTTGTAAGACATTAGTGACGGCTCACTGTATTTTTCTTTTCATTTTAAGAGCGACCTAATCTTTCACATGAAGTAACTAATTTAAAATTGCAAAATACAACCCAGTCTCCACAAATATATGCATTATTAATATATTATAATACGTTTATTACTGCAAAATTTTGATGTGGATGTGTCTGCTGTGTTGCAACTGGAATTCTCCCAGTAACGTCTTTCCAAGTAAGGGGCGGTCATTAATTACTTGTTAAGAAAATTTGTGGCATTAAAGGACCTTTAAATGAACTCAAATTAACGCACTCATTTTGCCACCCCTACTTGAGTGATGTTGTTAGTTGCAGTTACGGAAGCAGGAGGTTCGACTCACAGGAACCGGGAGAACCAGGTCTCGGTTTCCCGCCAGATCGGCGATGTGACGGTACAGGGGGACGTCCTTCTCCGCCGCTCCCGCTTTGCATACGGCAAGGGACACGCCCAGAATTGCGTTGGCCCCAAACTTAGCTGCGCAGAAGCAACGGATGCGTTTTGTATTCAACCAAACGTTGGACTATAGTGAGAATCAAAGGCGTACATTTGTTGTCGGTGCCGTCCATTTCGATCATCAGGTTGTCCAGTTTTTCCTGCTCCAGCACACTGATCCCCTGAAACACACACCGGAGAGACATCAAGTCGCCATGTGAAGTCAGCTACTGGACTGTATGTCCTATTGTTGCAGTTCAGTCCTACTCACTGATTGGATGAGGGCGGGTCCGAGGGTGTCATTAATGTGACCGACTGCTTTGGTTACGCCTAAGACACAAACACAGAAAACCTTCAACACTGAAAGATTATATTTGCATGAGGCCTGATGGGGAAACGCCAGGGCAGAGAATTCAAGCCTCGGCCATCCATCGTGGGCGGAGCATAGCGGGAAAAAGTTTGATGACGCTATTAAAAATTGGCACGAGGGCCCGTTCATCGATACGCGTAACCTTAATTTTTTGATTTAAAAAAATAAACAAATATGACCGAAACAGTTCTCAGTATGATATAATGCAGAGCTACAGTGACATGTATAAAAAGTCTTCACACCTCTGTTCGAATGCCAGGTTTTTGTGATATAAAAAAAAAAAAAAAAAAAGAGTCCCAAAGCATTTCAATTTTTTTCTCCACCATGAATGTAACCTGTAGCTACAAAAAGCGAATTAAAACTTTTCGAGCGGGTAATTAAAACTTCACTGAAGCTACCCCCTTCGCTCCCGGCTGTTTCACTGTATTTTGACTAATTTTGCAAGGTCCACATAATATTGTGTTCTATTGCTATAAAAAACATGGAACCTACCAAAAGAAAGATTCAAGTCTCTTTCATCAGGATTTTTTTTTTTAAATCTGTTTACGTTTTGAAGCAATTAGCATTAGAATACAGCTAATTTTCATTTAATTTTTATTATTTTTTTAATGATTATTTTTTTTAATTATTATTTAAAAAAAATAATAATAATAATTTTATTCGACTTCATGATTGTGTCCCAATTGGAAAATCTAATTTTATATCATTCAATTTATATCCTGAAATGTGGCAAAAAGGTCAAAATGTTCAAGGGGGGCTAATACTTTTGCAAGGCGCTGTATGTTAAATGGGAGTCAGCACACATCTGGTGAACCCCAGTTCAGCTGTTCTAGTAGGCTTTTCCTGTCGATTTTGCGCTTTCGAGCAGATGCCTAAAGGTTTTGTGCTAACACTGATTAGGTATTTGGTATGTCGGAAAAACCTGGAATTTGAACCGGGGTCTGTAGACTTTCTATATCCATTGTACATCACTGCACCAGAATAATAGACGTATTGTCCTCAGGGGCACCAGAGGACATAGGTGCATGTTCTGGGGATTTCTATGGTATTCTGTGTTTTGTTTCCATCAGTCCTCACTGACCCGCACCATTGAGCATTCACATGCAAATTCGGTAAATTTTTACAACACGTTTTATCAAAGTTTGTCCTTGACATGTACTTCAATAAGTTAACCTAAAACATTAGAAGCATCTCTCAGTATGATGCAATACAAAATGGACACCACCGGGCTGTCGCATCGCTTCGACAGTAGCATTATCGTTTACTCTGCAGTATCTTACGACGTACCTTTGCCCTTGTAGCGAGTCTTGTCTCCGTCTCGGAGTTCGAGCGCCTCGTAGATGCCGGTGGAGGCGCCGCTCGGCACAGCGGCCCGGAACACACCTGGATTGGGGACAAAATGGTGAGCTGTCGGTGCATTTGCAGTATTTGGCCTCTGTCAGCTTTTGTCACAATAGATTTGAAAGAAAATACTCAATATTTGATTTGGGGTTTGATTTAAGAGTTTTAATTTTAATTTTATGGAGAGCAGGTGCTCAAAAGTATTTGGACACTTGTTTCATGTATAATTCCGGACCTAATGATATCAACGGATTCAACCTTGGATACGGACAATAACCTTTATTGGTATGAAGATCAACTTCCACTGTTGGGTTTCCCCTGGAGTCCAGGATCTCCCTGGCAACAATATTCACTATGGACATCCTGTAAAAATCCAAATAAATCACACTCAATTTTAGGTGGCACAGTATTTGTGAAAAAAAATAATGCCTCTTTATGTGCCCTATTTTTATATTGGCAGTAACACATGCGTATTATTCCTGCAGGAGGAGACGCATGACATAAAAATCAAATGCCGCATTCTCAAGTGGGAATCCGCTCATGGTCGCTGAATCATCACCATCACAGCAGAGAGAGAAGATGGAGGATTGGCGAACTGAGTGAGTGAATGGAAAAATTCTTACCTGCAGCCTGTTTGACGCCCGGCGGAGGAAGCGATAGGATGTGCGGGAAAGAGAGGAAGGAGAGAAATGGGAGATGAGGAGGAGGAGGAGGAGGAGGAGGATGGCGAGTACTACGCACACACAGGCGAGAGGAGGGGGGGAGGGGGGTCTGATGAGTCACGAGAGGGTGCACAGTGGAGGGAGGTGGAGAGGGCACGAGAAGGAATGGCGGATCAAAGATGGGGATGGAGTGGAATAGCAGGGGGGGTCCGACGGCGCTTGACTTGGCTGCCGTTTGTTGTTACAGAATCGCACATTTGAGGATGCTCAAAGCGAGCGTCTTACATCTGTTCAAATCCCTAAAATTAGCAAACCTCAAAGCGGATTGTGATCTTACAACGGGCAGTGATGAAAAGGCGAGGAGGAGACAGGTAGACAGGTGACGATGCCTGAAGGGACGACGTGCTTTTAAAAATAGTCGTGGGTGTCATTGGTAGGGGAGGGCTCCTATTGGAGGGATTTTTTGGGGGGCTCTCATTGGCTGGGCCGCAAGCGCCATCTGTATGTCGCATAGATCAGAGGTGTCCAAGTGACGACGGCTCAGGGGCATATTTCGTCATGAGGCAAAAACACTCATGGTGCCCTCCACATCCGTGTACAGAATGCTAATGTTTATCATTTAATAAAAGGTTGAATTTGAAAAAAAAAATCATCCTTTTCCTGAGCTCGAAAAAGTCTTTGAAGGGCCATTCTACTGAATCAGTGCCATGTGACTGTAAAATACTTTTTTTAATTGTTTTTTTTTTTATCAAGCAGTGTCCTGCATGTTGATCTGATTGCGTAATTTAAAAGATTTTGAACTACATTTAACTCATTCACTGCCATTGACGGCTATAGACGTCAAAAATTCATGTGAACTATTTCTATTTAACGTTTTTTTTTCCATTTAATTTTTTTATCAAAACCTACATTTTTTTATTGTACATTTATAACAGATATAAAATTATCATGTGATTATTTATTTATTTATTATTTTTTACAGGAGAGCTCATTATTGTTCATTCGATTTGACATCATCATTGCTCTCCTTTTTTTTTTAAAAAAAAACCCCAACAACAAATCAATTAAAAAAAAATTAATAAATGTTTTTTTTTTCTTTTTTAAATACATATACATATATATATACATATACACACATATATATATATATATATATATATATACTTTTTTTTGTATGTGGGTGAGTATGTGTATGTGCGTGTGTGTGTGTGTGTGTGCGTGCGTGCGTGCGAGCGTGTGTGTATTCATCAGTTCACCTAAAGCCCATTAAAAAAAAATCCCATACTAATAATATAATATAATAATAAATTGCCAAATGCAGAAACATCAATGTAAGTTATCACGATGTAGTGGCTTTCGCTAACAGACAGAATTAAGTAACCAGAATTAGGTTAAAAAATTCTATATACGTAGACCATGTTTCTATAAATTTTGATATTTGGTTTTTATTTGAGGCAGATATTTTTTCCATTAAAATGTGATTTATGAGGAGGTTAGACCATTGGTCGATATTCAGAGTTTGTTTATTTTTCCAGTTAACAAGAATTGTTTTTTTAGCGATAGTAAGGGCTACAAGTGTAGATTGAAATTGTTTATGTGGTAAGTCAGTTGTTGTTAGGTCACCTAGCAAACACAAGTTTGGAGATAAAGGTATCCCAGAGTCCAAAATAGCGGAAAGTTTTTCTAAGACTTTAGTCCAGAAATACATAACCGGAGTACATAACCATAAAGCATGAACATAAGTGTCTGTAGTGTCTTGTAAGCATTGGAGACAAATGTTATTTTTGTTATTTTGTATGTTTTGTTTTTTTTTATGTTATTTTTAATATATATTTTTTAAATTAGGCCCATCAGGCGATTACATTTTTTAATTGTAATTAATCACATGACTTCACTTGTTAACTAACGATTAATCACAAATTGTATTATCTGTTCTAAATTTACATTATTTTTTTTCCTAGGTTTTCATACTCTTGTTAGCAAAAGTGAAAAAAAATGTTAAACTAATAGAAATAGTTCAAATGAATTTTTGACGTCTATAGCCGTCAATGGCAGGGAATGAGTTAACTCTTTGACTGCCAGACGTTTTCAGAAAAGGGATGCCGTGGGTGCCAGCCGATTTAAGCATTTTGATTGATCTTTTGACTGATCTTTCAAGGTCCACAGAAAATTATGTGTTTGGACTATGGAAACACACATACTACCAAATGAAAGATTGGACTCTCATCTTTCATCGGAAAAAAAAGTTTGTTTCTACCTTATTCCGTTTTTGAGTAATCAACATTAGAAAATGGTTAGTTTCACCTCTGTTTTGAAACAAACGTCTTTTAACGTCTTTGGCACTCCTCCATAGGATTTTACTAAACGTTATTTAACGTTTTTGGCAGTCAAAGAGTTAAGAAATTTTTTTAAAAAAAATAATCTATACTTTTGGTCAGTCCACAAGTGCAAGTGTATTTTTTACGGATTATGAACCAATGTAAAGTGTTGAGAATGGTGCTCTCCTCTCTTTGATGATGCAATGTTAATGGCTGAACAAACACGCCCTTTTTGAGTTCTCCTGAAAAGCGCCAATTTTGGAAGTACAAGGTTTTGGCCCGACGCCAGCGATATTCAACACGGGTCACATGACATGCTGGGAGTTTCATCATTTAGATCTTCAGCAAACCACGAAAAGACAAAAACGTTAACACATTTACTTCTCTATAATTTGATGATTTTTTTTTAAAATACCTTTAACCAGGTTTATTCGCAGCATTAAAGCCAAAAATTCCCGCTTTGAAGTATACATGTCACAAACACTGCATGGAACAGAAAAGACACCCAGCCTGTAGTTATCTAGCAATGTTTAATTAACTTTCATCTAGCTCAGGGGTCTCAAGCTCAACTTTTGCGGGGGCCGGCTGGAGAAAGAGTCTGCGCCACATTAAATATTCCTCAAAAGCGAATCCAATCTTCTCAATCATTAATAACTCTTCAGAACACGAATGGCTCTTCAGAATGGTAACAAGATCTCATCTCTTGAGCAACGACGTCTGATTTCTTGAGCACTGTAACTTTGGCTGTCCATGTGGGGGTGCCTGTGTGCAAAAAAATTATAATAATAATAATAGTAAAATCCTCATCGCCACTCTCTTCATATCTTTTCCTTCCACTTGGTGTCACTTCACAATTAACATTTTTTTGCAGAAAAAACTGAGCTATAGTAGCCCAAAAGTGATTAAAAAAATAAATAAATAAAAACACGAAACACCTTGGGCTGGTAACAACACGGCAAAAAAAAACAAAAAAAAAAAAAACAGGAAGCGCGAGCATACTTTTGATGTCAGCTTAGGGGCCCGCAAAAACATCATCCTATGGGCTGCAAATGGGCCCCCACGGGGCCGTGAGTTTGAGACACCTGAATCTAGCTAGTTTAATTAGCCAACAGTATACAATTCATTTCACAGACACATTTTTGCGTGTCTCCACAAACATAAAACGAACTGTACAGCAGATGCACTTTATACTTGGAGCACTTTTAGTGGGCAAAAACACACACATCAAATCTTGAGGAGGAAGCGAGAGTGTTTTATACAAGTGTGGGAGTGTGCGGAGGACTCATTCTAAGACTATCAACTGTGTGTGGATGGGGATGGGGTGGGATGGGGGGGAGGGGGCTATGTTACGTGTTTATGTATAGACAGTCCGGTCAACTCGAACATCAACAAGGAAGTTGGAACGATCAACGTGGTTCACAGCATCCGTGGAAAGATTTTTCGGCTCATGTTTACAGGTGGGTCTCTGTGGGGGGGGGAGGAGGAAGAGGAGGGTCACTTTAAGGCAGGTTATTCAGTCATGCATTTTCTATTGCGCTCGGTAAGCAGGACGATGACATCACAGGTGCTCAGGGAACGACCAATCACAGCTGATCTGTTTTCTGAAGCTGAGCTGTGATTGGTTGTTACCTGAGACCTAAACAACTGTGATGTCATTTTTTAACTCCGCCTTCTGATATTGACAGAAACTACTAGATTTTTGCTAGTGAAGTCACAAATCATATTATTGTTAAGAAATTTGTTTTTGGGTTGACTCCCCCTAAAAAAAACAAAAAAACAAATGTGGTCATGGAGCCAAGGTTTTAATAGTTTGGGATTTTTCATTGTAGTTTTTTAATTTTATTTCATTTTGATATATTTTTTGTATTTAATTAGATTTTAGAGCAGTTTTGTTAGTTATTTCAAAATTGCTTTGTTTTAGCTATTTAAAAATTTTTTTTTTAGTATTACCAGTAGTTTTATTTTTTCCTCAATATATTGGGAGTACTTTTCGTATGCCAAATTAAAAAAAAAAAAAAGTAGTAATAATGTAAACTACAATTCTCAAATGACTGTCAGACCTTCCTTTTTATGTACTAACAAACAGTAATACCAAAATCAATACAATTAAAATGAATCCCCAAAGTTGATGTAGATATTAAACGGCAAAGCCGAATTGCGGAACCCATATAGAAGGCAATTCATAATACGCACCCCCGTACCTCTCACCAGTCGTAACGGGGGCGGGACTGGGGCGGGTGGTGCCGGGGGGAGTCGTGCCGGTTTCCTGGCGGGGTCGTGGAGCTGGGCGGCGCGGTGAGAGCCAGCTGCTGGCCCCCTGCTCGTCGGTCTCGGCCGTAGTCCAGCCCCCGGGCGCTGGGGGGAGCGTATCGCCCCGCCTGAGTCCTCCACTCGGTGTCGAATGCCTCGGCCTCGGCTGTCGGACAGGAAGGTTTAGTGAATAAAACGCAAAGCCTGAAGCAACCTGAAGCATTGTTAGCCCTCAAATAACACAAATAAAGTGCTACCTTGACTTAAAAGTTTGATTTAGTCAGTGAACAAACTTGTAACTCGATTTATTTGAATATCAAATAAATGTTCCCCTATCATAAACTCATTTGCCATGGTCCCAAAAACGTATTTATACGGTTTTTATGTTGTTGTTTTTAATGCGAGAGCATACAGAAGGCCTTGATGCAGCCTCTGACCTGAAGAAGTCGCTTAAAGCAATGGTAGTTATTACAAAAAACGGCCAGCAGGTGGCAGCAGAGTATAAGAGCTCAACCAATTTATTTTAATTTAGAAATTATGACAATTTGAATTTAATTATAACTCATTCAAACCCGAAAACGTCTAAATATTTTTATGACTTTGTCCTTCACTCCCCAAAAATGTTTTTATGTTGTTGTTTTTTTATGCTAGAGCATCCAGAAAGCTTTGATACAGCTTAAAACAATGGTAGTTAATTTAGAGATGGGACAATGAAGCCTTGTGAAGCTTTTGAGGCTTTCGGCTGATTGATTTGGAAAAAAGAGTCGAAGTTTCAAAGCCCCATAAGATAGGTCGTACTGGTGACATCTGGTGGTCAGCTGGAGTCATAGCAGCTATAATCTTCAAAGTGATTCGCCTGATTGATTTATATTCCAACATAACGCCAGTACATTCAGTCTTACATTTGTGTCTGTCTAATGATCATCAGGCACACATGGAAGTCTTGCAATATTTTGACACTGTACCAGTACTATGGTTCAATGTGATGTCCTGTTACTCATTCGATTTTTATAAACATGATTTGGATATGACACAAGTGCGCTGTGAAGCCAGATGACAAGTATTTCAACATCAGTCTTTGGGAGCTGTGACTGAGGGTCTTGGAGAAGCGCGTATAGCAACTCGGTGGAAAAAATACTTGGGTCAAGCCTGTATCTTCGACACACGATTTAAAAATAACGCATAATTGGAAACTTTAAATGCATCATTGTGGGAGTACTTTTGTTGGAAACATACCGAACAACTAACTTTTCCAGGTGAACATAAAGTGAAGCAAATGTCTACATGAGGGAATTGTGCGCCTGACACCGCGCCAAAAGGTTTGAATCAGTTACGTAATTTCCGGTATCTCATTAGCGCGCAGAAAGCCGCATACGTCATCGGCACGTGATCACGGAGGTTTCATCGGGGGCTTTTGATACATTGTTTCGAGCAGTCTGTCTCACTCGGCTGACACATGCTCCGGAGTCTCAGTGTCAAACGTCCCATCTCTAGTAGTTATCACAAAAAAACGGCCAGCAGGTGGCAGCAGAGTATAAGAGATCAGAGCAACGTTGCAACAAGCTCTTTTTCCCAGTGTTTTCAATAGATTTGTGAATAATGATGAAACGTAGCTATATTTTAATGCTAATTGCTACAAAACGTAAACAGATACAAATATTTTTTTCCTGATGAAAGAGACTCGAATCTTTCTTTTGGTAGGTTCCATGTTTTTTTTTTTTATAGCAATAGAACACAATATTCTGTGAGCCTTGCAAAATCAGTCAAAATCCAGTAAACCGGGTGGGAGCAAAGGGGGTTGCTTCAGTGAAAATGGCTGAGAGTGAATGAGTTAATCTGTTCCAGGCTCGCCAAAAACAATTTTATGTTCCATTTTTAATAATAAAAAAAAAGAAGTAAAAACCCTCCTTGCCCACAACCACAGCATTCTCGATAAAACCACGACTTACTCTCATCCAGGTTTATGTAGTCCTGCCGTTCCTCGCGGTCTCCGGTCCGGCGGTTCCGCGAGCGCTCCATGATGTGTGCGCGTTCGCCAATGTGGTGGCCGATGGCCAGACGCTCCAGGCCGCTTTCGCTGTCTCGCATGGACTGACGGGTCTCGCGGATCTGCAAACAAATTGCCTTGCGTTTACGCAAACCCGGTTGATAACGTTGACACGCAGGTGTCCAACTCGAGGCCCACGGGCCAAGCGGAAAAGCTGCTATAATTTTTCTGTATTATGTGGTTTCATAAGTGGGCCCCAAAGGGCAACCTTAACTATGATTTAGCCCGCGACGACCCAGGTTTGGAATTGGTATAAGGAGAGCACAAGGTCTTCCGTGAGCATTTAACGGCATATTCTCACCCCTCCTGGGCCGTGTCTTGTTTGATGGGTTTGCTGGTACATCGTAGGAGCCCCGGAGTCCATGGAAGAGTAGGAAATCACTGTGGAAGAGGAGAAGGTCTGGCAGTTGGGTGATCCGGACATCCTCTCCTGGAAGAGAACAAAGCAAACTGTTAGAAAACATGGTTCATTGAAGACCCCAAATGTTCATAGCTGTGATTTTTTTTTTTTTTTTTTTTATATATACAAGCGTTGTAGATCACGGATAGATGGAACTGAACAACTCGATGGAAACAAGACTTTTGTGTACTTCTCAAATCAGACATTTGACTCTGAAGTGGTCCGTTGAATGACTCACCATGTTTTCCATCATTTCCCCCATCATGCCAAACATGTCCATGAACCCTCCGCCCTGCAAACAGTGTGTGCCCTGCACATAAGAAAATCATTTCTCCAGCACAGCCGGCTTCGAAACATCTCAAGGATTATGGAAACAAATTGTGATGTCCCGTTTCAAAATCTATTTTTACTGATTCGCTTGAAAGAAGATATTAGAGACACTCACCATTCCCATCATGCCAAACGGGGTCAGCGCACCAGCCTGGAAAATGATGCATAGCAAATGTAAGCGCAAAAAAAAAAAAAAACTCAAATAAAAACACATCCCAGACATTTTTGTTCCGTTACCTGTCGTCGTGGTACACGAGGCGCTTGAATCTGCGGCGCCAGTGCAAAGGGGTCCATGCTGAAGGGTCCAAACATGCTCCTCATCTGCTGCCTGTGAGCGGCGAATGGATCTCTACGTGGCAAAATCAACAAGGGGTGTCACTAACCTTTCGTTTTGTGATTGGGTGAAATACAACACAAAAGTTATGCTTTGGCTACAGAATTTCAGCATGTTCTGGTGGATGATGAATGAGAATGTAGGTGTTGTTTTGCATGTGGAAGGAACCGAAATATTTCCTATTAAATATACAACAGGTGTTACTTTTGAATGGACTGCAGTAAGTCTGAGAGTCACCGTAAAAATTGTTTTGATTGGCATTCACTGGGTTGAGCCAATTAATATCACTCAAAAATATCAAAGGGTTCCTACTCATCTTTCAAAATGTCATACTTTTTCCAGACCCCAATTTGTGACATTTTGAGTAAATACATTTGTCATTTTATCACCAAATAATTTCCAGATGATTATAGCTACATAGTGTATGTAGCTCGTCCAAAAAAAGACAACACCCAGATAAACTTCGACCATTTAATTACCCTCAGAGTGGAAAATAAGTACCTATCCATCAACTACCTGGTAGTTTTCACCCCCCAAACAAAAAAAAACAAATAGACATCAGATTATGGATCTAGCATTTTATATAAATATCCTAGCATTAAATGAGACATTAACTGCATCTAAATATTAACTACGTTTATGGGTGGATCTGCCAGGCATATCACTTGTCGGATTTACTTCTGCACTCGATTTTCACTTAAGTGTCATATTGCTGGCCCTGATTTATATTTAATATTTAATAAGCATGACGTGCAACGCTGTTGTGCAGAAGCAACCTCTGAACCAAAGCGATTGCATCACCATCAATCACTCACGTTCTCTGGGAGATACTTGCAACATGCTTTAGTATCGCAATCTACCTGCAATTTCAAGTAATCGGGATTGAAAAGTGATGTCGCCGGGCTCATAGTAACACAGGTCTGGTGCAACACAGTAGGCCAGGGGACGAGTAAACCTGCCTCCGAGCAAACCGAGAAACACACGCGATGTGCTCCAAAACGAAGCTCTAAATGCAATCGGTGTCTTTAAGCTGCAATTTTGGAGTGTTTACTCACAGCATGTATGGGTCGTCATCGACGTCATTCAGGAATCGAAACATGCTCGGCGGCTGGTGATGCAACTCAGCTGGCTGCTTTTAGCCAGCTAGCTAGCTTGCTAGGTAAATAGACGTTGTTTGCCACCAACGACTACACGATGTACTCGAGCCCCCCTCCCGGATCAAAATGGGGGCAACCCTGTTGTCCGAAATACTTTAGGGGAAGCAAAGCGGAAAACTAATTCGCCGTAAAGCCGGGATGGCAGATTCCAGAAGCCCGAACAAAACATGAGAAACGGAAGTCAAATTTTGACAAAGAGAAGCGAAATTAGCTTACGGGCCGCTTGTGTAGACCATCGGTACTTCCGGGTATACATTTATCAAAACAAAAGTGTAAAAACCACAGTGATATGCATACCTTTATAGACTATCTTAACAAATCACATGTTAATATGTCACTATTATTATCACACAAATGATAATGAAAACTCACAATTCTCAAATACAAAGAAAAGAAAGATCATTTTCCACACACACATGTCAATTTTATTTTTATAGTCTGTCGTGTGTCCGCTTCCTCTGCGTGGCGCTGTTTCATCTTCGGACGAGGTTGCGGTACGTCTCTTCTGCGCACGCGCATAAAGTCTTTCGACCCTCAAACCCGGATGTAACCAACGCCTAACCTGTCGGAAGGAAAAAACGGTGAGTAGAGTTGTAAAAGCCGCTTTTAACGGACAAATTCGAGCTCTTTCCACAAGTGGACACACGGACGAGAACATTTTGAGCATTCGCGACTCACAGCGAGTGAAAAGTGAGTAAATTCGACCGCCTGCCGCCGAGCTGTACGTGTGTGCGGGTGTGTGTGTGTAATGTTGGGGTTAGCATCAATCTGTTTTATGCACTTGTCACATTTGGTACACTTTACATCTTTAAAAACGGTTTTCTTTGTTAAATAGCGTGCGGCAACCATTTGATACGATAAAGGCAACTTACTACACGTACTACTTTGTTGTTTTCTACTGCCCTTTGTGCATTTGTGGCCTTTTACTTCCACCGCTTTGAAGTTTATGTCGTTTATATAACGGGCTTTTATGCTAATTAATTTATGATAATTGCAGAAGCGACTATTTGAGATGATTTTAATGTTACTTTTTTATTGGACGTTGTTATGTGGCCTGTGCGGAAGTGATCCATGGTCGTCAATGTTTTTTCTTTTTCTGCTTGTACATGTATTAACAAGTCTGGCACGACGAGCCTCCCTCAGTTCCGCGCAAATCCTCTTAAGGCAGGGGGGTGGGGTGTGGGGGGTGGGGGGGTACTGTTACCTTCTAAAATATAAAGTTCAATAGCGATTAACAGGTGAAATAAGCTTCAGCGATGTCTGTATGAATAGTTGTCCCTTTAAATAACTCATTAAATGAAACCACAATTACAAACCAATAAAACCTAAAGTAACAAGTACAGAGTTTCTGTTATCATGACTTAAATCTTGTGTCTATGTGTAAAAATACATCACAAGATTGGGCTGCAATATTAAAATTAGCGTCATGTAGCAAATCTTACCCAATCTTCCTTCCTGTTTTTATTTTTCTGTATAGTGTTAATAGTGCACACTCACAAAAAGGTTTAAAAAAACTTTCAAAGTTTGATTGCAATGTTTGGCATTCTGGTTGCTGCATACAAAAAAAAAAACAGCATCTGATGCCAATAAAATGGCTATGGCATAAACGGAGATTAAAACTGTGGGAACCTGTCAGATATACCGTACATTTGTTAACTTGATGTAGCACCTCTGCTGAGTTCATAAGAAAATAAATTCAATGGCAACCATGTCTGCACTTTGATGTTTTATTCTTTGTTTTGTGTTTGCCTCATTTAGATGCAGACTATAAAATGTGTAGTTGTCGGGGATGGTGCGGTAGGAAAGACCTGCTTACTCATCTCTTACACGACCAACAAGTTCCCGTCAGAGTATGTGCCTACGGTAAGATTATCTCCTCTAGGAAATCTCATTTTCACTTTTGATTTGCTTGAGGAAATGATGGCCCATTTTTTTTTTTTTTTAAGGTTTTTGACAACTATGCAGTGACAGTGATGATCGGGGGCGAGCCCTACACACTAGGCCTTTTTGACACCGCAGGTAAGGAATTTGAACTGAATTTGTCATTTGTTTGTGTCACTCTCGGACCACATTACAAAAGCATCATTGTTTTTCCTGCATGCTCAGGTCAGGAGGACTACGACAGGCTGCGTCCTCTCAGCTACCCACAGACAGACGTGTTCCTTGTGTGCTTCTCTGTCGTCTCCCCGTCATCATTTGAAAATGTCAAGGAGAAGGTTAGTTTTGCCCTTATTGGATCGGGTTCAGGGTTCAACTTGACCATGAAACCTTGTTTGCCACGCGGGGTATACGTTTCACACTCATCAGCAAGAACACACATTTTTGTGTCGTAACGTCCCTCTTTTCGTTTCAACTTATTAAAACACATTTGTAAAACGTACAGTATCAATATTGCTGTGCTAAAGGCGTGGAGTTTCATAGCTGGTTGTTAGGTTGAAAATGAATTTTTAATTCAGCGTTCAGGATACACTTGCTTAGCACGGTTCTTCTTGAAGCATATCCAGGAGTTCTATTTACTCCAGACAGTCTGGAATCGGATCATTTGGTGCTAGAAACCTTTGTAGATGTAGGGTGCTCGGGGGCCGTCGTATGGCTTTAAGCCAAAACTACTGTAAAATTCTGTGAATAATGATAACAAAATAAAAAGAATATATAGATTTAAAAAATAAATAAATACATACAATATCCCAAATTAAAGGAGCGTATTATACAAGGGGCTTAATAAGAAATAATTATAATTTTTCACTTTGTTTGGCTGTTTCCCGATACATAAACAGTACCTAAAAAAAAACTTGAATAAGATTTATAGCTGATTTCATACACAATGTAACTCAGTATGCTGCACATATTGTAATTAAAAGTACGACATTCAAATAAAAATGTGCTTACTATAAAAAAGCCTACCTACAGTGTGAGAACAATACTTTTGAAAACACGACTTTAAAAATACTTTCTCTTTTTTTAATTAATAATAATAATTATAGATATGGGAAAAGAGCATCGTTTTGAAACTGACATTACAGTATTTATATTAATGTAAAACCCCATTTAAAAAAAACTACTATAAACCGCAGATTTCTGTGATGTAGCAAATATTTAAGTAGATGCTTGAAAATACTGCAAAATCTTCAATGCAATGTGGCCACGGCGATATAGTGGTGAGAACACTGCTTAATCTGTCAGGTAAATTGTTCTCATTCCTGAGCATCAAATCTGTTTGTCCCCCCCCCCCCCCCCCAACGACTTCAGTGGGTTCCTGAGATTTCCCATCACTGCCCACGAACGCCCTTCCTGCTGGTGGGCACTCAGGTGGACCTGCGGGAGGACAGCAACACCATCGAGAAGCTGGCCAAGAACAAACAGCGCCCCCTGTACCCCGAGAGCGCCGAGAAGCTGGGCCGGGAGCTCCGGGCCGTCAAATATGTCGAGTGCTCCGCCCTCACACAGGTATGACGCGGCGCGTACTTGCCCAAACGGCGCTCGTTCTATGGTTAGCGTGTTTGAATCCTGAAACGAATCCAATTAATGTTATCCCTTAAGAAGGAAATACATTTTCTTGTGGGTCCGCCCCTGAAACCAATCGCATAATTGCATTGAGATTGTGAGACCGCATCCGCATATGACGCCTGCTTCCTTTTTGTTTTGTCGACCAGCGAGGCCTCAAAAACGTGTTCGACGAGGCCATCCTGGCTGCTTTGGAGCCCCCCGAGACCAAAACCAAGAGGAAGTGCGTCCTGCTATAGATGAGCAGTAGTCCGAGACCAAACGGTATACGAAAACATATGGGGGGGAGGGGGAGGGTGGGTGGTGTTAATGAAAATGTCTTTGAGTTCAGTGGCCAATTGAGACAATGGGGAAGGTACAAAGAGACTTAAAAGGGGGATTGCGGTGAGCGTGCCTTCAAAAATAAAAGAGTTGAAAGAAGCAAAGGGAGTGAAAAGTCAGTGTGCAGTACAGTCAACGCGGGTCGTGTCAGCCGCCGCCTCCTCGCGGGAAAGCTTTTAGAAAGATAGTGTTCTCCGTAAATGGGGCAGGAACCCTCCTCCTCCCCTTTCAAGAGATTTGTATTATTATTATTCCATCACTTGCTTTTGACTTCACGTGGCCTGCTGGGGCTTTCTCCCCCCCCCCCCCAGTTTGATGGAGTAAAATTTTTAAGTTTTTAGTCAACTTTGGTTCTAACGTAAAGGGGCAACTTAATGATAAGTGGTACTCTCATATCTTTTCTGACTGATTTGAATGATGGAAGCACAAGAGATTTCGTACACTCCAAACAAAGTGCTCTGTAGCCGCTACTTCCTCCGAAGCACTCGGTGAGTAGTGGGGAGGCCATGTTCACTTTTTTTTTTTCTTCCCTTCTGCGGGTGACTTAAAGAATTTATATTTTATTCTTTCTTTGTGTATATTGCATTGATTTTATGTGACTTTATTTTGGGACCTTTTGAGCAGTAATTATTTTTATTTTTTTTTTCATTTTGAAACTTGAGTTTTTTTGTGTGACATCACTAGACTTACCAACAGGGTGATTGTTAATGCAAAACAACAAAAACTAAGCTGTAATATTTTGCATAGATCTTAATCATGAGCGGTTAAGATGTTAACCTTTGCTAGTAAATTGGTGGGAGTTTGTAATTGCAAAATATTTGTAATAAAATGGTTGAACTGACATGAACACAACTGCTTTTTTTTATCTACTGTTGGGAGTAAATGGACACAATTTCATGGAACTAGTGCTAAAATTGGGCTTGCGTTTGTCGGTGCTTCTTGGAGTACTTTTAGCTTTTTGCTTTCACAAAGAGCTGAGCCGCAGAAACCATGAAAGGATGAATTTCCAACAAAGTCCACTTTTTTTTTTTTTTTTTTTTTTTTCACACACCGTTTTGAGACTCTTCTAGCATCACTGTTGCAACCTGCTGATGACATCTTGTTTGAAGCCTCGCAATAGCAGACGACTGGTAATCAATTGTTGGGCGTCAATGATGTCAAAATGTTGAAACAGGAAATGTGTTGGCTCATTCATCAATCCAAATTTCAATCATAATACACTCTCGCTTCTCAACCCATTCCCAGCTACGCAAGGAAACAGACTCAAAACTTGAAACGTGTCTTGAAACACGAGCAAAGAAGCACTTCCATGTCGTAGTGGGACAAAAACTACAGCATTTTATTAGACGACACACGAGCAAAGCGAAAAGCGCTGCGGGTGCGCGTACAGGCTCGAGCGATGCGATGCGAGCGAAAACACAAAAGACAGACGGACACGGATGTCAGTAGAAAGTTATTCTCTGCGCTTGCGTGTCTGCTGGAGGCTGAAGTGCAGCAACGGCTCCGGTGTGCAATAAATAAAAACGGCAACGGAGAGGATACTAGTACTGTAACGTTTCCATTAGTGTCGATCACGTTCAGCTTTGAGAGCGTTGTCGGTTCAGTAGATGATTAGCTGATATGTTTGAGCGGATTACGGGAAATGGAGCATTTATTCCACATTTTTCATAGCCAGTTAAGACCCATGTACTAGTATCTTCCTTGTCCTCACTTGTAGGATAATTGGGTGTACTAGTAAAAAAAAAAAAAAAAACTGTTTTACTTCTTGATGTCTTTGCACTCGATTACTTTGTCATAGTTGTAGGACAACTACATGTTCCTAGTGAGGCAAAGTTATGAACAATTTGACGTTGGTATGCTTCTAGTTCTAATAAAGAGCTCGATGTTAACTAGTATAATGCTATGTCACGACTCACTAGTAGCACTAGTAGCATGCAGTTGTCAACTAGTGCACATGAACATGTAGGTGTTCTAGAATGCTGAAGTTGCCATGCTAGTCAGATGGTAGTGAAAAACAGGGATGTGATTTTTCCGCTAATTCGCGGAATTCCGCTTTTTTTTATCTCCCCCCCCCAAAAAAAAAAATTTTTTTTTTTTTTGTAGTTCATTGTGTATGCACATGACTACGACAGATAACATCTTCTGCTATAACAAAGACATTTGTGGTATGCTCTAATATGAGTTACTTTTTTATTTGGTCATGATACAATTATTTGTTCATGAAATTTGAACTCTTCAACATTATTTATGTGTTAACTTAGTAATCACATTAGTTAGATATGATGATATTTTCAGTGATAGTTTTTAAAAGCAAAGGCAGTCCAATGTTTTTGAATGTGACTGATTTTGAGTTGACTAAAACTGCCATTTTATATGGGATAGTTCAATATACATTGAAAATTTATGCTGTTGTTTTGTCTATTTCTTTGTCATGTGAGTGCATTGAAAGTACTTAAAAACACAGAAAACCCATGAGCTTCGCCCCCCGTGTCCCCCCACCAGGGTACTGCCCTGGACCTAGCTGGGTGCCAGCGGCCCCCAGACCCCCGGCTAAATTTTCAGATAATTTCACTTTGGTCAAATCACATCCCTGTGAAAAAAGTTACTAGTAAGATAGTCATTCTACTAGAATGCTTAATTGTCATACTAGTGAGGAAAATGTGTACAGTATTAGGATAAAGTAATAGCTGTGGTGTCTTGCTAGTAGAATTCTCCCAACACACACTACTGCACACTTGCTAGTAGAGGCAAAATTGCACTAGTCGATGTTTGCATGCTATTAGCTCTTTGACTGCCAAAAACGTTAAATAACGTTTAGTAAAATCCTAGGGAGGAGTGCCAAAGACGTTTGTTTCAAAACAGAGGGGAAACTAACCATTTTCTATTGTTGATTACGGAAAAACGGAATAAGGTAGAAACAAACTTTTTTTTTCTGATAAAAGATGAGAGTCCAATCTTTCATTTGGTAGTGTGTGTTTCCATAGTCCAAACACAAAATTTTCTGTGGACCTTGAAAGATCAGTCAAAAATGCTTAAATCGGCTGGCAACCCACAGCATCCCTTTTCTGAAAACGTCTGGCAGTCAAAGAGTTAGTGAAGCGCTAGATGTTAACCAGTAGCATTTCATGATGTCATTAGTACTAATTGCATACAGTTGTCAACTAGTCCACAGATTTTCCTTGTAGAAGTTGTAGTTATATGCAAAATTTGTCCTACTAGTGTGCAGAAATGGAAACGCAGTAGTGGGGGAAAAAAGGCTATAGTAAGACAAAATTGTTCTACTAGTGCCCCATAGCTGTTCTAGTAGTTCGAGCACTTAATGTCATTTGATAAGTCAAGATATAAAAATGCTCTATGTGCTATGCACAACTGTGACATACTAGTTCAACAACACTAGTACATGGACCTTACATCAAATAACTACTCAAAACGGCTGTAAAGAAAGTCAGTCCTACAAGGTGTACTAGTAGAGTGACTGTCTTGCTAGCGAAGTTTGTATGCTAGGCTAACTAGTAGGACAACTGTTGCAACTAAAACAACTAGTGGACATTTTGGTGGTACTAGTATCAATTGGTAGTACAAAATAGACCTATGGTGTTACTAGTGCAGGTGTAGGTCACTAATGTGTTTTAATTGCATACTAGTAGACCAAAAGTAGCACTATAAGTGGAAAAGGCATCACTAGTACTAATGATAACAAAAAGCACACTACTAGCACATGAACCTTAAGATGGATATCAAGTATATTGAATAAATGCTCAAACCATTTCCCATAGCAAGTGATGAGCATACTAGTGCGCATGCACGGCTGCTTGTCGGTTTGAATGTTACGAACGTGTAAGTGGGCCAACTTGTACGTTAGAATTCAGAACGGCCTCACTGTAAAAAAAAGTACGATGATTAAGAGATAAACAAACGTGTCACCTGTGGTGAAATAGTCCTATCCTCGTCCCGTGGTTCAGGAGTGTCTGTCTGGTGTTTGTTTGTTTGTTTGTTTGGGGGTCTCTCTTCTAAGGTGTTAGGTTTATTTTTTTTATATCGAGAATCAAAAGGGGTGTGCGTGTCGGGGGACTGGCGCGGCTTCAAACTCTGCAGGTGTGAATGGTGACCGTGTTCTTGCACTGCTGGCAGCGGACCGAGCAGCACCAGGAGAACTTGCAGGAGCACCGCTGCACCACCTCGGCCCGGCCCGCTCGGTAGCCCGGCCCGCAGCACACCAGCTCGCAGCCGTCCGGTGCCAACCGTGACGTTCCTGAGGGCGGGGATTGAAAAAAAATCAAATCAAAGATATTGAATCTATAGTCTTTTTAGAGAGATAAAAAAAATTCTGCCGTCTCGAGGGGAAAAAAAAAAAAATCTCACCATTGCATCTCCTGCCGGCGGTCCCGGGGATGCCGTTGTCAGGGTCCAGGTGACAGAAGTCTGGGGACGGTGCGAGGTACACCAGGTCTCTGGCAGCGGGGGGTTTCACCTGGGGGTCGCGAGGGAGCAGAGCCGTCCTGGATCCGATGCGAGTCAGGCGCACCTGAACGGAGGAATCGGGGTCATTCCGTGTGAAAGCAACCCAAGATTTTTCAGTTTTTCTCCCCCAATTTTCTGGTGTGGTTAAAAATAGAAGTGAACCGGTAGTTTATTTTTGTTTTCATTGGGTACATGTCCATTCCTAAAATCAAAAATCTGTGTACAATATCAATAAACCTATACAGTAAAGCCTCTATTCTGGATTTCAGCATTTACAGATTACTGTTGCTGTATTTTAGCTGTATTTGAGAGCATTTTATGCTTAAAGTGGAAGTCGACTTTAAATATTTCTTGACAATAATATGTCATTTGTGACCTCACTAGTCTAAACATGACATTCTGATTAATATTACATTTATGGAATATGAGTTAAGCAGCAAAATCAAGCAGTTTATACCTATCTCGCGGTGGCCGTTTTGCCACTTATTGACGGAAGATGACATCACAGTTGCTCAGACAACAACCAATCACAGCTCACCTGTTTTCTGAAGCTGAGCTCTGATTGGTAGTTACAACTGTGATGTCATTTTCACTCAACAGCAAGTGGCGAAATGGCCGCCTTTTGATATTGGTAAAAATGGCTGGATTTTGCTGCTTAATTCATATTCCATTAACTCAGTATTAACCAAAATACAGTATTTAGACTAGTGGGGCTACATAGACATAATATTTTAAAGATTTTTCTTTGGGGGGTGACTTCCTTTTTTATTATTTATCTGTAGCTATAGTGTTGCTTTAGTACCATCTTGGTGTCAAGGAATTATGTTGAAGTGAGTTGAGCCAATTTGTGGCATTTATAGGAAATTATAAACCTTTTAAAAGATGTTTAAAAATCAAGAGAAACTTTAACCTATAAAACTGTTTTGTGTTAGTCGTTTTCATTTCCAACCACACCTCAAAATTTGGAAGAAAATCGGAGGTGAAACATTTTTGTTGTTGTTGTCACTTTTACATGGAGTGACCCACTCACTATGTGAAACGGATTTACTGAAACGTGCCCCGGCGCCGTACCTCTGTGGCTCCGTCGAAGCGCTCCTTGAGCACGATGCCGACGCGGCGGAATGGCGGCATGACCTTCCAGCAGGTCCTCAGCTCGCAGGAGCCGGACACGCCGTGACACTTGCATTCCACCTGCATGTTGTGAAGGATGGCCTGAGGACGGAAGGCGTTGAAAATGATGCTTGAATCTGTGGGGGAGGGGGGGGGCGGATAAAACGGAATAAGTGATGAGCAACCTTTCGTCCAGCCTCGTTGTTGTGAAGGTTCATCAGCGGTCGGCCGGCAGACAGCCCCCGGGCTCGTTCGGGTTCATCCACAAAAGTTTGGGAGAAGGCGACGCCGTAGGACAGGTTGTCGCTGCAGCCCGACCACTGGAAACCTGCGGTGGAGAGAAAGAATATTGAAGAATAGAAGTTCTACTAATGGTGACATTTTCCCAAAATATTTTTCCAGGTCTGCAGCATGGTGGTATAGTGGTTAGCTTAAGCTGCCTTAAGAGTTCTTCGGTTTGGGGTTCGAAATCTGCTTTATCCTTCCCGTGACAGGTTCGGTGACAAACGGGTGAGTAAGCCACACAGTTGACTTCAAAAATGTATTTCACTTGAAATTCCCAATACGGAGTCCTAATCTTCACACAGAGGCTCGCTATCAATGATATTGAAGAGTATGAAGAATATTCAAACCCACAACATTGCCGCTGGACTGTGACACTTTTGATTGGCAGCAGTGCGCTTCCATGTCCTTCGATTTGAGTCACTGCGCATTCACCCCCCCTCCCCTCCCCACCCGTGCTGCAATTTTCCCATGTAACAGAATCCATGCTCACCCTCGGGGCTCACCCCTCTGACCTTCCTGTCACAGCCACACCTCTCCAGCTCGCCGCGCGTGCACGCCCGCGTCACGGCCACCGCCACGGCCGCCGAGGACAGCGCGTGCACGAAGGCTGCCTCGCGAGTGCCTGTTTAATAATAACAGTCCAGGAAAACTGGAGTAAAAGCACGTGCACACACATTTGTGATTGGTTAATTGTGGGCGTGTACCTTGGTTCATGACTCTGCCAAATATATTGATCCCTCGGGGGGTGGTGGAACAGTTCCAGCGGCGGTTCCGGAATTGGTGCTGACACTGGATTGGACGTGATTCAAATGAAGTTCATTAGGTACACATGCACAATCCTATCAGAAGACCTAGAAGATGAATCTGCCTTTACAAACAGGATAATAATCTATTTGTCCATCTAATGAATTGGGTTGACTCACTTTGCACAAATTGAAATATTTCACACCATTTTTAAACATTTTCACTTTGGGGTGTACTCACTACTACTGTTACAAGTTGCATTAAAGTGCATGTGGTTAGTGTGTAACAATCCCTCATTTGTTACCGCAGCTTCCAAAAACATATATGTTATAATTTAGACTCTAAAATAGTCCACGTCCAGGCTGTCTGTTTGGTTCCCACTACACCATTAGTGACATGCTCTCAAACTGTAAATCAAAACTGTCATTATAATCTTTGTAAGGGCCCTACAGTAAAACACTTCTAATGGCTATCGTTAAATTATTGAAGTTACTTCCGCTTTATGACAGCAAGAAGCGTCCTTCATATTTTATGGTCCTAAAATATGAGCAACGCTTTTTCACTGTCGCCTAAATTTCATTCAAACCATAAATCACAGCGTCCTGAATGTCAAATACAAATCAATTGTGCGCTTTTAAAATGAATTCCATAAAAAAAAAAACAAAGCGGGAACATTTATTGCTGAGCTGCTGTAGTTATAGGGCGACAGGGTGGACGAGTGGTTAGCACGAGTGCCATTGCGGACTCTAAACAAGCCCTATAGAAAAGGGATGCGTGGCTGTTGCACTAAAATAATATCCTACCTCCTCTATGACCATCTCTGCAGCCTTGCGTACGGACTCCATGACCTCCCCCCGCGCCCTGCACACTCCCACCTGCCCCGGGGTCAGCCCCCTCAGCCGCGCACATGGGGCAGCACTCGACACGGGCCTGGAGCGAGGCAGCCTCGCCAGGGAGCTGAGGACATAGGGCAGAAATAATACAAATACCGTAAGGTGTATTTTTTTCTCGTTATTAACTAATTAAGCGATTTTTTTTGTTAATTAGCAAAACTATGGTAAATTAAAAAGAAATTGTATGTGACAATAGGCTATTGTTACATTGTTTTTCCGCACCAGAATATAATTAGCATTAGCATCAGGCTAGCGGACTGAAAGTCTATGCCAATGTTGCATTCATGGAAGGTGGGAAATTGAACAAATGTCACTTGGAACCTCCCAGTTCCGAACTCGAAGCGTTAGAAGCGAATGTAAACAACAAAGATGGCTGATTCTGATAAATTGTTTGTTGTACTGGTTAACACAGTCAGTCGAATCACGTTGGGTTACGTAAAGTGATTTTTTTTGAATAACTCAAATAATGTTATAATAAATAAATAGACTAGTATGTTTATAATTGTGTAAATTATGTTTTGCCATTCACAGCCTTTTTCTTTTTTTTTTAAATCAGCCTTATTGAACAATAGAATAAGTACAGAACACTATACCTGAATTAAACAAAATTAAATATATATATCATTATATATTAGTGTACTAGTGTACAACATGAAGAAAACAAACTAACACCACACACACAAAACAGCCAGGGGTTTCATATACATCCAAATAACGTTTTTTTTGTTATTTATTTTTATTTTTTTTACAAATATTGAACCACAGCCTTTTCCCATTGTCAAGTGACGTCAGATTGAAGCCAGTCACTGAAGTCAGTGTGCTTTTTTCTCCCCCGACTTTGCAAATCAGATGTAAGTGTTCAAATGGGGCGTTCCTGTGCTCACTTCCTGGTAAAGTCGGAAAAGTCCGACTTGCTCGAATACAACATAAGGTTTACAGTACCACAAAATAGATTATAGTTAGCATTAGCATCAAGCTAGCAGACTGAAAGTCTATGCTAATGCTGCATTCGAGGAAGGTGGGAAGTAGGGGTTTTCCGACTTCATACCAGGAAGTATGCACGGGAACGCCCCTTAGAACTCGTTAATTGGGGGACGGGAGGATTCCGACTTCACCAAGCGGTTTGAATCTGACGTTACTCGAAATGTAAACTGACTGTGTTAACCAGAACAAACAATTTATCGGAATCAACCATCTTTATTGTTTACATTCGCTTCAAATGCTTTGAGGTCGGAACTGGAAGAATCCAAGTGGCATGTGTCCGACTTCCCACCTTTCTCGAATGCAGCATAAGACTGCCTGACTGCGTCACTGGGCGCCATTTTAGCCACGCCCCAAAAAATAACAAGCTAGTTCTCAGTCTTTGCGCGCTTTCACAATTGTCTTCAAACATTTATCATCTCATAAATAAGTGAATACACTTTACAAGATTAAAATGACAAATTTTACCTGAATCTGTGCTTTTACTACACAGTTTAGTGACGCACAGCGGGATTGAGGGGGCCCAAAGGCGGGCATAATTCAGGAGGACGCAGCAAAGAACTCGGTAGGGCGAATAAAGAACGACAAGGTAACAAGTTGTCCGACTTTTAGTGGGGGGTTGTGGACGGAAACGAGGGGACAAACGGGCCAAAGAAGACGGAGAAGCTCCAATGACGGCAAAGAGAAAGAAAAGGGAAAGGTCACCGGCGGGGAGACAAAGAAAAACGCGGGTAGCCGCTGAAAAGGATGGGGAGACATGTCACTATCTTTTAAACGTTATAGCATGACAAACAAACTTCCCTCCCGCTTTCTCGCGCGCGTCCGACTTACAGCCAGTTGGTTGCCATGGTGGGCTGGGTCGCCCATAGCAACAGGAGGAGGAGCGGTGCCGTGAGATTGACAGAGGGGACGCTTGGCATCAGACTGTCCGGCAGGCGTTCTGTCTGCGTGCGTCAGGTCAGGCGGGGTCTTTGGACAGCGCGTCCGTCCGTCCGTCCGTCCGTCTGCTCTATGTTCCTGCTCCTGAACCTGGGCTTGAGCCCCTCATAGCTGGGTGGGAAGGTCACAGGTCAAAAACTTTGGCAATGAACCAAAGGTTCCATTAGATGGCAGGAGGTACAATTGACCCGTGTCAGCACTTTTTGTGACTTTTGTTTGGCGGGATACACCCTGAACTGGTTGCCAGCCATTCCAGGAATGTTTATACTAAAATGAATTATTTAATGTCTTATTTTTAAAGAATCTCATTCTGATAACTTTTTAACAAATACATTTTTAGACTAATGTTTGTTAAGGGAATATTTGAGAGAGACAAAATAATTTTAAAAATGCGCAAACGGTCATATATTTTTGAAGACTTTTCCACTGAAAATTGTCAATTGACAATTCATACTGCTGTCTACCTATAATGTAAAAAAAATAATAATAAAAAAAATCTTTAATTGAAAATTTTTTTACTGAAAACTTACATTAAAAAAAAAAAAATTAAATAGATAAATATTTAAAAGCATTGTTTTATTTTTAGCCTTAGTGCTGTTTTTCTATGACTAAAGAAATATTTAATTTGACTTTAAAAAGAGTCTTAAAAAAGACCGCAAAAAAAATGCGTACACAACTTAAAACAACTTGGTCAAAAAATGGATCGACCCTCTAAAACGTGGGTCAATTTGTTACCCTAATTATTGTTGTTGTATATCTACACACCAGAAAGTTAGCGGCTTGGTCCAATTTTTGACCCAAATTGGGTTGCTTTTGACCCAGCAGTTTCCGATTTTTCCAGAATGCTGTTTGTCTGTTATTTAAAAAAACAAACACATTTTTAAAAAAAAAAAACAATAAAATGACGATCTTCTTTTTTTTGGGTGGGTGAATTTTCTGCTGTAAACTTAAAAAAAACAACATTATAATAGTTCATCTTACCAGTCTGTAGTGCTGTGGTATCCAGTTTAATATTTGCAAATCAAACTGAAATGTAATCCAAGTTGTTCTAAACAAATATTTCTTGCCTCACTTCCCACTAAGCATGCTCATGTGGATCTTTTCCACAAATTGCACGCGGGTTCTTCAGACTTGCCACAAAACAAGTCCACGTGTTGACTTTACCGGGGAAAAAAAAAAAACACGGCTCCTCCGTTGACAAGAAATGAACTCTCACACTTCCGGAAGCATCGATCAAGAATCAGTTTGCAGCACTGCGTCATGAGCGCCTTCCATTGTGCGTGCACAACAAATTGCAGGTTGTAAACGGCCACCACGAAGCACTGATGGGTTATAAAGAGGCGGGCCGAGTGAGGGTGGGAGCGAGGATGGACGGGCGTGATCCAGGGTGTGGAAGGGATGGATGCGCGGAGAGGGGGGGAGGGGGGGGGTAGTCACGTACAGTATTTAACACAGATGGCAACAGTGTATAAAAGCTCTTTATTGGTCCTGTAGTGGCGTGAAATGAGGGCACGGGCTGAATAGAAGTGACTTGAGCTGTTTTACTTAACTTGTGAAAATACTTCGAATCGTATTATTCTATTATTGAAAAAAAAATTGTAGCAAAAAAAAACTTGGTCCGTAGAGGTGTTTTTCCTCTGATTTAATAAATTTGTTAATTGGAAAAATAATTAAATGCTTAATTTTTTTTTTATTTATTGAGTAATATTTGAGTATGTAATGCTGTTTTAAAAACAATACTGTACTACTAATAAAATACATTAGTTAATATTACATTACATTTCTATTTTGGGGAATTTTCCACAGCAAACTTTATATATATACAATATATATGTATATATATATATATATATATATAAACTGAGTAGATATTTGCCATTATTCTAATAATAAAAAAATCTATTGTAAGGAGGACAAATTGAGCATAAAATTTACTATACTGGAATTTTCTGCTGAAAACCTTTTCAAAATATTTTAAATGTTATCCTTAATGTGTATTATATTTAATATTATGTATTATTTAAGGACATTTTAATTGGAAGAATACACACTGCTTATTTATTATATTTTATTTATTTATTATAATTTTCTGCTGAAAACCTTTTCAAAATATTTTAAATGTCATATTGAATTTGTATTACATTCATATGATGTATTATTTAGGGACATTTTAATTGGAAGAACACAATAGGACTATCAATTACTTTAATAGAATATCTGCTAAAACCTTATTAAAACTCTTTGTATTTTTTTTTTTTAAATTAAGTTAGAAATTTTATTTTCTATTGTTTTAAAAACATTTTAATTGTAAAACAAAACAAACAAAAAATGTTTATATAATTTGTAATTTATTTGTATTTTCTATGACTTTGACAGCCTTTTCAAAAAACTAATTATAATATATTATATCTTTGAAGAATTTTCAACGGAATTTTAAAAAATATATACAAATAAAGTTTCTTGACTGAAGTCGAGTGTATCGTTAAAGAGTAAACGCATGATTTCCAAGCACTTGGGTGCGTGCCATCCGTACAGTAGTCGCACGTGAGAGCGCAGCTTAGCGAATGTTTAATTTTCCCAAACTTTGTTGCTCTTTTTACGAGTTTCCCTACGTCTTCCCCACCTTCCCACCTCACTATGCCACCCCCCACCCCACTCTTGCCCTCCGTCTCTCCCACTCCCCTATATTGTCTTGGAAGAAGGGGTGACATTTAGACAAGGGGAGGAAAAACACAGTGCCGACAAATATTGGAACTGAGGCAAATAAATCACGGCGGATAGGAGGGCAGAGGGACACGGGCGGCCAATGGGACGCCGCTCCATTTACATTGGCCGCAGGGAAGGGGCCGTAAAGCAACGCTTGACAACGCTGAGCTGAAGAAAATGCGGCAATTTATCGATATGCTGGCAAAATAATTGGGCGGTGGGAGCCGATGAGGAATAAGCAAACGGGCTGGGATTATTACATCATTAGCTAATACTTCATTTGGATTCCTATTGTTAATTTACATGAATGTACACAATAAGACTTTTTTTTCCAATTGTAAAAAGACTGAAGCTATCTATTTTCCTTTTTTGTCAACATTCAGTGGATATAGAAAGTCTACACACCCCTGTTGAAATGCTAGGATGTAACAAGTTTTGCTCTGACCAACCAATCAGAAGACGGGAAAAATGCTGACATCATCAAAGGCCGCCTCTCTGGCCCTACGAGGACAAATTTGAAATCTGATTGGCTAAAGTCCAATCGCTAAAATACGACTGAGTCTGAAGGCTCAGAGCAGATTAGATTGCCATAGAAACACATAGAAGCTGAAATCTGATTGGAGAAAATATTCAAACATACTGGAAGCAGTTTGTCCTAAAGATAAAATATGAAAGGACTGTTGGGAATAAATGACTGCAATTTAATGGAACAATTGTAAGATTTAGGTTGCAAATCAGTGCTTCTGATGTTTGGACCAGCAGAGAAGGCCTTGATGACCCCAAACGCTCACCACTGATAAACCATTTGCTTTATTCTGACAGAGGCAGTTTAATTCCCAGGATTTTATGGATTTATCAAGTGTAGACTTCTCGTTTTTTTCCCCCCCCCCTGTGACGTGCCAACAAAGCGAAAACGGCTCTGAGCTACACCCTCGACAAGCCTTATTTACGACTCGGGGGGGTGGGGGGGGGGGGGCTTGGGGCTCATTTGGTTCAATCAGTCGGTGCGCCGCTGCCATCAAACATTTGCAGACGTGGCCACAACGGCCGTCGCCACGCTGGTCCTCACACCGGCGGCCCATCACCGTGAACCCTGTGACACCCGCTTCCTGAGGAAAATCTGCCCCCTACCTATCAAGACAGGAATCCTGCTGCCCCCCCCCAAAAAAAAAAATCCGCCTCCCTCATGTCATATTCCTCCTTTGTGTAATCCCTCCACCCACCCACCGCTCTCCCGGTGACGTCTTCTTCCGCAGTCGCCCACGGCAACGCCATGGTGATGAGCGGCCCGCTGTCACGTCCGGCGCCTCTGTTATGCCCGTCCCCTTCCTTCAGCCTCCTCTCGTAAATAACTTGCCCCCTCTTTTTTTTCTCTTTTTGAAATCTTTATCTAAACACCCCCCCCCCCCTCCATTTTGGGGACATTTTATCATGCGCTGCTGATTGACTGTAGCTGAGCTGCAAGGTCTAATGACGATATGGAGGATGTCATGATAAGCCGATGTAGCATTTATTCCATATCCTCGATACGCATGCGCTAGTACGCTCTTCATCCTCAGTATGAAGACAATTCAGCACACTAGTAGAAAGATTGCGTTACTACATTTTTTTTTTTGCGTACTAGTAGGATACGTAGATGCTACTCGTGAGATAAAACTACGAGTGGTGGGCATTTTGGTGGTACTAATAAGGTCCGGAGGGCTACTAGTGTGGGTGACTAGTTGGGCCTAGTACTGTTACTAGTGCAGCAAAATAGTTTATTGTAAAGTTAAACTGTGTACTAGTCGGCCAAAAGTGGCATGAATAGTGGATTTACTAGTCTACTAGTATGTGGAATTATCTTACTAGCAGAGGTGGCAAATCCAGGTCCAGAAAGTAAAAACCCTGCCACAGTTTGGCTGTAGCCCCAGGTGCTAGCTAGCTAGCTAGATAGCTCCCTAGCAGGTAAACGAGCACCATTGAAGCTAGCCTCAGCTAGCTAGGAAGCTAGCTAGCTAGCACCTGAAAGTAAACCCCCTGCCATAGTCCCTGATGCTAGCTAACTAGCTAGCTCCCTGGCATGTAAACGAACACCAGCTAGCTAGGGAGCTAGCTAGCTAGAACCTGGGGCTAAAGCCAAACTGTGACAGGGTTTTTACTTTATGGACTTTGATTTCCCCCCTCTGCTTACTAGTAAAGACAAATAGCGTACTAGTCTATAAAGGGGAAGTCAACCCCCCCATAATACGTTCTATGCAGCCCCACTAGTCTAAATATGGTATTCTGGTTGATATTGTGTTAGTGGAATATGAGTTAAGTAGCAAAATCCAGCCGTTTTTTTATCCATTTTAGGGGCGGCCATTTTGGTACTTGCTGTCGACTGAAAGTGACATCAATGTTGCTCAGGTCTCACGTAACAACCAATCACAGCTCAGCTTCAGAAAACAGGTGAGCTGTGATTAGCAAAATGGCCGCCCCCTGAGATGGATAAAAATGGATGGATTTAGCTTCTTAACTCATATTCAACAAAAGTAATATTCATCAGAATGTCATGTTTAGACTAGTGAGGTCACAAAAAACATATTATTGCCAAGAAATGTTTAAGGTTGACTTCCACAATTCCCATCAGATGTGGAGTCCCCCAAGGCTCCATTCTTGGGCCTCTTCTCCATCTACTTCATCATCCGAAAGCATGCCATCACTTTTTATTTACATTTTTTTATGCTGATGGACAGCCTAAATATAAATGCCATATACATGAACTGACATTGATTATTTACCTTACCACACTTTCAGAATCAATGAAATTCAACTGAGTAAACAAACATGAAGTAAAAAGCAGTCAGCAGTCCACAGCGGCCTAACAGGACAATAAAATGACACCAGATCCACCAAGTACGAGGCAGTCTGACCACTGAGGGCTCTTTCAGTGACAGTTAAGATGATACTAATGTCAAAACGCTAATACTAATACCGCCCCCACTCCCCCCCACCACCACCACTGCGTTTTCGCCCATCTCCACATGTCACCTTCACCTGCTACCTACGCATCCTAGGATCACTGCGTCGCGCGTGAGCTTGCGCGCTCCCGCTGACAAAGAGCCACGCGCGCGGCGGTGTAACGAATATTATGGGATGGCGGCCGTGTTGTTAGGCAGGGAAAAGTGCACAGTGGTGGCGGGGGGGAGGGGAGAGAGGGGGGCCGAGGGCTTGTGCGTGAGAGGTGGAAGGAAGACGGCTGAGATGCCAGGAGGAGGCGGACGGAGAGTCGCATGCGGCCTTTGTTGCTATGCGAAGTGTGCGTACTGTACTGTATGACAGGAGGCCATTGAAGCGGAAAGCTGTAAAAATAATAATTACACTGGAACCGCGGTTTACGAACGACCACGTTTACGAATTGTATTTTATTTTGCCTAAAATGGCCGCCACATCAGGTGGTGGCCATTTCAGGCTAGCAGTAACCACAGTGAACGCAAACAAGCTAAGAAACTGCACAGTGATTAGCTAGCAAACCCACTCTAATAAGAATCATCATCCTCGATTCAACGGACCTGGAACTAAGAACTCCGGATTTAACAGACAGAAAATAGTGTCCAATCTACTCCAAACGCCGCCTTGTACAGTAGCTGCGTCAAAGTCTGTTAGTTCTAGAATCGGCGGCAATTGGTCACAGTAGACTAGAGCAGGCTAACAGACATGCCATTGTGGTGGCCATGTTGGCAGGGGCGGCTTTCTCATCAAAGTAAACGTAGAGCCGTACATGGCGGCCATGTTTACAGGGGCTTGAGATGTTTACCACGCTGCTTTCAGTCTTTCATCACTGACTGTTGCCCTTCAAGGAAGCAAAACATTAGTGATTGGATACAAGCGTTATATTACTGCTGTTCTCATTTTTAACATTAAATTAACTCAATGCGAGAGCAGAGCAGCAGTGAATCAAAATTGCATAATCATCAGCAAGATCACAGATCAAAGAAATAATTCCATTAAAAGTTGACTGTAGCTGAAGTAATTACATTCACTTCACGCTTGTATACAACTTGTGGGTAAAATTACAGAATGTTGTTTGGATCTGATGTAGTTGGGGTTATAGTGGTTTAGCACGTCGACCTCACAATCCCATTTTCTGTACAGACCGGTGTTTTTTTTGTTGTTGTGGGTTTTAGTTGTGAGCCTTCGATGTAGTACCACCACATTGTGCCACAACATGCTGGGCATATCCCAGCCATTCATAATTGTAAAGTCATGTCATTCCCACAGAGCAGAGATAATTCTATGCTAATTTCATTAGACCGTATGTTGTGTTTTGCATTATATGTTAGCATTAAGCTAGCTGACTGTTAGATGAAATATGGTTTGGTTGAACGTTGTGGTGTTTAAATATACAATGTTTGATTCTCTTTTGTTTTCTGTCAGTTTTACGGTAAATGAAAGTTGGGAAATTTGGAGTGAGAAACTAAGAACAAGTGCCAAGAAATACTTTAAAAAGTATATTTAACTCATTGACTGCCATTGATGCCTATAAACGTCAAAAATTCATTTTACTCACGATTAATCACAAATTTTATATCGGTTCTAAATATACAATATTTTTTCTAGGTTTTCATACTCTTGTTAACAAAAGTGGAACAAATTTAATAGAAATAGTTCAAATTAATTTTTGACGTCTATAGCCGTCAATGGCACTGAATGAGTTTAATAAGTTTAAAGAGTGTGGAAGAGGTGAAACTATCTATAAAAACAGTATTTAATGAACCTTAACCTAACATGCGTGGGGATTGGGGAGAATGTAAACTTGAACTTTGAACCCCAGGAGTGTGAGGCAGATGTGCTAAACACTCAAGGCACCATGCTGCATCAACATCTTCATCTCAACACATTTCCGATTTAGGCCTCTCCACGCCATGCTCCTCCTCGAACCCTGGCACAAACTTGACAGCACACAGCCACACACACTTTGAGCGGACCTTGGACTTGAACCCGATCAGTCAGGTAGAAAGTGGTGGATATTGTTTTGAGCACATTGTTTTATTGGTCATCCCAGGTAGCTGCTCATTCAGTGACTATTATGGGCTGTCGCCGGTGGGTTTCGGCCTACCTCTAGAGACCATGTTTTCCCTCCTATTTCCTTGTCTTTTGAAGGCGTAGTATATTATGGGATGTAGCGCGTTTGGAATATTATGGTCTGGCAAGGCACACATGGGCGGAAGGGGGGGGGGGGTCGCCATGACAACGAGGTGGCTCCGAGGGCCGGAGCATGCATGTCTTGGAGTGGTAATGTGCGTGAATGCGTGCGAGTGAGCAGGCGCGCGCGCGCGTGGCGGGGGGAGGGTGGGGGCAGGCTGGGCCCTGTGAGTATTATGGTCTGCCGGTTGCGAGGTAACCATGCAGAGTCCTGCGCGCGTGTGGGAGGGGAGGGGGGATTATTATGGGATGTCTGGCCCCCTTTGTGTGCTCGCGAGGATGTTAGCTAAGCTCTGAGGCTGGGGGAGAGGACAGGGGACGGTGTTTTTGTTTGTCCCCTAATGAATGAACGCTAAATTGACAAAAAAAAACAGCCGAGTTGTGGTAATACAAGCGGAAGAGAGTGCTTCACTTCGACCTGGGACCGCACGCGCACGCTACAGCAAGTTTCCAAGGTGTCAAGGTAGGCCTTTTTGGCTTCAACTTTCCATTGCCGTGTTCGAACTTGCGGGTGTCAAGTGTGTAGTGTGCGTTTCTATACCTAATTAGCCAACTTGTTTGATAATGTAAACACAGTGCCATTTCCCACCCCCCACACACAGTAGCCGCCCCCTCCCTCTCCTCCCCCCTTGGACAGTACACCCACCTCGGTCCACTCTCCAGCAGTCCCACGTCATTTTCCCCTCCTCCCTCGTCGACCGACCGAGGAGCGAGAGCTTTAGGAGGGATTAATTCGAGCGAGGAGGTGGGGGGGACACTGGAGACATGTCAGGCAGCGACGATGACAGGGACGACTTCGGGGCCGTCGAGGAGCACTCGCTACTCCACGGTAAGCTCCAACCGTTCGTCTACTTTTTGTTGTTTCTGACCGGGGGTGTACGTGCGTGTGGGAGGGGGGCGCCTTCAAAGCGAGGCTAACGTTAGCCCGAGCTAGCTTCGCGTCGCTTCGGTCACGATAGGTTAGTTAAGCTAACTTCACGTGCAGGTGTTCTTCCCCCCCCTACTTTTCCGTATTTACAATTTCGACGCGCGCTTTCGCCGAGGGGGGCCACCGCCGACTGTCAAAGTTGTGCCAAATAAAACAAAACCCCACAACTTGTTCAAGCATAGTGTTTTGTGCCACACGCTAGGCGTGCACGCGGATTTGTGTGTGCACGCCACTCTGTGCACGCGCCCCCAACCTCTCCCCCTCCTCCCTCCTCTTCCTCCACTCTGTCGAGCCTGCAGGGGCGTGCAAGTCTGCGCCTGCGCCCCCCCCCCCCTTTACACACAAATAGAGAATAAACGTGTGAATGAAAAGAGTGACAAGCCATTTGAATGTCACCTGCAGACAACGAACCCGAGGACGTCATGTCTGAAGTGGAAGAGGCTCCCAAGTCCAAGAAGAAGAAGAAGGCCAAGAAGAGCAGCAGGGAGAGCAGAAGCAACAAGAGGCAGAGAGCTGTCAGAGAGGTTAGTTGGATAACTTTGATGTCACATGATTTTATGATGCACGCACAGCCACTTAAATGTACTCACATTAGCTGTATAGGAAGGAATACTTAAGTATCCGTGTTTCTCAACAGTTATTGAGTGGATGCACACATTTCACATGAGAGAGATCTCATAGCACGCCACCAAACATAAAAAAAGTGTAGTATAGAGTGATGCAAAAGCACTGCACAGTTGAAATGATTAAAACCAAGAGCATTATAAAATCAGAATGAGAATAACATATAGATTGCCTTCACTAATGACTAATTAATGAGATTCAATATAATGTGTCCATAATTTTAATGTGTTTTCAATCACAAATCAATAGATGCATCTGTGGAAACTAATATAATATATAGAGGAGACGTAAAAGTTTTTATTTGGTCCTTTTTTTTTTAAATGTAGTCACCTATGTCTCCTTTATCCAACATTGGCCGTGTCTCTGTCAATTTGTGCCTGTGTTTCCCAATAGTGATAGTGAGCATAATGATGATCTGTTTTCTGTGCGTGTTTAATTGAACGCAAAGCTGATATACGCATACACAGGTTCATTGCACCTTCGGCCATCTAATAGAAGAGCATTTAATTGTTCTGCCTTTCACTATACGTCGCAGGCATAGATAGATGAACAAAGATATATTTGTAATTGATTAATTGATATATGAAATTGGTTAATTACCTTTTAATGATCTCTGATAGGACCCGGGTTGGAATCGCTTCAATTTTTGCTCGTCATGGATGCCAGATGCGGCCAGTTTTCCGTACTAATGCAATTGTCTTGGCATCACTTGATGTTTTTGATGCTGTTTCAACACAAACAGGAGTTGCCGCTGAGTTCTCCCGAGCACCTAATTGGAGGGGATGCAACAGAGAGGGACCCGGATGAGGGAATCCTGCGCTCGGACAGTGACGGAAGCGATTACGCCCCGGGGAGGAAGAAGAAAAAACGCTCCAGCTCCACCAAAGACAAGAAGAAATCCAGCGCGTCTGTGGAGAAAGGGGGCTCATCCAAGAGCAAACGCAAAGATCCAGAGCCGGATGATGATGAAGACGACGATGATGACTGCCAGGTAAACTGGGAATTTTCACATGGCAGGTGCCATGAGGGCTGTTAATTTCCACTGGGATTAATTTCTTTCCCTCTCTTGTCCCCTCCCTCCTTAGCCCAAAAGCTCTTCCCAGATGCTGGAGGCCTGGGGCATGAAAGACATCGACCACGTCTTTACTCAGGAAGACTACAACTCCCTCACCAACTACAAGGCCTTCAGTCAGTTTGTCAGGTGTGAAAACCTTATGATGTATCATATACTTTATTTGATGTGAAAAATAACTTATTAAAACACAAATATCAGAACACGTCAATTTGATCTACCTGTGTCTGCTTGACATTTGTTGTTCTCCTCAGGCCCTTGATTGCAGCCAAGAACCCCAAAATCGCTGTGTCCAAGATGATGACTTTAATGATGGCCAAGTGGAGGGAGTTTAGCACAAACAACCCCCATAAGGTATTACATCGACGCCATTAAAATGACCCGAATGGCGCACCCCCCGTTTCTGACCGGGTGTCTCCCTTGCAGGGCTCGGCGTCCGCCAATGCAGCCCTGGCAGCCGCCAATGTGGCGGCGGCGGTGGAGAACATGGTGGTGGCTGGGACAGACAGAGCGGCCGACGGTGGGGCCGCACCCACCGACGCCGCTGCTGCCACTGCTCAGACGCCGCCCGCTGCTCCGGCGCCGCCAGCCCCGCCGCCACCTCTCCGCAAGGCTAAAACCAAAGAAGGCAAAGGTGACTGGATAGAAGGGTGTATGAAAAAACATCATGGGCTGTGTTTGGAATTACTCACGTATCGCTATATACCTGTCGAGATTTTTATAAAGTGGACTATTCTAATGGATAGGGAGAAATTTTGAACACAGCTAGTTTATTTGCTTGAATTAACCTTTCTTCATTTCCGTGCCAGGCCCCAACGCCCGGAAAAAGTCCAAGCCTAAAGTTCCACCAAAGCCCAAACCCAAGAAAGTGGCTCCACTCAAGATCAAACTGGGAGGCCTGAACAACAAGAGGAAGCGCTCCTCTGTAAGATATTTCGCAACTCTTTGTCTTCCTGTCTTTTGCCGACTGTCAGTGTTCGAACGCATCGCTGCTCTCCCTATCAGAGTGATGAGGATGAGCCTGATGTGGACAGCGACTTTGACGAAAGCAACTTCTCCGTGTCAGAAGGCTCCAACCGCAGTAGCCGCAGCAAGAAGAAGTCCAAGAGTGCGAAGAAAAAGAAGAAAGGTGCGGTGTGAAACTCACTTCTGTCTTTTGTTCTTGACTCAGAATCCCAACTCACGTGTCCACTCGCTTCCTCTCCCAGTGGAGACAGAGGATGGCGACGGCTATGAGACGGACCACCAGGACTACTGTGAGGTGTGCCAGCAGGGAGGAGAGATCATTCTGTGCGACACCTGCCCCAGGGCTTATCACATGGTCTGCTTGGACCCTGACATGGAGAAGGCACCCGAGGGCAAGTGGAGCTGCCCGCATTGTGTGAGTACGGTTGTTGTGGCTCATTTTACGCCATTTTTCAATGTGTAATACAAACGTGATGTCTTTGAGTCTCAATAAAGTACTTTTACATGTCATTCCCAATACTTTTATATGACAGTACTCTAATATGTTTGAGATATAAGTTACCATTACCAACTCAATATCTACCTACTTTCTGTCTGTCCTACCTATTTTCCTACATACTTACTCAAGACTTATTTATCTCTTATTTGTCTATCCTAGTTATATGCTCTCACCTTCGAGCTCCATCATTTTGGACTAACTGGAGACGCTTGAGGGAGCATTGGCTGACTCCAAAATAAAGTACATTACAGTAATCTAACTAAGATGTAACAAAGGCATGGGTTACTGGGTCACTAAGTGCTTTTGCAAAAGAAGAGGCTTTGATTTAGCCCGCTGCCTGCGATACAAAATGAAAGTTCCGACTGTAACTACTGTTCTATGAGTCCCTCCCGGCCGCCAGATGGCGGTGCTTCAAGCACCGAAGGGAACAATCAGTGCTTGAAGCACCGCCATCTGGCGGTCGGGAGGGACGAAATAGAACTCTAGATTTTAAAGCACCAATTGGCTGGTTCAATTTAAAATGACTGTCCAATTGAAAACTCTTAATTCGAGACTGTTGACGGCAGGGAACTCAAGTCAACAGGGTGAGATGGAAAAAGAGCCACTGAGACCAAACACCATAACTTGTGTTTTCTTTTCGTTGAAGTTCAAGAAGTTTAGTGCCATCCAGGTTTTGATTTCTAAGAGGAAAGCATCCTCTGTGCTTAGCGCCGACATAATTTGACCGTCATCCGCATAGCAGTGAAAGGAAATGCCATGCTTTCTTAAGATAGGGGTAGCAAATGCAATGAAAACAGCAGGGGCCCCAACAGTAAACCCTGTGGAACACCATATGACAGTGGTCAGAGTGGGACTCAGAGCAACACAAAAAGTCCTGCCTGCCAAATAGGATCTAAACCACTCTAGAGGGCTACCTACCTGACTATTTACCTTTCCATGTGCCTAAAATTTTTTGCTGCCTTTTTACCAACCCAACACTTAACCTCCTTCCCTAGCTGCCTAAGACCTCCTTAATAGTCAATAAGAATCAGCTTTTTACTCATGCACCCCACCTCTACCTTTGGTTGTGATACCAGGAGAAGGAAGGCATCCAGTGGGAGGCCAGGGAAGAACTCTCTGACGCCGAAGTGGACGACGAGGACGACAGGCAGGACGACGGCGCCGAGGAAGAGGACGACCACCACATCGAGTACTGCAGGGTGTGCAAGGACGGAGGGGAGCTTCTTTGCTGCGACACGTGCCCCTCGTCCTATCACATCCACTGTCTCAACCCGCCCCTCCCCGAGATCCCCAACGGCGAGTGGATCTGCCCCCGCTGCAAGGTACCCAATAAAGTGGCCTCTGATTAGAAACAATAAAAGCAACGCTGACTTTCTTATCATCTTCTCGGCAGTGCCCACCAATGAAGGGTAAAGTCCAGAAGGTTATAACATGGCGTTGGGGAGAACTGCCTGCCCCGACCCCCGTCCCCCGGCCTGCTGAGCTGCCTGCTGACGCTCCCGATCCCCCGCCACTGGTTGGCCGCAGGGAGAGGGAGTTCTTTGTAAAATGGTGCAATATGTCCTATTGGCACTGCTCATGGGTGCTGGAGCTACAGGTGCACGCCTAAGCCAACAGAACTGCACATTGTTGTCGTTTCCGAACCCATGCACCTTCCAACCTCCCCGCTTGTGGTCACCAGTTGGAGCTGAACTGCCAGGTGATGTTCCGCAACTACCAGAGAAAGACCGACATGGACGAGCCGCCGCCCGTGGACTTTGGCGGCGAGGGTGACGACGACAAGAGCACCAAGAGGAAGAACAAGGATCCTCTCTTTGTCCACATGGAGGCGGACTTCTACCGCTACGGCGTCAAGATGGAGTGGCTGATGATACACCGCATCCTCAACCACAGGTGAACGAAGGCCTGGGGCATTGAGTCAAATGAATGCAAAGTCCCTTTAATGCCACTATATTATTGATTTTGTTTTATTGTCACCATTTTTTTATTGTAGATTTTAAACAAGCCAGATGCTAATATTTAAAGGTCAAATTATTAAACTGGTGTAAAATATCCCCTTTAAGAAGTATAGTTTGACTTGATAGAAAGTTACATTAACCCCCAAATGGCACACTTGTTCGTTTGGACCCCTGTTTTGGAAAAAACTGTGTAAAATGCTCATTTTCCGTAGTATTATTGTCAAACTGGAGCTAGGGAAGACCTCAAGCTTTGATCCTGTAGTGTTTTCCAGTCCACCACACCATTCTACATTCATTTTCAAAGCAGATTTTGTGAAAAATTATTAGACAAACATAAAATTCTTCTTTTTTTTTTCTTTTTTTGTATTCAAACTTCCATTACTCAGTGCCAGTAGCATTTAAACAGAATCTGACTCTTTGGGATAAAAAAATCAAAGTATTATCTTTAAAAAGAGACTATGCCAAAACTCCAAATGGTTCAAGAACAGCTTCAAATTGAATGATAAGGGGTTAAACCGCCATAAATATAAAAAAAAAAAAATGCTGAATGTGTACTTTTGACTTCAGGCTTGTGAAAACAGAAAAAAGTTCCAAAACCAGGGAGGAAGTTTAAATTTCTCACAATATTGTTCACTCATTTTGGCCTCTCACTTTTAGCTATAGAAACAGACGAAAACCACTCTTATAATACGTAATATTACACACACACAAAAATTAGCAAAATCCGCCAAGCTGGTTTAACTGATTTCCCTGTTTCCATTTCAGTGTGGACAGGAAGGGCAACGTGCACTACCTGATCAAATGGCGAGATCTGGCCTATGACCAGTCGACGTGGGAGAGCGAAGACATGGACATCCCCGAGTTTGACCTTTACAGGCAGACCTACTGGAATCACAGGTATGCAGAAGCTTGCGTCCTCCACAGGAGTCATCTGTGTCATTTAACACTAAAACACTATTTATTTATTTTTTCAAACAAACTAGAGAATTGATGATTGGTGATGAGGGCAGACCCGGTAAGAAGCTGAAGAAGCCTGTCAAAATTAAGAAGACGGAGCGTCCACCTGCTAACCCAGTGGTAGATGTAAGTAACCCAACCTTTCCAACCAAACGTTTGCATTTCTTAAGTCGTAAACTGCACTTGTCAGTCATAACATCAATTGTTAAACAATCAAATGTTGTCAAGTTAGGAATCATAAAGGAGAATATTAGTGTCATTCGTCACTCTCCATGTTTCCTCTTGCAGCCTACAATCAAGTTTGACCGTCAGCCCGACTACCTGGACAGCACCGGGGGCACCCTTCACCCCTACCAGCTGGAGGGCTTGAACTGGCTGAGGTTTTCTTGGGCTCAGGCCACCGACACCATCCTTGCCGATGAAATGGGCTTAGGCAAGACCGTCCAGACCGCTGTCTTCCTCTACTCTCTTTACAAGGAGGTAAGAGGGGAAGAGATGAGTAATTGTGGTGTTTTTCGGCGAGACTGGAGCAAATTTACGTAAACGGGGAATATTTATTTTACAAGCTTGGTTGCCAAATGGATTAAAACTTGTAGGTGAAGGTACCACTGTACAGTATAAATTCTGTTTTGTCTAGTCGGCTCTCCTCTGTCAGTCAGTGTCAGTTGGGGGTATCGGACATGTGACATACAGCAAACAGTGCCCATTAAAGGGGAGCAGCTCAAAGTCAGGAGCTTTATCCTAAAGGCAGGGCAAGACATTTGTTTGCAGGTTGAATTCTTAATGTTGACATTATGCTTTCTGCCTTGCTCCTCTCTCAGGGTCATTCCAAAGGTCCCTTCCTGGTTAGCGCACCTCTTTCCACCATCATCAACTGGGAGCGAGAGTTCGAGATGTGGGCCCCAGACATGTACGTGGTCACGTATGTGGGTGACAAGGACAGCAGGGCTGTCATCCGCGAGAACGAGTTCTCTTTCGAAGGGAACGCCATCCGAGGGGGGAAAAAGGCATCCAAGATGAAGGTGAGAAAGAACCAACATAACATTATGTATCGTTAAATTGAACCTATACCCTGTGGGGCTCCCAGGCCTAACATTTCTGTTTTCTCTCCCGTTCTCATGTCCGCTGTGCAGAAAGACTCAACAGTTAAGTTTCATGTCCTTCTGACATCCTATGAGCTCATTACCATTGACCAGGCTGTGCTGGGCTCCATTGAATGGGCCTGTCTGGTTGTGGATGAGGCTCACAGGCTGAAAAACAACCAGTCCAAGGTGAGAAATTTTTTTTTGTTTTTTGCTTCTTTGGGGATACAAATTGGTAGAGCTACTACATTGTGATTGTATTTTCCTGGATTTGCATATTCTAACGCATTACATCTTCCGTCAGTTCTTCCGAGTGCTGAACAACTACCCACTGCAACACAAGCTGCTGCTGACTGGCACGCCTCTTCAGAATAACCTGGAGGAGCTCTTCCACTTGCTTAACTTCCTGACTCCAGAGAGATTCAAGTCAGTACATCGTCACCACGAGTGTGGCGGCCGGCGACACCCACGCTTGCCCTCATTTTGCTCAATGTTGTTCTCCTCCCTCTTCCTCTGCAGCAACTTGGAAGGCTTCTTGGAGGAATTTGCCGACATAGCCAAAGAGGACCAAATCAAGAAGCTCCACGACATGCTGGGCCCGCACATGCTCAGAAGGCTGAAGGCTGACGTCTTCAAACACATGCCATCCAAGACTGAACTCATTGTCAGAGTGGAGCTGAGCCCCATGCAGAAGTCAGTGTTACGTTATGAAGTCATTTGGACTATAATCAGGAATCGCTTTCTTTTCTCAAAACGACTTTTTCTTGTTTTCATCTAGGAAATACTACAAGTTTATTTTAACGCGGAATTTCGACGCCTTGAACACCCGCGGAGGAGGAAACCAAGTCTCTCTGCTCAATGTGGTGATGGATCTGAAAAAGTGCTGCAATCATCCATACCTCTTTCCTGCTGCTGCCACCGTATGACCTTTGTCTTATTATAATGCTGAATGACCGCCTGAACATGAACGTGTCATGAATCCACATGATCCTTTCTCATGGCAGGAGGCCCCAAAACTTCCAAACGGAATGTATGAGGGCTTAGCTCTGACCAAGGCATCTGGCAAGCTGATGCTCTTGCACAAGATGATGAAAAAGCTGAAGGAAGGAGGTCACAGAGTGCTGGTTTTCTCCCAGATGACCAAAATGCTCGACTTGCTGGAGGATTTCCTGGAAAATGAGGGTTACAAATATGAGAGAATTGACGGCGGAGTCACCGGCAACATGCGGCAGGAAGCCATTGACCGCTTTAATGGTGATCATTTACCCCTCATATTATTGACTAATTAAATAGCACAGTTTGTATGCTTTTAACTTTTGTTTTGGTGGTTTTTTTTTTCCAACAGCTCCTGGTGCTCCCCAGTTTGCTTTTCTCCTCTCAACTCGAGCAGGAGGTTTGGGCATCAATCTTGCTTCTGCAGACACCGTTATCATCTATGACTCTGACTGGAACCCTCACAATGACATCCAGGTATGACACGCCCACCACTCGTTAAATTAAATTATAAAGCACTTTTTGTACCATTGTTTGATCACAAACTACAAAAAAATGCAGTAGAGTTATGCAAACAAATACATAATTAAATTGCTTCATCTTCAATGAGGAAATACACAAAGAAGGTTAACATTACACAGGAAAACTGCTACATCTCGATTCCTAGTTTGTGTACAATGAAATTAAAAAGTCTGTTTTAATAAATGTCAAAGTGTGTTTTAATAAGTTTAAAATCTGTGTCAATGTATGGTCTCGCCATATCGTGGGCTTTCACCTATTGCGGGTCGATTTGGAAAACGTATATCCCCTTTCAGCGTAAAAGGAGATTAAGAATTGTTCGAACTGTCAAACAATCTGTTCCAGAATTTCTCCCATAGGAAATAATGGAAATGTCAATAATTTAGACTATGATGTTCCCCTGTAAATGAAGAAAAAAATGTTTGAGAAGGGTTTAAACTGTTGTGTGCTGTAGGCGTTCAGCAGAGCTCATCGTATTGGCCAGAACAGGAAGGTGATGATCTATCGCTTTGTGACCAAAGCATCCGTAGAGGAGAGGATCACGCAGGTGAAGTGGCATCAAAATGAAGAAGAAAAATCCCAAGTCCTTATTTAACTGTTCAACCTTCTGATTGCTTATTTGTCCCCCATTTTATTATCAGGTTGCAAAGAAAAAAATGATGCTCACCCACTTGGTTGTGCGACCCGGCCTCGGCTCCAAGACCGGTTCCATGTCCAAGCAGGAACTGGACGATATCCTCAAATTTGGAACCGAGGAGTTATTTAAAGATGAGGCTGGAGAAGGTTTGTAATTGCATGTCCACTGTTAATGTTAAACCGTTAACAGTTAAGCTTATTGATTAACATTGTTACAGAACATAACAAATAATAATGCTCAGTTTGCAATAATACACAACAATATTTATTGACTTAATACAAAATGAGCATTATTATTATTCAGACAGAATTTTAATGCTGCTCTGAAAGTGCTTGAAATTGATGGAAAAGGCATTTCAACCTCTACCAGGCTCTCAATTTGTAATTGGATCAGAGTATTTTATACTTAAGGTACTAATTTTTCTTGCGCTAAGGGGACAACAAGGAGGACGACAGCAGTGTAATCCACTACGATGACCAAGCCATCGATCGTCTGCTGGACCGGAACCAGGACGCTACAGACGACACCGAGATTCAGAGCATGAACGAATACCTCAGCTCCTTTAAAGTCGCCCAGTATGTGGTCAAAGATGAGGACGATGAGGTACGCAATAGAAGCGAAAGGGGGGTGGCGGCGGCAGGACGGTTGGCAAAGAAATGTTGGTCAATGTTTCCTCCCAGGAGGAGGAAGTGGAACGGGAAGTGATCAAGCAGGAGGAAAGCGTAGACCCCGACTACTGGGAGAAGCTGCTTCGTCATCACTATGAGCAGCAGCAAGAGGATCTGGCCCGCAATCTGGGCAAAGGCAAAAGAACTCGAAAGCCGGTTAACTACAATGACGGTTCTCAGGAGGACCGAGGTATAAGACAGGGTACAGAAAAATATATAATGCAACTTCTTCTTATTGTCATGTGCTGTGATGGTGATGTCCTTTGTGTTTGTGTCCGTATTGTGAGTGCATGTTAAGACGTTTGGGCGTTTATTCCATATTCTTAATATCCAATTAAGTGCCCTTGCTTGTACCGTAGTGAGGCAAAAAAATGATAAATGTATGCTACTAGTGACTTTATAAAATTCTACTAGCTAACATCTAGTGTTTCACTTGTACTGCAAATAGTATGCAGCTATTTAGTAGGGATATGGAGTAAATGTTCAAACAGAAATGTGTGGTGTTTATTTGGTGTTTTAGAGATTCAGCTTAATTGAATATTTGACTTTTTCAAATAATGCGCAATTTGAAAGCTGCAACTTCTTCTATTTGAATTAGTAGTCTGCTGTTTGTTTTATCAAAGTTATAAAGTGTGGATAAAATTGAACCTGCTAAAACAATGCATGTTTTAGATATTTTTTAATGCAAGGCAGCTTTATTTATATAGTGTATTTCATGCACATGGTGCGATTAAAAATACAATTTAAAAACAAAGAGCTAAAGATATTTTAGTGAACTTAGTGAACTTGACTATGAATTAGATTCTGACCAAGAGTTAAGGAAGTGTTTCCTGTCACCTTCTTCCATCCAGATTGGCAAGAGGACCAATCCGACAACCAGTCTGATTACTCGGTGGCGTCGGAGGAGGGCGACGAGGACTTTGATGAGCGTGCTGAAGGTACGCCTGCTCTTCTGGGCTGTCTCGGCTTTGGTGCCGCAGAAGTCATCTATCAATTCTCTCTGTTCTCTGTAGGATTTATCAAAGCACAGTGGAACCTCTAAGGTCAAGCGGCGTTACTTAACAAACTCAAAGCAGGTTTACCCTTCAGAATAATGTAAATAGAAATAATCGCTTACAGACATAAACTATCACCTTCATAAAATCTTTAAGTTCAGAACCGTGAGGTAGATGTGATTAATCGCTAGCCTACTGTCCTCCATTCAGTATAATTGAACTATCGTAACGTTAAACTAGTCTTTCATGACACTAAATAATAAAAATAAATAATTATTATCAAAATAATTATTATTAAATATAAAAAATAATTTGAAAGTAACTTTTTACATTTTAAAGAAGAACCTATGCTGCCTGCCTGTGCTGCTACACAATCAGCGACAAAAGCCCTCAAAACACACAACACACTTATGGAGTTGAATTTTAAGATTTATAATTTGTCCAACTTTTGAGGTTCCACTGCTGCTAATTTAAGATGAAAAATTCCTCTCCATCAGTCCGTCTTAACATACTAAGCCAAACTGTCTGATAGGCTTCTTCAAGCTGCAGTCCTTTCCCTTACTAACAAAGCTTCACAACCACCCCCACCCTGCAGATATGTGTACCGATTCAGACGGAAACTACACCGGCTACGACTTAAGCCCAGAAAAGAGCAGAAGTTGTCCATGTATCATCTGCTCGGGGCGTACAATGGCAAGCCAAGATGAAAAAGAGCTGGAGGTGGAGAAGGAGGTGGCGGTGGTGAAGCCGCAGAAAACAATAGATGCCTACTTCAAAGTGGCCTGCATTTAAAAGGAAAATTGTTCATTGCACTCAAAGTTAAATTTGTTCACTTTTTCAGTGTAACTGTTAGCACTTCGTTTATTTCTCAAATTGTTATATTTTGTATCTATTGTAACCATTGTTCCCCTTAATCACGGATCTCGCTGTTACTGGAATTGCATTAAATGGTGCTGCTTACAGTTGTAAGTGTCCTGAAAGGAAATGGCAGCTATAGATGTAAAGGTGTGGAGAGAAAGAGAGCGAGCGAGAGGGGCACCTTCAGCACAAGGGTGCCGTTATCGTGTGTAAGTCCAGTCAACATCCTTCTTACAGTGGATCCCACAGGACACAAACGCTCGTTAAGTTCCAGCACAAGCAATTCAACGTTAGTGACGTGCACACTTTTTAGTGTGAGATGTTCTGATGATTTTTTTGTCCCACCGCAGCAAACGCCCGCCGACCGAACCGCAAAGGGTTACGAAACGACCGGGACAAGCCTCTGCCTCCGCTCCTGGCCCGAGTGGGAGGAAACATTGAGGTGAGTCTAGTCGACATCTTTTCCACTTCGCTTTCAGTTGTTTTTGACCGATTTCTGACTTGAGGGGCTGTTTCGGTCGAATCACCTGTCAGGTTCTGGGCTTCAACGCACGGCAGAGGAAGGCTTTCCTGAACGCAGTGATGCGTTACGGGATGCCTCCCCAGGATGCCTTCACCAACCAGTGGCTCGTCAGGGACCTTCGAGGGAAGTCTGAGAAGGAATTCAAGTGAGGATTATTTTTTTGGGGGAGCCATATCGCCCAGGCCCTAAAATGTAGTTACTTAAAAATAAAAATGCATTTGTCTGCTACTCTGTTGTTAAGAACCCCTTTTACAGAGTATTAGTGTCAATATGATGATTTGCAATTCTAAACAAGAGCAAACTAGGCTGAATAGTAAAGTCCGATGTTGTCAATCAAAAGTATTATTAATATTTTTAGCAACAGGATTTTTTGTGTTTATTTGCTAACTCCTGCAATGTTTGTCTTTATGGGTAGTTTTTCTTTTGAGTCATTTCCGTTCTGATGTGATTTTTTCCCCCCCTCATTTATTTATTTTTTTGGCCTACAGGGCTTACGTGTCTCTATTCATGAGGCACCTGTGTGAGCCGGGAGCTGACGGAGCAGAGACTTTTGCGGATGGCGTCCCACGAGAGGGTCTGTCCAGGCAACACGTGCTCACTCGCATTGGTGTCATGTCCCTCATAAGGAAAAAGGTAGGATTATGCCCGCTGTGCATGAAATCATCTACATCCAGTCAGATATCTGATTTATCCAGCATCATGACACAATGGATCACTTGATGCATGTATTGATTGGACAGGTGCAGGAGTTTGAGCATGTGAATGGTCAGTGGTCCATGCCTTGGATGGCAGAACTGGAGGAAAACAAGAGGGCGGCGGCTTTGGCTGCGGGTGAAGATGCCAAGACCCCTTCAAGTGGGACGCCTGCGGATACGCAACCCAACACTCCTGTGCCAGGTACACGCACACACAAAGCTGCTAGAGTATGGCAAGCCGCTTGAGTTTTTTTTTTTTTTAATATGCATTCCAACAATACTGATAAAGTTGCTCTTTCTGACTTTGTATCAACAGAAGATCTATCAAAATCAGAAGACAAAGAGGACATTAGGAAGGATGCAGAGGACAGCAAATTAGCCAGAAAGACAGACGATCCAGAGGTAATTTCTCATTCTTGCATGCCAATGCCGTGAACGTAGTAATCAATGACATTATTTTCACTCAATTCATCGTCATTTTCTTTGCCTTAGATTATTGAAATCCCAGATGAGTCCGACAAGTCGCCAGCCTCTGAAAACAAAGATGACGATCCTGCGGGGAAGGAGGACAAAGAGAAGGAGACGCGAGGCGGAGATGAAGGGAACGAGCCCGACGACCTGAGCAAGGACCGAGAGGAGAAGGGTGACAAGGGTGTTCCTCCTGATCTCAAAGGTGAAGGAACGGAGGGAAAAACAGATGTGGAGGATCGATCTAAAGGTGAGGCCGTTTTTTTTTTTTTCTTTACCAGCTACTTTTTGTTTGTTGGCATGTTCTTTAAATCTAATTGATTTAGTTTCAGCTGAAGAGGCTAAAGATGAAAAGATGGACACAGAGAAAGGTGCGCACTTTGTTTGCCCTTGAGATGTTCCCATTATGATGAAATACAAATCTACCATAATACCAACTTTATTAATTTAATACCTCCCTTACTGTGCCATAGAACGTTCGACACACGACTTGTACTGAATCTAATTATTGTTCCTTCCATGTAATCTCCTACAGATCAACAAGAGGACAAAGATGGCGTGAAATCGGACGAATCTAGCAAACTTCAGAATGGAGAGAACACCAGGGAAGCATCTTTGTCCATGTTGAATGTGAGTGAGGAAAAGAGGAAAGCCAGCAAGCAGAGGTTCATGTTCAACATAGCAGACGGCGGGTTCACAGGTAGACTCACACACACACACACATTTCCTTGCTTTTATTTTTTTTGTTTCATAACCTTTCCGCCCTGCAGAGCTTCACTCCCTCTGGCAGAATGAGGAGAGGGCAGCGACCGTCACTAAGAAGACCTTTGAGATTTGGCACCGTCGTCATGACTACTGGCTCCTAGCTGGCATCATACAGTATCCTTAAGAGGCACATTTGGGTCAAACTTTGAGCAAACACTTGTTACGAGTATTATAACAGTTTTGTGATTAAAAAAAGAAAAGCTAACTGACTTAGGATCTGTAAATTGTTATAAGCTTGACCGTCATGTTCCCCAGACACGGCTATGCTCGATGGCAGGACGTGCAGAACGACGTAAGGTTCGCCATCCTCAACGAACCCTTCAAGGGGGAAATGAGCAGGGGCAACTTCCTGGAGATCAAGAACAAGTTCCTGGCACGCAGGTTCAAGGTGAACTGAACGGCCACCCTATGATTGTGTGAATGCTAAAACGCAATTCATGTAGATCGGGTCCCGACGTATTTTGAACAATGGCTTAAGAAAATGTCGTCATGCAGAGGCAAAGACACGCTCGGTTGCCGTTTTACTGTCTGTCATCCAAATATTTACTGCAATTGGGATTTTACTGCTATGAATATACACTGTTCCATTTAAACACATGTAACCTGTGTATTCAATAATTTGTATTATTAACTTGTTCAACGTAGTGTAGTAAGAAGGTATTAGACTGTTGGTTGTATATAAAAATGCATATCTTGTCTCCAAGCGGATTTTCTGCTTTAACCCTGACAGGTTAGTGATAAACTATGGTGTACAAATTCGGATTTTGTTGCAACTCCCTCATCAAAGGGTAGTAGCCACCAATCAAGATGCTCAAGAAGACAAAAAAAAAGATCATCAACTTCTGCTCACGCTTTTGGAGATGACTTTGATATGCTGTAACCACCACCCATGGTCCACTATGCATTTTGTTTTTTTTCTATCAAATGGCAGCAACCTTCGCGTCGTCTCTGTCCTGCGTCTCACCGGCCATTTATGTTCCTCTCTTAGTTACTAGAGCAGGCGTTAGTAATCGAGGAGCAGCTACGCCGCGCGGCCTACCTCAACATGACTGAGGACCCGGCCCACCCCTCCATGGCGCTCAACACGCGCTTCAGCGAGGTGGAGTGTCTGGCCGAGTCCCACCAGCACCTCAGCAAGGAGTCCATGTCGGGAAACAAGCCAGCCAATGCAGTTCTGCATAAAGGTAAAGACAAAGTCACGCTGACAGTAACTCACCATACTAACCCATGTTTGGAACTAGGGGTGTAAACGCGATTCAAATTTGTAATCGGAATTAATTGAATGACCTTAATAGTTAACTCCCAATTAATTGCAAAATCTATATCTGTTCTAAATGTAGTTTTCATACTCTTGTTAGCATAAAACTGGGGGGGGAAAAACTAATAGAAATATGGCTGCATATTTTAGTCATTGATACAGTAATTTCATAACTCATAAAATTGAGTTAAATTTTAAAAAGATAGTGAGTGTGATATTGATTTGAGTTGAGGTCATTTTTCTGCCACTAGATGGCGTAATTGCATTTGTAAGATTGTGACAGCTCTGTGCTTTTTTCTTTTCAAATTAAAGTTCAAGGTCAGAGCTATCTAATCTTTAACATGAACTTTTTGAAAATTGTAAGATACAACTTGACCCCAGTCCCCTCAAATATATGCATTATTATTAAATGTATTACTGCAAAATTTTGACATGGACGTGTCTGCTGCGTTGCGACTGGAATTGCCCCAGTACAGGCTTTCCGAGTAAGGGGCGGTCATTAATGGCACGTAAAAAAAAAATTAAAAAATGGTGGCGTTAAAGAAACTATAAATTAACGCACTCATTTTGACATCTCCATTTAGAACGTGAGATATCAGATTTTTAGGTCTCGGGACCCCTTAGACAGGACAAACTACTTAATGTCACCCAAATTGCATGTTTATCATAATCATAATCTTTTTTTACTGACTGTCGCAACCGGGACAAGCCGAAAGTCACAACACTATGTAGGAAGTAACATGCTCAAGCTTGAGTTGTTTTCACCTTCCAGTTCTCAAACAGCTGGAGGAGCTGCTGAGCGACATGAAGGCGGACGTCACGCGCCTCCCGGCGACCATCGCCAGGATCCCGCCCGTGGCCGTGCGGCTGCAAATGTCCGAGAGGAACATCCTCAGCAGGCTGGCCAGCCGCGGGCCCGAGGTGAGCGCTCAGAACCAGTCGCAGAGCGTGCAGCAGTTGCAGGTTTCGCGCTGAGGTGGGAACTCTTCACCGCCATGTAGCGGGACCCCCCCCCCCCCCCCACTCCCAAACCGGACCCTTCAAACACCTTGTACAGCACAGGCAGGTTAGTTAGTCCTCCTCGGCCTACACACACACACACACACACAACTTGCCTCTGAACACAAAGGATATGAGTTGTGTAACGGGACGCCCAAGACTGGAAATATAAAAAGAAGGAACTCCTCAAACATGGCCGAACTGTCCGGAGTCATGCGCATCTGTGTACACTGTAGAAAAAAGAAAAAAAGAAATCCCGGATCTTTGTTGCAGTGTTTGGACTTTCGGAGACGGCTGGAGAATTGAACTGATTTTTATTTTGGCTCATTTTCCCTTGTAGGAAATTGTGGCATTTAAAGCATTTTTTTTTTCTTGAAAAGTTGTAATGTTCTCACCTTTTACGTGTTTGTCAGTCAATGGTATGTACAGGCGCATCTCACGTCAAATATTGTGGAGAACTTTATTTCATTCAGTAGTTCAAATAAAAATAAAAAAAGGGAAATTCTTTCACTTCAGCAAATCAGAATATTACAAAATAATCAAAAAGATTTTAAATTTAGAAATTAGGAAGCATTGTCCAATGTATGTCTATAACTAAGTTTCACTTTTTGAATTGAACTTCTGAATTAAAGGAACTTTTCGACGATATAATTATATGTACAGTACTGTGCAAAAGTTTTAGGTCACCATAAGCATTGCTGTTTAATAAATGCACATTAAAACAAATAACACAAGTATGATCGATGCCATTAAAACATAAAATTGACTCACCTGTACCCCGAAATTCTTGCTCCTCTCAAAATGAAACCGCTGGGATCGGCTCCAACTCACTCATCACCCTCATGAGGACAAAATGGAAAATGGACGGATAGTTAATGAAGCAACAAAATGTGTTCACCTAACACTTTTGCACTGTACATATATATATATATATATATATATATATATATATATATATATACTGTCTGTATATGTGAATGAAACAGGCCATATTTGGTGCACCACTGCAGGATGCGCCGACAGACTATCGTTGTTACCTCCATCCCAAAATACTTCACTTGAACTGGCCTCCAAGTTCAGCTCACGCACCAACATGCACCCCGACATTCCTTAAATCCCCGGAAGCTCCTATATTTTGCTCAAAATAAGGTACGCGTAAGGAGGGGGAAGAAAGGGGACAGGTTTTTTTTTTTTGTGACATGTCAGCAATCTTTAACTTAAATTAATTTCTGTACATGTATCGTTATGAAGATGACCACGTTGTTGTTTTTATCACATTTGTTTTTCAATGGACCACAATAAAAGGTCAACTGGGTTTTTTTTTTCAAGTGTTTTCGGTTTTCTCAACATTAATTGGATGGATCTGGATTTCTTTTTTGTGTCCTATTTCTGCTTTTAAGCACTTTATGGGAGCCCTAGAAATAAGCAATCAAGGCAAAAGTAATGGGTCACACACCTCGTTGAGGGGTAGAAATAACAGATGATGTGGAGACCAACCAATAGTGTAGATTTGTGGCGGGGAAAATCTATACTATTGTGAAATTGACCATATGCAGATAAACAAGGTTTTTGCCCACAGCAGAATTAAATTTTACATTTAGAAAAATCTCAAATGGCAAATAAAAATGTTACAAAAAAAAAAAAACTTAAGATACATAGGTTAAAATTACTTCCTTGTGCCATCTAGTGGAAGAGTATTTAATTGTTCTGCCTGAATTGATTTTTTCAAGAAGAATATTTTTCAGAGAAGAGAAGAGATGTAGTAAATAAGCCATTTATTTTCACAACACACCAATCAGGTAAAATTGGATAATTTTGTTGGGGGCACTGACTGCTTAACAATCACCAGATTGCTCACCATAAAGACGTGGAAGAACCTTGCAATAAGGACAAGGACAGAGACTACCACAGACACACTAGAACACTTTTTTGTTTGTCTTCAAACAAGCAAGAGTTGAAAAGTTGTTCCCATATTGAAGTGTCCCAATACTTTTGTCTATTGAATGTGTACATTGTACCATGAGATAACTTGAGCACATTTAAGAGTTTTTCAGACTCCGCGTCAGGAAGCAGCATATTATCTCCCGGCAATTTGAGAGAATTAGAGCAAATTACAGGGCGGGAGCATCGTCTCATCACAAGTGGACCTTTTTTAGGTGGCCGAATGTAAGGAAGGAGGTGAAACATTGCACAAAGAAAAAAAAGAGTGCCAAGTTGCGAAATATTGAGGTTTAGTTAAACGTGATCTCAATTCGTCATTCCCTGCAGAAAAGATTCGTCGAGCTACCGTGCGAAGAGGAACAACAATGATGACGTGGGTGAGTAGATAAATGTGTCTGTTTGCAAGTTCCTATGATGCACACTGTTTTTGTCTTCATAGTAAGGTCACTACTTTTCACTGCAGTGCATGTTAACAGGCCAGCGGCAGTAGGAGATCATGTGATCCTTAGCTAAGGACTTTGTCAACATCACATATAATCGTAAAGATTTTATTTTTTTTTAGCAAAGAAAGAACGACTAGTGTTGGATCACTATTTGGCAAGTTCAACCCACTTTGACTTTTCTATTATGGGGACCACAAGCTCCCCTTTTGCTGAGGAAACTCTTTGCAAACTGAGCCATGGCTTCTGCTGCAAGACTACAAAAATTAGGGCTGGGTTTAAAAAAAATTGAATAATCGTTATCAAATTGATTTTCTTTTTTTTAGACTATTTTAATATCTCTTTGCCCCATAAAATCATAAGAAAATGAAATTTAAAGGCCAATATTTTTTTGTATCTTGTTCTCCTAAAATTTACTGTTCACCTGAATTTAAAATGATCTTACATTTATGAAAGACCCGACTAATTGCACTTTAAGACATTTCAATCTTTTAAATTTATATTTACAAATATTAAATTTGAATTATGAACATATTTTCATCTCATCGTTGCTAATGCCAATTTTTGTGTAACACTTAAGTGATTATAACACGTCTTACCTTCATGAATAAGCTAAATCATTTAACCAGTTACTACCATTCGCAAATTTTAATTTGGAATTTAATAATTGTGGAGTTTTTATCATTTCCTTTATATTTAAGAAGAATTGATGTTCTGTAATTAATCGATATCTGCTTGAATTCAAATGAATCGAACCAGGAAAAATCAAACGCTTGTGAATCGAAAATCAAATTGATTGAGGAAATTAAAATCGATACCAAGCCCTAACAAAAATGTCAAGAAAAGCCTGCTAAAACATCCGAAATGTATTTAGGGTTAAGCAGAATCTCTATAAATATTGGCAGATATGTGCTGACCCCTTTAAGATGAGTTTGAATGTGATTCGTTCATTCTGAACACCAAGCCATAAGAGGGTGTGCACACTTGTGCAACCATGTTATTTTAGACTTGCACTCTAAAAAAAAAAAAATTAAGACAAATTTCAATTAAGTTGCACAGGTTATCGGTCATATTTGATAGTGAACAAAGTTTTGAAAAACTGGCATTTAAGCAGGGGTGTGTAGACTTTTTATAAGCACTGTAATAGTGTGGTCAGTGAATGCATGTCAAGTACATACGATCCTCCCTTTTGATGCAAGTGTTGCGTTATGGTGGGAAACTCGCGTCAGTGTTTGTGTTGAAACGGTTTTGCATGCAGTTACACACACACACACACACACATAGTGTAGAGGTACAAATAAGGAAGTGTACTGTGTCTCTGACCTTTGTGTTGTCACAAACACGCACACACACACACCTGCAACAGCCGAGTAGCAGCAGACAGGTGGGCAGGCGGCCTGAGATTTAAAAAAACAAACCAAAAAAAATTACAATCGACGGCGTTGACCTACGCAGAAAACAACTCGATGGAGACTCGCTGAAGATTCAAAAACATTTGTCATGTGTTTTTTACTTTTGATTTCCCGTGACTCTCATTTACAACAACGGGGGGGGGGGGGGAAAGGAGGAATTCCGCCTTTGTCAGCTCTTCTGGTTCCTGTCTGTGCTTTCACTATTTTGTGAAAGGAGCTACAAAAAGGAAGGAAGAGCGAGTGGCAACGTAGACACGCACGCAGAGCGATAGAGAGGAGGGGAAGAGTTTCAAGACGTGCTCAGTTGCGTTCAGGGACAGCAGAGAAGTGGACGCTTTTTTTTTGTCTGCGTTCCCGCTGGGTGGCTCACAAGCGGAGCCAGAAGGGAAAAATAAGAGCAGGTAATTTGGGTTCAGAAGTTGGAGGTGGAAAGTCTAAAATGTCCGTAAAAGTCTGGTCTTGATGGGTTTTTTTTTATGCTAAGATGTAAAAGTAATGCTTTTGCGCAGGTGCGAGCCCCCTCGACGGCCTTCATTCTTCTGACCGAGACGCTGTGAGGGCGACAAGATGGTTCGGTGAGTTGGACGTTGCAGAGTGCTCCTTGTTGGGCAATGATGACAACTTCTCTCTTTCCATTCCTTCTTCTCTTTCCGATTCTCCATCATGTGATTTGGTCCTGTGTTTGTTTTATGAGTTTCTTCCGCCAAATTTTCAGTCCAGGTCCTGTTTTTTAGGTGGCTTTTTAATGTTTATATTTTAAGAGATCCTCAAACTGGCGTATATGCATTTTTGGCTGTTTGGTGCATTTTTGTAACTGGTCTTTTATAGAATAGAATATGACATCGTGAATGAGTTGAATCTTGAGAGAAGAAGGATGAAAATGAAAGCTGTGAACGATGATAAGCGCACCCTCGCACCGCTTTTCATAGCGAATCCTCCGGCTGATGCTCAAAATTTGACACCCACGCAGCACCAACATTTAGCAGCACCAATTTGTTGTTGTAATTTTGTATTAAATACTGAATGAGAGCAACAACAAAAAATGCTAAACCAAAATACAAACATAATGGAAACAAAACAAATCCAAGTATGTTCCTTAAGATAAGACAGATTGACAAAATGGCTCCCGAAATGTACAAATAGTCGAATTTAGGAAAATGCGCTCCATTTAAATCTTTTTGGCATAATGAATTCCAAAAGCTTTACTATGCTTGGTCTGAAGTCCAATATGTCATCCATGAAAACAAAAGCTTCACTGTCTGCAGCTCTTATTTTGCTTTGCATTTGTTTACATGTTGGCTAAATGAACCCAGCTTTTGAATTAATTAATTAATTGAATTAAAATTTGAATTGCATTGTGGTAGAATGCAATTTTCAAATCGCAAACGTTGCAACTTGGGGGGGGCGAATCCTTCTTCATTTTGATCAACTTTATTTTTCATATGTTGTCCCAGTATATATAATTTGTTTATATAGAGAAAAAGTGCAGTCCACGCTTACATATAATTTATTTATTTTTTATAAATCTTGACAAGTTGAAGTGAGAAATGCACAGATTTGTTTCCGTTATTTGTTGTATTCTATCTTGACTCACCACGGTAATTATTATTTTTCAAAAATCATTTTCATTTCTGTTTTTTAAAAGACATTCATCTGCTCATATTATCCAAAATTCCCAAACTTGTTCTTCAAATGCGTGTGCGTGCGTGTAGGTGGTTCCACAGAGACATCACAGGCCTGCAGGCCGAAGACCTGCTGAAGACTCAGGGCATCGCCGGCAGCTTTCTGGCTCGACCCAGCAAAAAGAACGTGGGCGACTTCTCTCTGTCCGTCAGGTGATCATCCCGCTGCATACGCTCCTACCACTTATTTATTTAAATTCAATTCAATTAAAATTCCCTTTGCGCTCCACTTTAATGTCACGACCGTTTATCGGGTCATATTTGTGTAGATTTGCTGGATGATGTGATGTTTTTTAGTCTTGTAAAGTGTGTTCAGCATTGTGTCAAATCACTTCATTTGTTAGCTTTGAATGTGTTTTTTTTTTTTTTTGTGTGTTGAAAGACGATCACTGTTTACTGAACTGTGATTACTTAATAATGAGCAAAAGGTAAAGCGTATAAATGATGCAATATTATGCTACTTGCCCATAGCTATCCAATACTGCATACGCAAAAGCTGTGATGATACATAAGAAAAAATAAAAACAACTAGAGTGTGGTCAAATGTATATAGTGTTTGACAAATTCATAGACCACTTGTCACTTTTTACAGCGTCTACATGCTGGTGTATTAATTGTTACAGAAGCGGGAAAATATTTTGGCCAGCCGTGGCATACGTATGTGGTCTAAATATGTTTTTAAGCAGTATCTATACAATTTTAAAAATATATACTTAATTTTATGCATTCATTTTTTTATTTTTTTTTTATGTATTAAATAAGTTGTTATCCAGCATACATTACTACAAAAGCATTTTTATTTTGATCCAAAGTGCAAGGATTTTTTTTTGGGGACAGGGGGAGAGGTACCTTAAATCATGCCTTTTTTATTGCACATTATTACGAATATTAATATAAAAAAAGTATCAAACCAAGGTTTTACAAATAGAAACGTGCTTTTTTTTTTTTTCATTTCCTCAAAAACCTAATTTTATCAGTATAGCATACAAATGAAAAGATACCAGCAAGCGCTACTACCGTAATGAAAGCAGATAAAAAAAAAGACAAGTCAAATCAATCTTAACTTGTCAAACAGATTTCAAACCAAAATGCCCTGCCGTTTACTTGCCAGGGTGGGCGAGCAGGTGACCCACATCCGCATCCAGAACACGGGCGACTTCTACGACCTCTACGGCGGGGAGAAGTTCGCCACGCTGTCCGAGCTGGTGGAATACTACACGGCCGACAACGGCATCCTGCAGGACAAGGACGGCACCGTCATCGAGCTCAAATACCCGCTCAACAGTTCCGACCCGACCACAGAGAGGTGCGTGACAAACTTTCAGCGCACTTTCCTCCAGATTTTCTTCTTCTCTGCATGTTGAATTCAACCAAGACTTCTCTGATCAACCATTTGGGGACATTTGCCAACCTGCATAAGCCCAAATCAAATGTCGTCAAAGTCACTCATTTTCAAGTATGCAGATTCTGAAGAGTTTTTTGTCTCTTAAGACAGACGCGCAAGACCACATTGGATTTTTGAAATGGACAATTATTACCATTATAAAAGACGTTCATTACCGCTGTAGTAATTGATTGATCGATCATTAAGGGACGGGTTAATCGATGGCTTGAAATTGAGACAAAATAATTTGACCTTTGATTCCGTGTCCACCAGTTTGCTGTCAAGGGACACAAAGTATGTTGGCAGTATTATTTTAATAACAATATATAAATAATAATACATGATCATTAAAACATAAAATAAAAGTTAAACAATGGTTTATTTTCCCAATGATGTTAAGTGACCATACCACTGCAACCTAAAAATCACAATTATGAATGATTAAAAAAATGAATAACCAAATAAATAACTAAAAACTTAAATTTTACTATGTAATAATTCTGATATTGCTTTTTTTCTCACTTGAAGAAAATAACTCAATAATGCATAAAGCACCATCTCACATTGTTATTAAGCGTCCTCGGGTTCCTTTTTAAAGCATTATATAAATCTCACAGTATTTTTTCAAATGATTGATAATAATGTAAAAGCAGATTTTTGTCATTTTGTTGTGTTTGTGTACCTAATATTGTGGCCAGTGTGCATTCCCAATGGCTTATGTTGCATGTTTAATTTTGTGTCAACTGTGGAGCTGGCAAAAGTACTCGCGTAATACTCTTTACTTCAGTACAAGTACACCTACTCGTGTAAAAAAAAGACTGTGGATTTTGTACAGTAACCAGTTTGATAACTTTGCACAACAGCAAAAACTTAGCCCACAAGAACAGCTGAATTTTATTTGGTTGTACTTAGGGGCACTTTAAATGTTGGCAGGTGTGTGCTGACTCCCATTTGGCATGAATTTGAAGGCGACCGATTCATTCCAAACACGTACCATAATTAGATCAAAATTAAATAAGCAAAAGATGTCAGGAAAAGCCTACTAGAACATCTGACCTTTGAGTTTAATCACGAGCACTTTAAATGGTGACAGTCGTGTGCTTACTCCCACTTAACGTGAGTTTAAATGTCACCCAGTTAGAATAGGGTGTGCACACTTTTGCAACCACATGATCTCACTTGTTTATTTGTCCTTACCGTCTCAAAGATGTTATTTATTTTTCCCCCCGAATAGAACTGAGCAAGTAAAATGTCACGTTGCGTCACGTGAAATGATTTATCAATCACCGCTGAAGTGATTGAGTTGATTTATGCTGTCCATGCAATGATGTAAAAAATACACTTGTACTTTCAAGCACGCATATATATATATATGTGTGTGTGTGTGTGTGTGTGTGTGTATGCATTCAACACTTCAGTCAGGTTGGTAGCACAACCCCCCCCCCGCTGTCCTCTCTGTCAGTTGTCTAACTTCCCTTTTGCCGCTGCGGTTGGAAACTTGACGTTTTGACACTCTCGAAAGCGATGGCCAGACCTTCCTGGCTCGCCTTCCTCTCTTGCACACAGCGCCGTGTCCTCACCGTCTTGCTCCTCGCCCCCCGGGGGCCCCCGCCCTTTGCCTCATCTCGGGAAAGTCGGCACACGGGAGATGAGCCCGCTTTTTATTAGTCACGTCTTTGAATGCATCCGGAGCGACAGGGTAGTCACACTGCCATTTGTGCGCTTTTTCTACCTGAATTTAAAAAAAAAATTGGGCCACTTTAGTAACAACTCAACACACTTGACAACAAGCAGGTGTTTGTCTGGCAATTAATGAATAATTTCAGCTTTTTGTTGCCTCTCCCAGTTGATATTTACTGTCAAACGAAACACGAAAGCACTTTGTTTAGCTTGATGCTAACATGAATGCAAAACCCCGTAGACATGCTAACAAATGACACCAGTTTTGCGGGTGACACACATGATAACAATTCTCAATGTGAAAAATAACGAATATTGCTGCAGTTTACTAAGGAGTTGTGATCGTTTCCAGAAGGAGCAGCACAATGTCTATTAAACTGAAGAGGGAAAAAAAAATCTATTTAATGCTGTCATTACTGAATGGTTTTCTAAAGTATGATATTAACAGTAATACACGGGGGGAGAATTTTCTTTCTTTTCACTTAAGCAAAAGTGCACAATTTCATAATTGATGCATGGAGAAGAATGTGGGCCTGGTGGTGGGGGGGGGGGGGACCGAGGTTAAGGGGGGGGGGGAGCGGGGAGTGAGAGACCAGCTTGGTTGACGACTAAAAATACTTTGTCCTCTTTAGCCACAAAATCTGTCATCAGAAATTTTCCGACCGCAAAGCAGGAAGTTCAGAAGAAGAAATCGAGAACTGGGTCTAAAATTAAGCCCAACCCAGCGGAGTGTACATTCACTTACGTGTGCACACGCGCGCACACACACACACAGACCTTGAAAAAAAATATATATATATATTATTATATATATTATTTGAATATTAGGAGCACTGTGGACAATTTGCAAATGACGTGGAGGATTGGGCAATGATGCATTAAAAAAACACATCTGCCTTGCATGCGTACAAATACATTAAATATACACTGTAAATTTCGTTAAGTAAACTTTACTCTTTAAAAAAAAAAAAAAAAAAAAAAAAAGAGAGACTATATTCAGTCCCAGTTTAAACTGAGTCAATTTTACACTTGGAAAAGAGTAAAATATTTAATTTATTTTTCCAAAAATCACTCAAGGGTTAAAAAATCCAACAACTAAGACTAAAATGCATTTATATTTATGTAGTAAAATGCATAATCATTTTTTATTTGTATCATGTTTTTGTTGTTTTATTGACTAGAGTAGAAATGGTCAGTTAAAGTTCAAAAACCAAAACAAAAAAAAACACTAACAAACATTCAAAGTGCAAATTGGAGATTATTCGGACAATATTTCACCCCATCTCATTGTTTGTAATCTCACTTCATTTGTTCTGAACCCACTTAATCACCTCATCTCATGTCCAGGTGGTATCACGGCCACCTGTCGGGTCCGAACGCGGAGAAGATGCTGATGGCCCGGGACGAGTCGGGCACCTTCCTGGTCCGAGAGTCGCTATCCAAGCCGGGAGATTTTGTCCTGTCAGTTCTGACCGACGAGCGCAGCAAAACGGGTGCGAGGAGGATTTCTCACATCAAGATCATGTGTCAGGTGTGTGCGTGCGAGACCAGGTTGTCTGCATGTTGTTGTTGTTGTTGTTTTTTTTTAGTTGTCTTTTTCTCTTTGTAGAATGAACGCTACACCGTGGGAGGCTCGGACATGTTCGACACGCTCAGCGACTTGGTGGATTTCTACAAACGGAAAGGCATCGAGGAGATTTCGGGCAACTGGGTGCACCTCAAACAAGTACGCTGGGATGAGGAATTGTAAATTACAGCATGCTTGGTTAACTCATTCACTCCCAGCCATTTTCACTGAAGCAACCCCCTTCGCTCCCGGCTGGTTTACTGGGATTTGACTAATTTTGCAACAGAATATTCTGTTCTATTGCTATAAAAACATGGAACCTACGAGTCTCTTCTTTCATCAGGAAAAAATATATTTGTATCTGTTTCCGTTTTGCAGCAATTAGCATTAGAATGGCTAAGTTTCATCATTATTCACAAACCTGTTGAAAACACTGAGAAAAGGAGCTTGTTGCAATGTTGCTCTGATCTCTTATACTCTGCTGCCACCTGTTGGCCGTTTTTTGTAACAACTACCATTGCTCTAAGCGACCTCTTCATGTTAGAAGCTGTATCAAAGCTTTCTGTATGTTCTAGCATAAAAAAAAAATTCAAAAAAACGAATAAATACGTTTTTGGGGAGTGAAGGACATAGTCATAAAAAATATGTATACGTTTTTAGGTTTGAATGAGTTAATTAATACCCCCTGATAATTGTCATAATTTCTGAGTCTTAATTTGCGTGTGCATCCGGCAGCCGTATTACTCCACCCGAGTGAACGCGGCCGACATCGACAGCCGAGTGAAACAATTGGGCCAGACTGCACTTATGCAGCAGGAGGCCGAGGGCGAGAAAAGAAAGGCGGGCTTCTGGGAGGAGTTTGATGTAAGTCAAATCAGTCGTCATGTCATCACCGTCAGCATTGCATTGTTTTGTGAACTCCTTCAATCTTGAAGGTCAATGTTAAATAATAGCAGTGGGCTGCCATCTTGTGGTGGTGGAAATTTAAATCCACCCATCCAGCCATGTTTTGAATGATTTCAGCTAAGTGACAAAAAAAATTTTTTTTTTTAAATCCAATTGGCCGTTATGAGTGAATATTTGATTCCTAATGATCCTCTCGACTACCACCCAGGCTCTTCAAAAGTTGGAGGCGAAGGTGAAAAAGAGTCGCGAGGAAGGCCAGAGACCGGAGAACAAGACCAAAAACAGATACAAGAATATTCTTCCTTGTAAGTCTCATGTTTTAAGTCATTTCATTTACAGTGGACGGACCACCTCATACTCGCGGTTTGACACGTGCAGATTCACCTATTGGTGGATTTATTTTTATTTTCAAATATTTTTTTATGATATTCAAAAAAAAGTGAGGAATAATTGATGGATGGATGGATGGATATCCCCCCCAAAAATTATTAATAGGAACCAGGAACAGGTTTATCACCAGCTTTTTTAAAAAAAATGTGGGGATTTAAAAATAACGCTCAATTATTCACAAATGTTCGCTTTTTGCGGGTTGGTGACTCTCGATTGGGTCGACTCAACTTTATATTTGTCTTTATTATACTGCCCCCAGGTGGCCAAGGCGCACAACAGAAGGCGCACCACTGTCCATTAAATTGAAGCAAAAAAAATGGAGCCCAACTGTTAAATTTGTGACATTACATTTAAATTTATAGAGAATCAATTCGCAACACCAAGTTACTGTTTGTAACAAGGACAAAGTGCAGATGTAAAATAAAAACATCTTTTGGCTAAAAAAAATGAGTCATTCGTTTTGTAAAAAAAAAAAAAAAAAAAAGCATGTTTATGATATTTCCATTTATTTCAATGAGGAAAGATCAAACAAGGCACCAACTGACCCGAAGTAAATATTTTGAATTCTTCATTCCAGTCAATGACACCAGAGTCAGCCTGCAGGACGCTGACCCCGATGTGGTGGGTTCAGACTACATCAACGCCAACTACATGCGAGTACGTCCTCAAATCCTGCCAGGCTTCTCGGTCGCACAACTCGCAAGATACAAAAAAAAACGAAATAAATAAAAGTGGACTTTGTCTTACCTGGGCCGCTTTGCAGAACACCTTGTGGGAGTCCGAGAATCAGAAAGTTTACATCGCCACTCAGGGTTGCCTGATGACGACGGTCAACGATTTCTGGCAGATGGTGTGGCAGGAGAACACCAGGGTCATCGTCATGACGACGAGGGAGGTGGAGAAAGGGCGGGTCAGTGTTTCTTCCCCCCCCCGATTGTCCAAATCACAAATTCACAGCGATGCTATTTAGCATTTCAAAAAGTATGCTTAGTATTCATCCTGAACGTCTTGTCTTGACTGTCCTCGCAGAATAAATGTGTGCCGTACTGGCCCGACAGCCAGTCCTCCAAGGTGGTGGGCCGCTACGTGGTGACCTCCAAGTCGGAGCGGGAAGCGACCGATTACAAAGTCCGAGTCTTGGAGGTGGCGCCCGTGAACAAGGTGATGGACTCCGCACGCCTCTGCTACTCCTCCACCTCATTGCTTACATGTTTTTTTTTTTTTAATCACTTCCTGTTTCACAGCCCAAGCACTCGCGCGTCGTGTGGCACTACCAGTACCTGAGCTGGCCCGACCACGGCGTCCCCCAGGAGCCCGGCGGGGTCCTCAGCTTCCTCACACAAGTCAACGCCAAACAGGCTGAATATCCCGATGCCGGCCCCATGATCATCCACTGCAGGTACACACCAGCCACAGTTGACCATCATTTGTCACAAAAACATGAAGAAAAGTGAAAATTGGCTCCATCCACACTGTAACCTAAATTATTACTATGTCAAGAGAATAACAGTGTATCTAAGATGGAGCCCTGGGGAACTCCATGACAAATATTGAGCCATTTAGATCCAAGCCCATCAGACTGAACATGTTTTTTTTTTTGGGGGGGAAAGGCAACCAATTCCTCTAACTGTTCCTTCACAAGCATTTCTAGCATTCTTGCATGTCAGGAATATCATGCAGCGCTAAATGACGTGTTAGCGGACGCGGTACAAAACTGTGAAAACATTCCAAAGATCAGCGAAATGAGGTTTCAGATTAAAACGATCCCAGTTTCAGGATTAGCCGAGCAAAAGCTTTTCGCGTCAACTGCTAGTTTATCCTTGGGGAATGTTGCTGCTTGTGACGTGAGGAGTATAAAGACTTGTTTGTTCCATACGTGTTTGGGTTGCTCAACAGTTTTTCCGATGCAAAACCCAAGCTGTCGCGTGATCGTTGATGCCACTTTGCCACTGGTTCTACTTTTGTCCGCAGCGCCGGAATCGGTCGGACGGGCACCATTGTGGTGATTGACATGATCATTGAGACCATTGACACGATAGGTAATGCCCCAAAAAAAAAAAAAAAAACGTTGTCAGTCCGTCTTCGTCCTCTGAAGTTCTCCCATCCGCCACCAGGTCTTAACTGTGACATCGACATCTCCAAGTACATCCAAATGGTGCGCGAGCAGCGCTCCGGCATGGTCCAGACCGAGGCCCAGTACAAGTTCATCTACCTGTCCGTGTCCGAGTACATCCAGATCACCAAGGCCAAAGACGGCGCCTCCATGGTAAGAACAACCATTTGGAATATTGCCATTGAACTCATTCACTCCCAGCCAGTTTCCCTGAAGCAAGCCCCTTCGCTCCCGGCTGTTTTACTGGATTTTGACTGATTTTGAAAGGTGCACAGAATGTTGTGTTCTATTGCTATAAACACATGGAGAAAAGCCAAAAGAAAGATTCGATTCTCTTCTTTCATCAAGATTTTTTTTTATTTGTATCTGTTTCCGTTTTACAGCAATTAGCATTAGAACATCACTAAGTTTTATCACAAACCTGTTGAAAACACTGGCATAAAGAGCTTGTTGCAACATGGCCCTGGCTGATCTCTTATACTCTGCTGCCACCCGCTGGCCGTTTTTGTAATAATAATTGCTTTAAGACACCTTTTCATGTATCATTAAAAAAAAAAAAAAAACTTATAAATCTGTTTTTGGGAGTGAAGGACAAATTATTAAAAAAACGTATTTATACGTTTTTGGGTTTGAATGCGTTAATATGCGATTATTCTTATCAAGGTCCCTTTCGCATTCATTTTTAAACAAACACGAGTTATTTGTGATTTCATGTGGACCAGCACCAACAAGACAAGAACCAACCAACGTATAGTTTTGTCAACAGGCCTTTGAACCTTTGCTCTGCCGATTTGAACTCCACCGCCCGGAGTCTCTTTATCGGCGACGCTTTTTGTCAAAGTTGAACTTTGGCCCAAAAAGTAATCCACTCCATCGATTTAACTCCTGTGTTTATCTCCCTCCTGCAGGAGGCCGAGACGGAGTACGCAAATCTGCAGCTCAAACACCCGCCGGGGAGCAGGAACGTCGCAAAGTGAGTGAATGTGGGGGGAAAAAATCACATTCCCGTTCGAACCGTAGACGTGTTTCACGTCACACAGATTCTCCAAAGCTCTCACCCAAATGGCAACCGTGCCTCAAATTGTGCCTGCTCGGCACTTTTTCGGGGAGGAGCGTCGTCCACATCGTCCACATCGTCCACATCGTCAATATGTGTTAACGTGACTTTATCGACTCACATCTGTGAGTTAAACAAAGGTGGGAAAAAGTGTTTATTCAGCCCCACCAGATATTTAATAATAATAATAATAATAATACATTTTATTTATAATGCCCTTTGCATCGCAAGATCAGAAAGAAAACGGCGTGCATTTTTTAGTTATAATTTTTTTTTAATTTACATTATTTTGTCCTGTAATTTTTGTTGCATTGATTGTGCTGTATCCCCCCCCCCAAAAAAAAATAAAAATAAAAAATTGGTTATCTCTTTAAAAAAGTTTGTTTTCATAAAATTATAAATATAATTAAATTATTAATAATAAAATGGTTCAATGTTATTACTAATATGGACTATTTAAAAGATTTTCCATGCACAATTCCCCCCTCAATCTTGAAGTCCATTTCAAAAATCTTAATATTTGTCCAACCTCATCCCTTTTTCTTCAACCTTCCACTTTTTGTCTTTGCAGAACCCAAGAGTCGGACGTGTACGAGAACCTGAGCAAAGCCGCGAAAGACAAGAAGAAAACCAAGTCAGACAAGAAAAGTGGCTCATTAAAGAAAAAATAAGTGTTTTTTTGAAAGTATGTTTTCAAGTGTTATTTATTTGGGCCCACTTTAAAAGCGCAAACATGAAATATCATTTCAGAAGACGTGCTGTTTTGTTTTTCGCTTTCACCTGCGCCTCAAACCTTCACGTCTAATAAAAATCAGCATTTCAAGTTGCAAGCAACAATTGGCAATGTGAGATTCTGTTGACATAATTCATACAAATAATTGCAATGCCAGTGCAGAATAGTATGTTGAATAAACAACACAGTCTGTTTAAAAAATAAATAAATCGAAATGACTATTTCTAAAACTAATTATGTCAATCAATAAATCAGATATATCATTGCCAGTTTCACATTGTTTGGATTTGAGTCTACTTATTGTCTAAATGCTTATTTCTTCCTCACGACATATGCAAAAATACAATTGAATTTTATGTTTCATTCATCACGATTTATCATTCATCCTTTTTTTTTTTTTTTATTCTGTCTTGCATCGGGAAGAATATATGAAGAAAATAAGTTAATTTAACTTATTTATTTGATTTCAAGTTAATATAACTTGTATGAAGAAAATAAATTATTATAAATCTATCCATATTTGAATAATTATTCAATAATGTAACCACTTGGATTCATTTAATTTGAATGAAAAAAGGTAACCACAATACTGAATACTTAACGATTACCTTATTTTGAAAAAAAGATTGCACTTTTTCAGGTCACTGAGTACATTTTTCAACCTTTTTTTTAATTTTAAATCATCCCCTTAACAATTTAATGTTACTTAAAAATAGATAGGTGTCATTTAATGATATAATTTAATATTAACCAATTATTTTAGTGTTTTTTTTTTCAATGTCTTTTTTTTCTGCTTTTGTATTAAAAATATGTAGTTCAAAAATTATATTCGTAATAAACAAATTATATTAGTCAGCATTTAATGCTTTTTTTTTCTTAAGTGAGAACCTTTTGAATTTTTCATCACAATTATTCTAAGTCTAACCATCTTTTTAGTAACTTATGTTATTAGATCAGTGAGAACCTTTTTCAGGGGGGGGGGCAATCCTGCCCCCCCCCCCACCCCCGGCAACATGCTCCTCCTCCCTGCTCTTGTTTGGCTCCTAGGCTCCGCCCCCCTGCTGTGAAAGCCAAGAAGAGAAAAGATTGAATGAACCTCCCTCTCTCTCTCCCTCCTTTCTTCCCTCCTTCCAAACTCTGGCATGAGTGAAGAAAAGAAGCAGTGAGCCTTTTGTGAGTCATTGCTGCTTTCCGGAATCAACTGTTGAACAGCTCGGAATTCTTACTTGCCTGAAACATCTCGCAACGTTTCACTTGTGTGTTTGGAGTCCAGGACCACCGAGCCAGCATGTCCAAACCTGACTACTCGGGTGTTTTTCATATGGTGGAACAGGAGAACATGGACGCCTACCTCGCAGCTTTAGGTGAGAATTTTTTTTATTTATTTTGAAGTCATTGCATTTTTATCATATGCTCACAAATGTATGATGTCACAACAGCATGTGTTGTGCTACTGTTGAAAGATGTGGTGGGAAACCTGTGGCTTGTGGGCCAGATTCGGTCTGCCTGAGCATTTGATCTGGCCCGCTATGCATTTCCAATAAACTCAATATTATATATATTAGGATATTATTCATAATATTTTCAGTGGGGACTTGAATTAAATTAGTGAAATTGTCTTCACGCTCATTAGTGACCAACAAGACCATACAAGACTTGCCCAAGACCAGAACTCAAAACCCTAAAAATCGATTTTAAAAACAATGACTTAAAAAAGGAAGTTAAAGACCATTTATTTTTCTGTTATCAACATTTGACTACCAAAAACACGACGTCAAAGCATAACATGCAAAAAACTCTCAACTATTTTTTTTCTACTAAATTTAAAGAGTGAAAAATCTTACAAAACATGCCTGGTAAATGAATCAAATTTTAATTGGATTTAAAACGTCTTAGAGACAAAATTAGATTTGCTAGTGATGTTTACAGCTTGCTTGCGTTTGTCTTCATTCAAAGAGGGAGCACATTAGTTTGTTTTTTTTTTTTGTGAAAATGACCCCCAGCCTTGAATTTAATTATGTCATAATATGCACATTGGAAGATTGCTCACTTGAGATTTTTTTTTTTAAGTGAATGGTTATCCCTCTTAATAAATTAAATAATTCCATTAAATTTCTATTAACAAAAATGAAATGGCCCACACCCTTCATTTCAATAATGCCGCAATCTCCATTTGCAGCTGCACATTCAAGGACTGAGCTCATCACCCTGTCCTCTGTGTGAACCCCCCCCCCCCCCCTCACACACACACACACACACACACACACACACAGCCCTCCATTGAATTGCACTCCTCCTTCCTTAGACATCAACTTTGCTCTGAGGAAGATCGTGTGTCTGCTGAAGCCCAGCAAGGACATCAGCCACGATCTGGCCACGGGGGCCATGAAGATCCGCACGCTCACCACCTTCAAGAACTTCAACATGGACTTTGTCATCGGGCAGGAGTTCACAGAAGACCTCGGCCCCGTGGACGGCCGCACGTGCCAGGTTGGTGTGGAACATTGCAAGACAATTCAAGCTGGAGGTGTGATCCAAGTTGGCTTTGTGTGCAGGCCTCCTGCGGTGGATTTTGTGTTGTAACTCCCTCCTGTGGTTCGACTCACAATAGGTAGCGACGTGTGTGAAAGACATCCAATGAAAACAATTACGCCAAATTATACAACTTTGGGATCCGTCTGGGACGCTTGAAAATTCAGCCCCTGAAGCCAGTTTTACTTAGCAACATGAAATTTGGAAGGCGTGTTTATCATGAGCGGCCCCACAAAAAAGTCTCAAGAAGCCATGCTCGAAAACACACAAGAAGTCTGCCATTTTGGTTGAAAGTGGCCATTTCCGTGCGTCCGACTAAAGACAAACTCCGCCTACAGATTAAAAAAAAGAAAAAAGCCCCCGAAACCAGATTCACTTAGCAACATGAAATTTGGTAGACATGACTATCACGAGTAGACCCACAAAAAAGTCTCAAAAAGCCATGCTCGAAAACACACAGGAAGTCTACCATTTTGTTTGGAAGTGGCCATTTCCGTGGGTCCGATTAAAGACAAACTCCTCCTAGAGATTTTGTTTAAAAAATAATTCAGCCCCCGAAACCAGTTTTACTTTGCAACATGAAATTTGGTAGGCGTGTTTATCATGAGCGGCCCCACAAAAAAGTCTCAAGAAGCCATGCTCGAAAACACACAAGAAGTCTGCCATTTTGGTTGGAAGTGGCCATTTCCGTGGGTCCGATTAAAGACAAACTCCTCCTAGAGATTTTGTTTAAAAAATAATTCAGCCCCCGAAACCAGTTTTACTTTGCAACATGAAATTTGGTAGGCGTGTTTATCATGAGCGGCCCCACAAAAAAGTCTCAAGAAGCCATGCTCGAAAACACACAAGAAGTCTGCCATTTTGGTTGGAAGTGGCCATTTCCGTGGGTCCGACTAAAGACAAACTCCGCCTACAGATTTTGTTTAAAAAAAATAATTCAGCCCCCAAAATCAGGTTCACTTAGCAACATGAAATTTGGTAGGCGTGTTTATCATGAGCGGCCCCACAAAAAAGTCTCAAGAAGCCATGCTCAAAAACACACAGGAAGTCTGCCATTTTGGTTGGAAGTGGCCATTTCCATGGGTCCGATTAAAGACAAACTCCTCCTAGAGATTTTGTTTAAAAAAAGAATTCAGCCCCCAAAATCAGGTTCACTGAGCAACATGAAATTTGGTAGGCATGTTCATCATGAGTGGCCGCACAAAAAAGTCTCAAGAAGCCATGCTCGAAAACACACAGGAAGTCTGCCATTTTGGTTGGAAGTGGCCATTTCCGTGGGTCCGACTAAAGACAAACTCCGCCTACAAATTTTGTTTAAAAAAAGAATTCAGCCCCCAAAATCAGGTTCACTTAGCAACATGAAATTTGGTAGACATGACTATCACGAGTAGACCTACAAAAAAAGTCTTAAGAAGAAGCCTGAAAACACAAAGTAAATCTGCCATTTTGGTTTGAAGTTGCAATTTTAGGGTCATTTTTCTCCGGGTTCTTTCAAAGACAAAATTGTCCTTCAGATTTTGCTACATAATTTGAACCGCTTATACTCTTCTAGACTAATGGATGACGATGGTTGATCTTTTTTTTTGACAGAAACCCAAAATATTCACAAGTTAGTGTCATTTTAGTGTCAGTAATATTGTATGTGGGTTAAATTTGTGATCGTAAACAAATCATATCAAAGAAAACAGGCTTGCAACCAACACAATCGAGGGTTTGACATGCAAACTACTTAACATGCAGAGTGTGTGCGCAGTTGTCCTCACAACATGTTTTTGATCCCCCATCCGCAGACCACCGTGAGCTGGGAAGGGGACAAGCTGCTTTCCGTACAGCGAGGCGAGAAGGAAGGCCGAGGGTGGACGCACTGGCTGGATGGCAACAAACTGCATTTGGTGAGGGGGGAAAAAAAACAATACGTTACATTACGCCTACCTACAATCTTGTAATATTTGTTTAGCTTTTTTTTTTTCCCCCAAACATACCTACTGAGTAGCTTTGTAAGGATTTTTTTTCTATCTCAGCAGTGGGGAGGGGGTCAGAGCTAAGCCTAATAAAAAAAATTAAAAAGCTGTGAAAAGACGGAGCACTGTATAACCGGTGAAGGGTTTTTCAATAAGAGGAGCAAAGTCGGCAGTGAAAAGAGGAGACGAAAGGCTTGCGGGGTCAAATGACAGGGCAAAGGGGGCGGGGCCATGTTTTGTACACAATCCCATCTTTTTGTGTTCCAGTCTTGATCGTCACTATTAATTAAACACCTCCTTCATCTTCCCCTAATGGCCTTTCATCCTTCTCCGCAGGAGATGAGAGTGGAAGGCGTCGTTGCCAAGCAGGTCTTCAAGAAGGCCGATTGAAGTTTCTGATAACAGTGGACCCCCGCAATTCGCGTGGGATAGCGACCAGGCCCATGGCAAACAGCACATTTTCTTCAAGCTCCCCTAAAAGTGCTTGATTGCATTCATTAATATTTTAAAAACTTAAATATACCATACACTGTGATCCCAAAACATTTTTAAAAGTATTTCAAACATTTTTTGTACCCTTAAATGCAGTAAACAGCAAACCGCCTGGTAAGAAAACAGATTTACACTGCCTTGCAATGTAGCATTTAGCGCTAGAAAGGCTAGCGTTACCGTTTAACTGAACCGGAAACTGTTTGATAAACACAGCGGCAAACGCCAACTGGCGGTCATACATTGGTTTACTGACATTCAATTGTGCTGTTATGGAGTTCCACACGTTTTGATGTCGTTTACTCTTAGTTTAGAGAAACTGTCGAAGCTCTCCTGCTAATGTCAAACTCAAATTGAACGTGTCTGTTGACGCCATCTAGTGGTCCGGATTTGAATCACACGTGCATCCTAAATGTTTTTGCCTGTATCCCAAGACAAATAATTTGCCAAGGACTGAGTTGTGAGTGAATCCACTTTTATCTCAAAGCAGGACTCTAGATTTTATTTTATTTTTTGGGTGTGGTTACAGTCAAGGATTCTTTTGATTAATGAGATGTTTCAATACAGTCAATATCATACATATTGAAGATGGTATATTGGCATGGAAAAAACATAATTGTAGGACTTTTTTTTCTTTTTGCCACGCTACAGAAAATTACAAATGAGTTTTTCCTTGAATGATGGAGGATTTTTAAATATTTTTTTGGGGTGCATATATAGGTCAATTTGCAAATACTGAACTGTGGATATGCGGGCTCCGCTTTCAACTCTTCTAGCCTGTATAGAAAATAGTCAAGGTACATACGTATACTGTATATATACAAAAAAAGGTATTCTGATGTTATTGAATGTTTGCAAGTGATGGTACCAAATATAGAGTGACAAAGTGAAGGAAATAGTGCAGCTGTATGTACAGTACATGCATTTGGACAGTACAACAATAAAGCAATCATAATGTGCTGGAAGTGCGTGCTCTCAGCTTTAATGTATTTGGCTTCACAAAAATATCAGCATTTACCATTTGAGGATTAATATCCATTTTATATGAGCGCACAGTATTTTCGCAAGAATGGCGAAAATGAAAATAAAAATGATATTTGCCTGCAAGCACTACTTGTGACATACATAGTTGCCATGGATTTTTTTTCAGCAAATAACAGAGGATAAGTTCCAACTTGAAAACTCCGAATAGGAATTCGCACATTGGGAATCACAAAAGCACACTTTAGGATACCAATAAATACTGTAATAAAAGTGCTCAATATCTTGCCGTCAACCGTCACCTTGACAGTTCCGGTAAGAATCCTGCAGGGGGCAGCAGCACCCACAAGTGTTTGTTGCCATGGATTTTCATGTCATTGTGTGGGGAAATCCATTTACACGTGCGGACTACATTGCACTCATGTTCCACACCACTCGACCTCTTGCGGCTCCGAGAGACTCCTGTGGTACGCTTCGGTGCCATTGCGCTGGTCGGAATCGGTCTTGAGAGTGAGCGCAAGGTCCCCGTTGTGTTCCGTGCTGATCGCACTTTCATCTGGAGATTGATGTTGATAAAAATGGTGACTCATCAGCAGCAACCGCTAAGATTATCAGCCACTGCCCAGGGTGGAAACGGTGATTTATCATCATCATCTTAAGGCGGCGCTTGCCTCGAGGGTTTAAAACACACATATGTTATCGTAGCCAGGACGTTATTACTAGCAATGGGGCAGATGCCACGAACTTCCGGGTTTCACACATCAGCGCCGTTTTTTGGCCACGTTCCAACACTCGAAGTCCACTTCACGAACGTATGAGTCAGTGAATGAACGTGTTGCCAATTTCGGTTCAGGAACGATTTAGTGAGTGAACGTACTTTTGTTTTTGATAGAAACACACTCATGACAACAAATATAGCAACATAACATTAACTGCGTGTTTTATTATTTATTTACGTCCGTGCCGGCGAGGGAAGGGGACCCCTTCCGTAGACGAACGATTCGATGAACATTAACTGCGTGTTTTATTATTTATTTACGTCCGTGCCGGCGAGGGAAGGGGACCCCTTCCGTAGACGAACGAATCTTTTGAACGGTTCTTTTTAATGAACTGATTCTAAAGATTTATTTCACTTAAAAGAACTGTCATGCCCCTCATTACTGGGACGCCTCGCAAACCGGAACCGGAAACAAAGCTGACGTGTGAAAATCGGAAGTCCCGCCTCCTCCCTGGCATATATATATATATATATATATATATATATATATATATATATATATATATATATATATATATATATATATATATATACCCCATTATCATGGTTCACGTTGGTTTAGTGTAAAAAAAAAAAACGAAAATTTTTAGTATGTGTCATGTTGCTCTCATTTTGCATTCTAGTCTTGACACACTACAGGCGCAACTCAAAAGATCAATACATATCAATTTACAGTAATGGTTGAAAAGTGAAACATCAGGGTTATACAGTAAGTACTTGGGATTTTTCATTATACAGTAGTTCGTTTTTAATCTGTTTACTTTTTTAATTCGGTTCATTTCAATTAGTTTTTAGAGCAAATTTGTTAGCTATATATTGACGAAAATGTTGAATTTTGTTTTTAATTAGTGTTTAAATTTATTTTGTATATTTAGTCGGTTGAAACAAAAATAAGTGTGTCCCCCTGAACAGAGTTTTTTTTTTTTTTCTTCTCGATTACAAAATGCAATATTTTGGATAATGGCCGTTGGTTGTGGTGTTTATTACCCATGTTGAGCAGAGTACACTGGCCGGCCTCCGTCACGTCGCTCTTGTGGCACTGATCAAAAGGTTTGTGGGTGTGTAGGGAAGGTTCCAGCAAACTCTCCCTGATGGTCCTCACCTCAGGAACGAGAACGTTTGACCTGCCTGTGGCACAATTCATTTTTTTTTTTCAACTTTCACTTAAAGTGACTCAGCACTTTTACTTTCACCAGTCTTAAGTTACACAAATATCAGTACTTCTACAGAGTGTGAGTGCTTTTGTCGCCTCTGCATAAGAGTGGTGCCATAAGATCACAAGTATCTCTTGTGGTAAACAAGATGGAGGCATATTCCTGCCACCAAAAATAATAATAATAATCACACTATAGCACGCTAAGTTTGACTTTGGGAAAGCTTGATTTCAATGAAAAACAAAATGTGCAGAGTTACCAGCATCATCAACAACTCTTAGAAGTCAATAAAAAAATTAACAAATAGTTTCGTGAAATTAAAATGTTTGTAAACTAATCTCTTGTCCGCTGTCAGATTTGTTAAAAGGCTGAATATTGGTGCAGATAACACAGGACCAAAAATGACCTGTTTCTTTGAATTAGCTCTAGTTTTTTTTTTTTAATCACAATATTTTGGACAATTAATTGATTGATAAGCTACTTTGACCATTACAAAGTTGCGTTTGTGCTTTGCCGCCACCTGTTTTTGCATTACAAAAAAAATATTTTGTTGATTGATAATATCGCCTGAATTTTAATTGTGTTTCTTTTTGCAGAACAACAGGCAGATAAACGCAATCAAAATATGAATCAGTCGAATTGCCTCCAAATCTTCGAGTGACCACAAGAGAAGAACGTAAGTTTCTTCTCACGCCCGCTCACGCCAAATTGACATTGCGTCTGTAATTTCCACTCTAATTACATCTACGCCGTAAAATGTCAGTCAAACGAACCGGCGGCACACATGTAGGACTCGGAGTTATTATGAGTCAGCATTGTTGAAAAAGTGCAGGATGTGGTTTCCTCTTTCACTTTTTCATGTTGCCAAGATTTCATGTGTATAAAAAGAGATACGTCTTGATGAACAAGAAGATGATCACAACTTCTTAAAGTAATAAATAATCTGGTATGTACTGCATTTTCAGTTTTAAGAGTGTTTTAATTATTATTATTTTTTTTTTAAATATATGCCCTATTGTCCTGTGGAACTAACCGCCAATGCGGGGTAAACCATTTTGATTAGGCTAAATCGTTCAAACATATTGATAAGGTCATTTGAATGTACTGTATTGGCAAATTAATTTGAGTGTATTGGTAAAATGTAGGCTAAATGCTAAAAACATTTTTTTTTAAATTCCCATAACTCCGCAGGGTAGTAACTTTTGCATGCACAATTGTGGCAATACTCCATGGCATTATGATGGGAAAATGCTATGTTTTTAGCATTTAGCCTACATTTTACCAATACGTTCAAACAACTTTGTAATGCATTCGAATAACTGTTTTACTCCACATTGGCAGTTCCGAATGTCTTTACCAGGCAGACAAGCAATTGTATGAAATATTGCATTGACGCACCTGCCTTGTAAAATTTGCGTTTGGCCCTCCAGCACATCAGCCCTAAAACAACAAGCACGGTCAGCACAAAGCCCAGCCACAAGCCTGCAGGTAAAATCCACGGGCAGCCTGCAAAAGCAAAAGCAAACATACTGTTAATTATATAGCCCAAAGTAAAATCTCCGATTATAATACGGTAAATCCCACAACATCACAGGTTCCCGGTTGACGGTCTATTGCAGTTTTTTTTTCTTCTTCTTTTGCACTGCCTAACTCTCTTTTGTTCTGCCACCAGTTTATTTGGGGTGTGATTCCGCTGTCACCCACAAGATGGCGGCAGACTAGTTTGCCACTGTGTAAAGTTGAAAGAAGAAGAGTAAAAACTGGTATTTCAGCAGAAAATGACAGCTGTTGGTTCTATCCTGGCCACTGAGAAAGCAGAAGACAAGAATTCATGTCAAAATGTTCCCCACCAGATTTGAAGTCCCCGCAGATGGCGTCGGTGGTGGCGGTTCCGGCAGTTTTCAGCACTCGACCCATGTCCTCACATCTGCCAGATGAGTACATTTATTTTGTTCATCACCACACGAAAAAAAGAGATCAGAACTGTAGAATAGATTTTTAAAATTCTGCTACTGGTCTGTAAATCACCGAATGGCTTAGGACCTGATTATTTATTTAAATTTAAAGACATGCCAAGGTACGGTTCTTCTGAGGTTACCAGACTCGGGTCAATTAGAAGATCCCAGAGTTCAAAGCAAACATGGTGCATCAGCATTTAGCGGTTATGCTGCACGCAAATGGAATAAGCTGACAACAGAACTGAAGTTAGCTCAAGTGTAAATAATTAACTCATTCACTGCCATTGACGGCTATAGACGTCAACAATTCATTTGAACTATTCATATTAGTTTAAAACTTTTTTCCACTTTTAATAACAAGTGTATGAAAACCTAGAAAAAAAATTATGGTACATTTTCGAACCAATATAAAATTTGTGATTAATCGTGAGTTAACTATTGAAGTCATGTGATTAATTACAATTGAAAATTGTAATCGCCTGACGCCCCTAATTTTTAATAATCTTTTCTTTTCTTTCTTTTTTTTTTAAAAAATCGTCTAGGTTTTAATAGTCTTGTTAACAAAAATGGAAAAAAATTGTTAAACTAATGAAAATAGTTCAAATGAATTTTTTTACGTTTATAGGCGTCAATGGCAGTGAATGAGTTAAGGTCTTTTAGAGCATTTTTTTTGTCATCAGTTTTTCCTAAATCAGGTTCTTGCGCTGTACGTTCCTTTAGTAATTTTAGTACACTACTTTGTTTCTCTAAGTCACTCAAGACAACACTTTAGCACATATTGTCTGAACCTAGACCTGAAATTAGTATCCTAGACAGACTGGGACTTAGACCTGGTATGTGTCTGGCAGGCCGAGTAGTAGTCGGACACGTTGCTGAACGTGCCATTCTCACACGGAGCGCAGATAGTATCGATAGCCCCGCTTGCTGTTAAGAAAAAGAACATTTTATTTTCAAATGGAACTTGACACCTACATACGTTTTTGGAGGGCCTACTTTGAACCTTGACCCCTGAACCCGGAGGGCAGGAGGTGGCGTGCATGCAGAGTTCGCAGGGATCACCGCTGCAGAAGAAACCCAATTCACACTTGCACACTCTGTCCTTGTCAGCCGCGCACTCCTCGTCCGTAATCTGGTGGTTGCCTGGAAGTAAGAAATGCTCGTCAAGAAGAACTATCCAATCTTTTCACCGTTGGTTATTTTAGCAATTATGCTTTTCAATCTTCCCGGAACTAGAACTAGAACACTGGCCAAAACAATCGATCAATTGGGCCAAATGGTCGATTATTTTTCGCCCCGAAGTTTCCAGCGCTGTGAAAGTACCCTGAATGCACCATATCACTTGCGTAGCATTAGCAACTAGCAAGCGTGTAGCATATGTTGATCTGGTTATTTTATTGTCTCTAAGCGTCCTTTAAGTTGTTTAAAGACACCTCAGTTGGAGTTAACTGTAAAACTAAACACACAACGATAAGAATTACATCCAATGTATATTTAAATACAAAATAGATTTTAAAACATCGCTAGCCTAGCACTAATGCTAAAAGCAAATGGAGGATCCCATTCAAATGCTAACAGGAAGTTAGCATCGACTTCGGGAGTGTTTTGTTTTTGTTTTTTTTCAAATAACGAATATTCACACACAAATGCTGTGGGAACAGATACCCACAGGTAAGATAACACTGCTCAAAGGCATAAATTCTTCCCGAGTTTTTGCATTATATATATTTTTAAATAATCGACAGATTATCTGTATTTTTTTCTGCCAAAAATCTGTATCGGCATCAAAAAATATACGAGGTATATATAATCATGTTTTTGAATATGACTCCTGAGTGTGACTTACTGGCACTACACGGCTTGCACAAATGGCAGCGCTTGAGATGATTTGTGGTGGCCGTGTAGAGTCCACGTCCGCAGACGGCGCACCGAGTCTTCCCTGCGTGGTCGCAATCGGCTCGCACGAAGTTTCCTGGCGAGAGTTAACGGACGTGCGTGAGGAGATCGCGTTCCGCAGATGCCGCGTTTGAGATCTCAAACTGACCTGCCGGGCAGCGATCGCAGCATATTCCAGCTTTGCTCAAGTATTTCTCCTCAGTGGCGCACTTGGCGTCTGCCATTTCCGCTAAGATCTCCGCAAGTGCCGTCCTCACAATTTGCTGTCTCTGATGTGTGTGACTGCAAATGAATAAGTTTCCCCACTTTGTCATCCCACACATTGGAAACTCCCCTTTTCATTTCGCCGTCTCATTTTCTCTTTTTGTGTCTTATTTCCTTCCTGCCCCCCACCAACCTGCAAATGTTTCCGCCGCTGCTGTAGGACCTGAGAGATGTTGTTGATGTTGGCTGCGTTGATACAATGAGACACTACTACACCCTTTTCCTCTTTGGCCATCATCGCCTATTGTGTCTACTGGACTTGTGCCGCAGTCAGAGAACCTGCATGCTGACTTCCCCCCCCCTCATCTTTCCCGTCATCCATCTCTAGAAAATTAGACTTGCGTGTGCGTTATTTCAGGGAGCGACTGACACTCTCTGCTTGAGTAAAAGTACAATTGTCTAAATAAAAAAAATTGGGTAAAAGTACTCACTCAAATAATACTCAAGTAAAAGTAAAAACGTGCATGCTTCAAAAGATACTTGATGAGTAAAAGTAAAAAAGTATTTTTACCGGATGTTTCCTCCTACGTCGTATACATAATTTGAAGTATATTAGCTGATGAATTGGCATGAGTAGACAGTTTGCTCTTGTAACAATCCGCAGTGTGGCACCGCGCCACAGGGTGGCGCCTCCTTGTTTTTGTTGGGCATATGCAGCACTTTTTCGTTTTTGTTTATCAACGTTTACGTGGTCGGCGCCGAGCTCTTCCCGCTGGATCCGGGTTTAGTCCAACCATTCTGTCACGATGAGGGGGTGGATGTGCAAGGAAGTCAGGCAGCAGGGAGGCAGAGGTGATCAAAAAGGAAGTGTAATTTAACTAATTCACTGCCATTGACGGCTATAGATGTCAAAAATTAATTTGAACTATTTCTATTAGTTTAACTTTTTTTTTTCAATTTTTGTTAACAAGAGCATGAAAACCTAGAAAAAAAATATTTTACATTTACAACAAATTTTTGATTAATCGTGCGTTAAATATTGAAGTCATGCAGTTAATTACCATAAAATATTTAAATTTCTTGACACGATTAAAAAAGAAAAGATTATTACAAATTAGGGAGACGTCAGGCGCTTCAAGACATGCAAGATGCCCAAAAGAAGATGCTGAGGACAGCTGTAATGTATATGCCAAGCCTGGAGTGGCACTGTAGTGCAACCACAGGGAGTTAACGGAAAGCGTAGAAAAATAACATTTTAAAAAGGGTTAGGGTTAGCCCAAAATCACTTATTTTCCCCCCTAAAGCTTTATTTCTCAAACAGTTTAAGATCCAAAGTGATTGCTCCCAGGGATGTACAGCATCCTAAACTATATGAACATATTTTAGTTGGAGGCGTTCAACTCTCAGAAATGCTGCAGACAACTGAGACAGACACACTCGCACGGTCGACGGGAACGCGCAACCGAGGGGCACAAAGGCGGAAGCGCAAGAACTGGGACGCAGCCCACACTTCGCAAACAGGAAACGCAAACAAAGTTAATGTGTCGGAAGTCCCGCCTCCTCCGTGGCATATACCCCATAGGAATCGTCAATATAATATTCAATAGAATATTCAACTACGAATATTCAATGGAATATTAAAAAAAAGGCATTATATAGATTTAACAGTAGGAGGCGGTTCTCCGCCACGATTCCACTTTCACTTTGAGGCGTTTGTTTTGCGCATGCGTCAACAGGAGCGAGACGGGAGCCGTCAAAAGTGATACTCTTACTGTCTCCTGTCACAGGTTAGTCATTTTTCCTACAACTTGACTAAATATAGGCTATTGTGTCGTGTGACTTAAAAAGAGTTGCTTTAAGATACTGTGGTGTGCTTACATAATATAACATACATAACACAATGCATTTTGTGTAAATCAAAAGTGAAAGTAAAATTATTCTTTTTTTTTTTTAATGAACACATTTCTTCTGTTCTTATTTACCCCAAAGAGACGCCATGACGGTGACAGGACTCATTTTGTGTGGATTCTTTACGACCTACGTGTGTGGTGAGATATTTTTCAGTCATTAGTTTGAATTTTTGTAACAAGAAGATGAATGGCAACGACACCTACAGGCCATAATATGAACTTCAAGTTCATATTGACAGCACAAACTAAATATAAATAAAAACAAAACCGCCCTAAATTTTGGATGGTGGTGATAACTCAAACTGGACTTAAATTACAGGTATTTACAATTCAGTTACAGATAGCCACCGGTTTTGTAATGTTATGTAATGATAAACGGCATACGCATGAATATCAAAAGTGACATTTGTTCTAGGCAAAGTTACGTTCCAGATATCTGTTACTTTTGATTAGTCACATTTACTTACAGTTAATGATACCTTGAATGAAAATTCCCACTTATTCAAAATGTAATTATGATTCGTCAGAAAGTTGTTGATGTCTACACTGTTAAGTCCAGAAAGTCACAAACTTACCTTATAAGTGTTGACTCTGAATGAAAACTGAAGTGATGGAGATTTGTGTGGAGAAAATTATTAGTTGGATTATCTTTGTTGAATGTAAAAAAATAATCGATTAATCAACAAATATTTTAATAACCAAGTAATTTTACTCTATTTGAAAAATCAAGTGATCTTACTCTTTGGGCCAGGCCATTGCTAACAATGAAAGCGCCACTGCCATCTACAGTAGTGGATGTGCAATTACACTTTATTCTAGTATGAAAAAAATGTATACATTTGATGTTAACCCTATTTTATGTTATCTGTTCAATACAATACGGTGTCGTGCAGCGTCCGGGATTGCGGACGTGGTTCTGTCCTGCGAGTTCATAGAAGACTCGGTCGAACCGCACGCTAGCTCCGCCTTCACCAGAAGCCCGGCCACTCTCATCTTGAGAGAAGTCTTCATCGGTTCCGATGAATCCCTTGAAGAGCTGACCCCATTCATCCCGCCGCCCAACCCGGATCCTCGCGCCATTTTGTTCGAGTCCAAAGGTTCTTCCACCCCCGCCACACATTTTCCATCTTTCCTCCCAAATGAACGGAACTCGACTTTGATCGTCCTCCCGTGTGTTGCAGTCTCATCGTTCAAGATTCCGAACGTTGACGTTCTGCTCCACGCCGACTGCAACGAGCAGGGGGTGATGTGCGAAATAAGCAGGTACGCCCCACGCGGCTTGAAAGAAAGGTCGGGATCAGACCATTTCCTGGTGTCCATCGACGTGAACGGCGGGGCTTTTGGCACTTTGTTGATCCTTCGCGCCGTGGCGCCGGCCGGCGACCAATCCAGCCTGATGCACGTGGAACTGGACCTACCGCTGAGTCATACTGGAACGCTGCTGACTGAAGGTAAAATACAGTCAGTGTGTTCGTGTGTGACTGTGGACGGAAATGTGTTTATATTGCCGGCAGATCCTGATTTTAGGCAACCGCGCTAACACAATGTTTCATAAATATGTAAAGGGTGCAACTCATGATTATTTTATTAATCAGTTTATGTCTCGATAACTTTGAAGGTCAATTGATGAACTGAATTAAAAATAAAAAATACATTTAATTTCCGTCCCAATTCAATTGTTCAACCTCCGAAAAAAATGTTTCCCATAGGAAATAATGTAAATGCAATTAATACGTTCCCAAGCTCCAAAAACAGAACATTCCCATTTTAATTTCTATTTATGTTTTTTTACATTCACACCCTGCACAGTATTTGAACCCCAAAAAAAAATACCTTACCTTTTTTGTTGTGGTGTGATGGCATCAGTGGACGATAAATGCTATGTTCAATGCTAAATGCTATGCTATGCTATGCTTTCTCTAGTTCAGCGCTGAGTTTGTGTATTTGACATTGGCCATATTGATTACGAAGCGGTCCTTGCATGCGTTGTTTAACGTCAGGCACGTTGTTGAACAGCTAAAGGGGGGTCCTCGTGCCAGTATTTACAGAAGTAGTGATGATAGTTACAACAGCGCGATAATCAACATTGGGTCCAACCTTCCTCCGCGCTGAGTTCTGCCACATGAAAAGAGAACTACTTGGTGCAAGTTGAGTTTTGCATTTTGTCTCCTCAGTGTCATTTCTGGTGTTTTCCACTGTCAAGTCTCTATCGGCGCCTCAATTGCGGCTTCAAGCATCTGGACATGTCGCCCGATGAGGAAGTTCACATCGAGTGGCGGCAACAGTATCGGGGACGAGGGCAGAAAATCATCAAGATGGTGACCAAGCTGAACGACGCAGAAGGAGGCGCGGTGGGTAAGTCCCGCGTCCCGCGTCCCGCGTCCCGCGTCACGCCTCCCCACTGTTAAATTAGAAGTGAGGACGCAGTGTTGAGAACGCTGCTATTTCCTGTTCGGCCAGTGCGTCACGGGAGCGAGGACTCGAACATGGATGCCGCCCAGGTTGTGAGCGAGGGGAACGCCTCTGTGACCCTGAGGAACTTGAAGGTTACAGATGAGGGCGCCTACATCTGTTCCATCATGATTGGTCCTTTCTATGGCCAGCAGGTGGTCAACCTCCAGGTGGTTCGTAAGTATACACACACACACACACACACACACACACAAACATATATATATATATATACTGTGTATATATATATATATATATATATATATATATATATATATATATATATATATATATATATATATAAAATCGATATACTGTCTAGCCTTTGTCTGTGTGTGCCTTTATTTGGAACGCTGTTCATGTTGTACCTGATTTGGCCACTGAGGGGCAGTGTGGTTCCACGCGGTCTAATACACTGTTAAGTTGTAGCCAAATTAGAGAGTAGAAGGAAAAAGTCATGATCAAGTTATTCCAAAAAAATAAAAAAATTCCAACGTGGAGCCGTTCTTTTGAGTGGTAAAAGTGCCGCGAGTAGCGAGCTAATTAGCATTAGCAAGTCAGACTGGAGTAGATCATTACAAATACCTTGCACATCTATAGATTAAAGCAAAAATCATTGTCAATCAAATCATTTTGATTAAAAAAAATCGTTCCTAATGGAAAATCAATTCCGAATCGAATCGCAGACCCAAAAATCGGAATCGTGAGACATTCAAAGATTCCCACCCCTAATATATATATATATATATATATATATATATATATATATATATATATATATATATATATATATATACACACAGTGCTCAGCATATGAGTACACCCCTTTGAAAAATGTAAAGATTTTATTCAATAGCTCAATGAACATAAGAACAATTCAACCCACAACAAAAACGTCTACATCTAGTATTTTCTATAAACTCCATGACTGTTTTTGAAAGCAACATGTCTGCTAGGCCTGGAATTAGCAAGTTGTCAGTCTTTTTCTCGGGGTCTACTTATTTGTGCAAAATGTACTTTGATAAATGTAATTAAAAAACTACTTTTTTTTTGTGGGTACTAATGAACAAACCTTGTTTGCAATCAATAGCCCACATTTGTGGGAATATTTTCTAGTATAGCATCCCATAGAAAATCTTGATTCTAAAAGGAAACTAAAGGTGTTCTTACAAACCTTTTATATATACTATACACTGACACATTTAATATTCTGTATATTTCTGTGCAGTACTTAAATATGTTCCTCTGTTTTGCTCTTTCTGCAGAAGCACCAAGTGTTTCACTTTCGGCGAAGAAGCTAGTTTTAAAGGGAAACACAGCGCAGACTCTAAGCTGCCATTGTAGTCAATACTTCCCTCTGGATGCTCAGGTGAGTCACTGCAGAAAAATAATTAAAACCCTGGAGAACCCACGGGGTCAAATTTGGCCCCTATAAATTCTGCTACTCAAATAACAAAGACCTTTATTTTTTTTTTTTTACAAATTTAACTTCAAAAGTCCAGAGTGCCACTTCTGACCCCTGCATGGGGCCATCTAGTGGATGAATATTGCACTTACATGAGCCAGAGTGGTGGTGACAAGATGGCTAAAATGCAACAAATAAAACAAAAAAATTATATTGTTCAATGTAGCTGTGTATTTGATTGATTATTTTCTTAAATTCTAAATAGTTTACTGACAGTTTTTGTTATTCTGATTTTTCGAAATGATACCCCTAAATCCCAAAGGGTCAAATTTCGCCCTAATCCTAAATTAGGGAATAAATTGAAAAAAAAACCATTGAAAAAACATATATTTTGGTGTTCAGTGAACTTATAGCAGTCATTTAATGTATAATTCATAATTTTTGTTTTTCTGATTTTTCGAAATGATACCCCTAAATCCCAAAGGGTCAAATTTCGCCCTAATCCTGAATTAGGGAATAAATTGAAAAATAACATTGAAAAAAACATATATTTTGGTGTTCAGTGACTTTATAGCAGTCATTTAATGTATAATTCATAATTTTTGTTTTTCTGATTTTTCGAAATGATACCCCTAAATCCCAAAGGGTCAAATTTCGCCCTAATCCTAAATTAGGGAATAAATTGAAAAAAAATATATTTTGGTGTTCAGTGAATTAATAGCAGTCATTTAATGTATAATTCATAATTTTCCAAAGAAGAAAAGGGTTCTTGGGTTCTCCAGGGTTAATCCAATCTACCCCCCACATAAATCACCCCAAAAAAAAATTTAAAAAATGAAGGTACCTCTGTCCAACATCTGCATCAGCGTTTGACGTGCGCCGTTGTCCCCCCAGGTGGAGTGGCTGTCCAAGTCGCCGACGGACGAGGAGCCCGCCGTCTTCCCCGATCAGGGCTCGCTGTCCAGCCACCGGAAGCACGGCGACGGCACGTACTCGCTCTCGTCCCACCTGGTCGTAGCCCCCGGCGTGGCCCCGGGAACCCGAATCACCTGCAGGGTGTCCCACGTGGGTCTGGAGGCTCCCGTTTCCGTCAACGTGCTGGTAGAACACCTGGAAGAAGGTACTGACTCGTTATAAAATGAGCACCCGGATCAGAGTAAGATGAACGCCGTTTGTCATTCTACAGACGACTACTGGTGGGTGTTGTCAATGCTGGGCATCACGGTGGTCTTCTTCTACCAACTCATCAAATAGAACCCATTTTATTTATGACCCGGTTTGCATTCAAGCGAGTTATTTGCTGTGTTTTTTCTATCAAAGCCAGACATTTTTCCACTGTATGTTTTTTGTTCTCGTCACAATAATTTAATGTCGGACCAGTTTAATGTAATTTAATGTCATCATGAAACTAAATCAATGCTTCTAGCGCCAATCAGTGGCAATTATTGACGTGTAATGTTACAACATAAATTGTGGATTAGTTTGGACCTAAAATAGGTAAACACGCTTTTATTATTAACTAGAGCACGGCAAAATCTGTTTAAATGATAAAATAACACGTTTTGTTTCCCTTTTGTCCACAAAATATGTGTGCGTGTGTTTTTTTTTTAACTAAAGCGCTGCAAAAATAGGTTTAAATGATAAAAAAAAAACTAAATAATAATAATAATAATAATATTTTCCTTTCTCGTTTGTATATTTTTTTGCGGGTCCTCGAGCTTCCTTGCACATTCAAAAAAATATGCTTCTTAGTAGGGATGTGCGATGATTTGGGGGGGAGGGAGGTAATATATATATCACAAATATTTTTGATTAATGTTGATATCCTGATGAACTCATTCACTGCCATTGAAGGCTATAGACGTCAAAAATGAATTTGAACTATTTCGATTAGTTTCTCATTTTTTCCCACTTTTGTTAACAAGAGTATGAAAACCTAGAAAAAAATGTATTGTACATTTAAAAAAGATCTAAAATGTGTGATTAGCTAGTGAAGTCATGTGAATAATTACAATTAAAAAAAAATAATCGCCAGATGCCCCTAATTAAAAAAAAGAAGATTATTAAAAATTAGGGGCATCAGGCAATTTAAATTTTTAATTGTAATTCATCGCATAACTTCAATAGTTGGCTCACGATTAATCACACATTTTATATCTGTTCTAAATGTACAATAACAAAAATCTAGGTTTTCATACTGTTGTTAACAAAAGTGGAAAAAAATGTGAAATAGAAATAGTTCAAATTATTTTTTGACGTCTATAGCCGTCAATGGCAGTGAATGAGTTTATAAATAAATAAAATCACTCATTGATTTCAAAACTTAGTATTTATTCCACTACCAAAACTCAACTTTAAATGTAACTTGAAAGAACAACCAGAAAATAAATTTGTAACCAAGTAAAATAATTATGTATTAAAATAAAGGCAATAAATAAAAATAAATATTTTTGCTGTGCCCGCCTTGGCCTCTTAGGGGCAGTGTGGCACCGTACATGCATGAAGTACACACACGATAAAAAGAGAAGTACAAGCATGTTGTGATTGATCTTTATAAATACAGTATAACTCATTTTTCACAGATTAGGAAGAATATAGACTCTTGATGAATATTGTTATATTACCTGTCTTTTTGTGTGACCATAGCGTTTGTGTGTATTACTATGTGTGTACATTATGTGTAATATTTACTTGTGAAGGAATATCACTCCCTCATTTTAATGCTAATTTTATTTTAGGGATCTAACATTGACTGTTTGTCTATATTTGCCCTTGACTGGCAAACAGTCAGTACTCGTGATGTAGATGCTTTTGCATTTAAATAAAAAAAAAAATTTTTTTTAAATAAAACACAATCCCGAGAACAGTTTTGTTCATCTCTTTTATTGGCATCAGCAAAATTGACAAGCATGCATTTATTCTTGCAAACATTTTCACCTCTCTGTTCACTGCCAAATAATAACCTTTCGCAATATAATCGGATTGTTTGTTAGCTGCAGCGATGCAGAAATGCATGTTGTTGTTGTTTTACCGCCATCCACTCGCAATTAGTCTTAGGAGAAAATATCAACATCTTAACTGTATCTTAGCAACACCCTCCGCATGAAAATATCCGTAAAGATGAGATCCAAAGGTGACGGATGCTTGTTGTTGTGGCGCTCTACGCTAGGCTAAGGCTAAGGCTAAGGCTAGCATGATGTTAACGCTTTCAAAGTCGTCGCGGTTTGGCACTGGTGAGTCGTTTGCAGATCGGGGTGACGTCAAGCATACGCAGTTTGAGAAAGAAAGAGCGCATACAGGGGGCGGGGCGTTACTAGGACAACAAAGTAGGAGGAGCGTTTTTGCCATGCAAAGAGGAAACGAAGCTCACGACTTTGAACTAATAAGTGACAGGGCAGCAGCTAAAAAAGGTTGGGCCCGCTTTTTTGTTCACATTTGAAGAAGTGTAACATTTTTGTAATGATGTCATTTATGCTTCTTTTTTTCCCCCCTAATTTCAAAATAATTTGAATTCTAATGAAATTACAGATTATTCTTTACAAGAAAAAAGCGGAATGTACACTACTACTCAAAAAGTTTGGGGCTCATTCAGTGCTTTTCTTTTAAAAATGAGAACATTTCTGGCTGGGTTGGGGTTATTTTATTATGTTTCCAATGTCGCCAACATTTTTAATACTGAAAACTACTTTTTGGGGACTGATCAATGCGAAGGCTTACCCGTTTCGTCATCTCATCAACACTGCTATCTTAACACCACCAATGCTATGCGCTACAATACTGACCTTTGAACCCTAGTAGATTGTGTAATAATATTCTCATTTCCAACTTTACAGCAATGCATGTGTGGTTAAGAAACAATGAGAGAAAAATAATAGCAACAAAAAAGTTAGCTTCAGCTGACTGGTAACAAATAATATAACGCATGTCACTGGTGGGCTATTTTTTAGAACAGGAAGTGGGGCTACTCATGTGGTCCTTGGGGTCAAGCTGGTCACTTGCAGGCACCTGGTCTAGATCGTAACCCCAAACTTTTGAACAGCAATGTACATGTCATTTTTTTTAAACTATGTTCTTGTACCTTTTTATTTCTAGTATTGCTCCATCTATTATTTTACAATTAATCAATTCACAAATTATTTGAATTAAAAAAAAAAATGAATTAATACATTTTAATTAACTGACTCTTAGCTGGATTAAAGAATACTTTGCACACGCCCGAGCTATACAATTAAGAGAACATGTTAATTTTCTTTTGTAGTGCAATTGTAGAAATGTGATTAAATGCTGAACTTTGACCTCGTCCGGTAGAATCCTGACTCTTCTCTGTTACAAAACGATGACGTCATCTATGGCCTTTATTGTACCTTGCGTTGCAATCGTGATGTTACAATCACAAACGATCGCCTCCAATCTTGCTAATCGGGCCCAAGTTTTGACTCACTCAAGATTTTGTTCCATTTCTTTGATATGCAGTTTGAGCTCCAAATAATTGGCCTATAGACATGCACTAGTACTCGATATCCAATTTAAGGTCCGTGCACTAGTCCACACTAGTAACACAATGCACTAGTAGAACAATTGTGTCATAATAGTGGAGCAAAACTGTGCACTAATCAACAACTGAGAGCTACTAGTACTACTAGTGACATTATAAAGATCTACTGAATTTAACATCTTGTGTGCTACTAGTAGTATCGGCAGGGTACCAAATAGGGCACAGTTTTGTCTCACTGGTAAGATGTCGTCGTACTAGTTTGCAAAAAAGGTCTTCGAAATAGTGGCGGGAAAGTTTTTAGTGCGTTTGTTTGTTTTACAAGTGAGGACAAAACGCGTACTCGTGTATAAGCCTTGAGCTGGATATAAAAGAAATGGAATCAACTACTACTTGCACCCAAATGTTCTTCTCTCTCCTTTGCTCTTCCTTCTTCCTGCTGTGCTTCCTTCAATAATGCATGAGCAAACGATGAACCCAAGCCGAGTTTAAACTGAAAACAAGCGCAGGGAGGAGGACGAGCAAGGCAAGGAAGAACACCAACAAAAAATAAATAAATGGAGACAAGTGTTAAGCTGCCGTGATGTGTGAGGACAGACGGTGAAAAGGGGAGGGTTTGTTTTGTTTTTCGTACGCTCTTGTCCGCCATCCATCTTATCGTCATTCTCAAGTCCATATTCATCCTCGGTGTTGGGCGGGCTCAGTAGAAGAAGTACACTGCCAATGACGCAGAGAGAGAAAGAGAGCGAGAGAGAGAGAGGAGAAGTCATTAGTCTAATGGCCCCTCACAATATATCTCAAACAAAAAACAACCATCAATTCAAACATCAAATCCATTCCTTTAATACACTTGTCTGCCGTAACCTTAAGTACGCACACCATACGTTACCTCATACTACTATTACAAAATTAAAATAATTTTCCATGTTGGAAACGTTCCTTTGGCAAATTATGGGACGAATCAGGAATAAAACAAGAATTTATGAAACTAAGGTCAACTCAAGTTAATTGAGAAGTTGAATTGCGAGTTACTTAGTTAAAATGACTCAATTCTACCACTACTGCGTGCTGTTAGCTAGCTGGCGAGCTGCAGTCGCTAACTCTACACCAGGGTTGTAATAGTTTTGGATGTTTCATTATAGTTTTTATTTTAGTTTGACTTTTGTTTTTAAAGTTTTGTTTTTAAAGTTAATTAGTATTAGGTTTTACTTGTTACATTTCTACCGCTTCTGTGTGCTGTTAGCTAGATAGCTAGCTAGCTATGCCTACAACCCTTCACCAGGGTTGTAAGTAATAATTTTGGATGTTTCAGTATAGTTAGTTTTTATTTTAGTTAGACTTTTGTTTTATTTTCAAAGTTAGTTCATAATAGGTTTTACTTGTTGCATTTCTACCGCTTCTGTGTGCTGTTAGCTAGCTAGCTTGCTAGCTATGCCTACAACCCTTCACCAGGGTTGTAAATAATAAGTTTGGATGTTTCATTATAGTTAGTTTTTATTTTAGTTAGACTTTTGTTTTATTTTTAAAGTTAGTTAATTTTAGGTTTGACTTGTCCCATTTTTTTTATACCACGACTGAGCAAGATTAGCCAGCTAGCAATGCCGACATCAGATTTATTTTTGGGATTTGCAATTAGTTACCTTTTTATTTAGTTTTTAGATCGACTGCGTTAGTTTTCATTAGTTTCTATTTTTTGTTGAAAATGTGTCATTTTACCTTTTATTAGTTTTAGTGTTAGTTTTATTTTGTTGTATTTATCGAGTGCAAAAAAAAAAGGTAACTAAGTATTGTGTAATAAAGTAAATAGATAAAGGGAGCAAATAAAGTTGAGTTAATCTTATCATCTTCTCTGCATGCCACAATTTACAGAACGTGTCATTATTCAAATTACCGTCCGTCCACCGGCCGAGAGGAACCGAGGGAGCCTGTTAGCTCGCGAGCTAGCTGGCGGCTAGCGCCTCTTAATTTGGTGTGGAAAGCCCCGCGCTAACCTGGTGGAATACATTTCTAGCCAATCGAAGCTTTAAGTCGATATATAAACATGTAAGGATGTTTCAGCATAAGAAAGATGTGCGGCATTTGATTGACAGTTGAGTTCAGCCGACGCGTCCAGTGGATGCAAAGGCTTTATTTATTTATATATAAATTTTGAAGCCTTATTTTATATTCTTATTTTTTTTTAAGCATTCACATTTAGCAGGGCAGCATAAGGATGGAGAAGACTCATGTATACTCACAGAATATTATTCCCACCACGATGACGCCAATGATGCCCATCATGATCATCATCTGAAAGGAGAAGAAGACGTCACCAGTGACAGTTGACCCGCTCGCTTAACCCCCCGCGCTGGCGTGCTCACCTTGCAGTTCTTCCACCAGTACTTGTTCTTCAGCTTGGCCGCGCAGCTTTCGAACTGCGACGCCCCGGCTTGGAGGGCGTCCGCTCGGTCATCCAGCTCCGACAGCTTCTGGTCCCTTTCCAAAACTTTATCCACGTTCACCCTCATGATGTCCACCACCTTGGTTGGCAATCCGGGACGGGAAAGCATTTGGTGATTATTTTTTTTTAATTGACTATTATTATTATTCTTATTATTTAGTATACCTCCTCGACTTGGGCCTGCGTCTGCTGTAGCCTGCGGTTGCTGGAGGTGTTGGGGGGTCCAGGGGGCCCGCCCCCCGGGGCTCCGTCTGCACCGGGGGCTCCTGGAGCACCGGGAGCTACGGCATCTGGGGCGGACCTGAGAGGAACCGGATTTACAAACAAACTTGTGGAAAAGTCGATGAAATAACAGAGGTGGGGACATTAGAGGGCGTATTTTGTCCAACTTAAATTGATGTGCTCCTCTAAAGCAAATTGTGGGAGAAGAATTTATATTTCTTGCTAAAAATTGGTATCATGATTTGATTACCGCTATGTCATTAAGTTAAGATTTTATAAAGTGCAATATTATAGAGTGCTACTTTTCCTACTAAAATATACATTAGCTGTGTTTTGAGAGGCTAACGGATTAATGGCTTTCTGTATATAATAACACGATGAGGCGGTTATACATTAATGTACAGTCTTGAATTGAATTTGACACTCTGAACCTTGAAGGCCCTCAAGTGGGATTACGATGAAAGTAATAAACAGGCCATTTAATTACTAGTCATACCTCCACAATTTATAACATCATCTTACATGTTTACAATAATAACAGTGGGTCAAGATAATGCATGAGTGGCGTCTGCCTTTACGTTTACAGCGCAATGTTCCTCTTTGAGGAACAAACCCCAAGTAGCAAAAATCTGTGAGTAACGGATTCCCCCGCGCCACCAAAAAGGTCTACAATTGCCAATAGATGCCACAAGGTGGCGACAAAGCACTACATGAAGCTCCTCAACTCACGTCAACATCTTTCCTTGGCCACAAGATGGCGCCATTACATAGTGATTGTATCTACATGCTTATTTTGGAAAAGCTTCAATGATGAGCCCATCTAGCGTTGGTTGGATGATTAGCTAGAACCGAGCAGATATTATCACCAACTACGTCGAGCTACGAACAAAATACGAAGAGCAGCACCGAGGCCTTAAATGAAATTCTAATTTAACCTCCAACAAGGGGTGGTTGTGGTGGTGGGGGAATTATACATAATAAATTGGGCAGGCTACGTAATGTTGTTGGCCGGACTCTTTCAAGTCAAATCACTTTTGTAATTGTTCATTATTTAACTGAATTAAACAGAACGCTTCACAGTACAAGGATGCTCAAAAAGTGAGTCCAGCAACATCCCAATGCGTCATTTAGTGTTTTGCTTTTACGTCATAGCAGGAAAAAAAATCGATGAAATAAACAAGTTGAGCTTTCAATTCAAAACACAAACTCATCCAAAAAAATAATAAAAAAAATCTAACATAAAATCAATCCAAATCCGCATAAACACTCACATGTTGTATGCAGCTGTTTGTGCTGACTCAGCGGAGGAGGTACAGGGAGGTTCCGAAGTCTTAACGATGAAGCGAAAGAGCAAAAAAACCAAAGACGAATCACACGAGGGGGAAAAAAAGAACAAAAAGCAGAAGTTTGTCAAAAACACATCAAAGTGCCGCAGTGCAGCACAACCCCCCCAAAATCAGCCGAGTCAGCGAGTAGAAGAAGTGAGCTGAGTGATGCTGAGTAGTTCTCCTCAGCATCCAGCTCCTCCCCCACACACACACATACACACAAAAAAGGAAGCAAAATCTCCTCCTGACTCGATGAACGAATTTCCACTCCGGAAGCTACGAAGATGATTTGTAACGTTTCCTGCCTTCTTTGTCGGGCTTGTTTGCGCCTGCGTGGAAGTCGAAGCAGTGATGCGCGGAGCTGCTGCTGTTCCTGCTGCAGTAATGCGTCGATTTCCTCTCCCACCTTTCCCCACTTGGACTCGGAGCCACAGTGCGGTACTACCCCCGCTCACCCCCTCCCCTCCTCCACCTGCACACTTTGCAGTACTGCAGCCCTAGTTCGGTCGGGGTGGGGGGGTAAGTGCACGTCACTGCAGCCCACGGACTCGAAGTGTCGACTCAACTCTTTTTCTACGGATGGATCCTCCTTCCACGTCAATGCAAACATGTTTGCATTTGTTTGTTAGCCTATTTACTGTACAGGGGGGGTCCTCGCTTTACGACATTTTGACGTTACGACCGGAACTCCATTGAAAAGCATCCGTGGCAACAAAACAAACGTTATGTCTTATTAAATAAAGAAAATGGCACTCTATAATATTGTGCTGTATACAATAACATATTTAAACGAAATATAAAGAAACTGTTTGTGCGTCATGATTAATTCATGACAGTTCCTGGTGTTTGCGATTTGGCCACTAGGGGGCAGTATACTACCGTCATTCAAAAAAAAAAAAATGCTACACTACAGTAACGTGAGGCGTTTAGGATCAAGAATTTCTGCTCAATACAGACACCTGATGGATCTTGAATTGCAGGCAAATTATATACAATATTATTTAGGCTTTTGTAATACTGTATTAATTGCATCCAAATGTAAGTTTACTTTACAAGCTTTGAAATATAGTCAAATATGTGTCATAATGCAAAAATTAGAGTGTGATTGTGAGCGTTGTTTACGTAATTGAAAAGAAACTTAAAACCTATCTTTTAAAAAAAAAAAACATATCTGGAGCTTGCTTGCCTTGCACACAAAAAAATCTACCATACAACAAACAAAAACATATCGGGGCACTTTTAAGTCAAGCAACCACTGTACTTGTAGAAAATCAAACGTAAAATGTAGTTTCAGTTAGTTAAAAAAAAAAAGAATCATTTTTGTATTTATTTTATTTCGTTAATGAAAACGTTTTATTTTTATTTTAGTTTGAGTTATTTCGTTAGACACACACACACACACACACACACACACACATGACTACTACACCATTTATTCATATGCATACAACTTACAAAAAAAACCTAAATACACAACTAGGTCGGACGCCTTTGTGTTAGCGATGTTTGCCAGTGCGGTTGAAGCGTCTGTAGAGGAAGCGAATCCTTTTTTCTAAGTTGTGTCTTTCCAGAGTCATCATTCGGTCTCCCACCATCCTCTTCTTCCTGATGAGACGCTGCAGCTCGTTGCCCTTGAAAGCCTTCAGCCAGCAGGGGGCGATGATCAAGTCTTTGGGGTGAGTTTTGAAATCTCCTGCAGACACACATTCAACTGTTATAGACTTTCTATCAAAACATGCTCATCGAACATTCTTACCTAAGATTCCTATGTTGTCGTACACGCCAAACATACTCCTTTTCTCATTCCACCTGTCCACCACTTTGGGCTTGGGGATGGAGTGCATCCTGATGTGATGACATGTACCTGCACACGTCACATGAGAACTCTGAAGTTGGGATTTGACACAATTTAAAATACTGTAATAATAATAATGCAATCAGCTATCCGATCAGAATCCGGCTTCTTCCAAACATGGATACAATGCACGGATTGGTAGTCATTTCATTAAAAAAAATAAAAGCTTTTTGTATTTTTTTCCAGCTTCTCTTTAACTACTACTTCATGTTTCTGATAATTTTAGAATTACTGTATTTATTTTTTGTCAGATTGTTTATCATCTGTACGAATTTGACGTGTAAATGAGACACCAATAGAATTGTTTATTATCAAAACGAATATATAGCCTTCTTGTGCCTCTCGTATGTCGAGATCGTCGTAAAGCGAGGACCCACTGTCCCGTTCTTACCAGTAGAAAAGGTCCGAGTTGTGTCTAGCAGAGCCCCCGCCGTGCGACAGAACGAGACTCCAGCTCGAAGGAGCCCTCCAACAGCAAACATGTCTTCTGCGATTAAGGTACAAAAAAACACGAATAGAAAATTTGAGGATAGCAGGTACCGCACGTGTTTGTCTTTTACATTGACCCTAGTGTAGCTTGAGCTAGCACACAACACACTTTTCCTCTTCGTAGGAGAATAAGCACCGGCGTGTCGCACTAAATGACGCCTTTACCTCTTTTCAGTCGCACCCCAGTTGAATATGTTGTTGCTAAGACGATGATAACGATAAGAGGTCAAGCTTGACGCTTGAAAAGTTCCGTTATTGACACTTTAGAATGCTGACCGAGGGGGCAGCCATCTTAACGCACTGTCCCACAATGCATTGCGCCGACGTGCCTTGTCATACACAGCTACCGTAAAGCACATTGCGAAGAAAAGTTAGGAAAGGAAATACAGTGGAAAAAATAAGTACTGTCGCTTTCGTTGTTAAATTTTTGCTTTTGTGTGTTATTGTATTTTTTGAAAAATATTTTTAAATATAAAAAAATGTTCGATACTTGTTATGTAGATGTGGCAAACACACGAAATAAAAAAAAAGACTGAAAAAAAATCGGAGAAAATGTTCTGAAATGTACTTAAGTAAATGTAAACATTTTTTTTACACTAAACTCTAATTATAATAACTTCTCACAATAACAAATAGTAGTTTATTTGACTAACTTACGCACGAGGAGGAGGATATAGTCTTCACATTCCATAAGTACTGGACGGAATAGTTTGTCATCTTCAAAGTAGCAAACTCAGCATCATTTGACTTCGTCTTCGCTTCAACCTGATGAGTGTCAATGTTTGTGTGGAAATTTAGACAACCTGAAACTATTAAATACAAGTTTCCATGACTGTCATATAGAAGTAGGCAGTGGATGAGTTAACTTGAAATCTAGTCAATCAACATGATCTGAAAAGAAACTGTCATACTTTATTTCCATCTACTGCGGGGTTGTTTTGCAAACAAATGCAAAATGAAGTATCAGCGGAAGGGGAAAAATACATTATTTTTCAAAAAATGAAAGAAAAAAAATGTAGCACAGCTTCAGTCAAAAGTGCTGACTTGACCAGGCACAAGAGCAACGTCTTGTTTATTCCAGGAACTGTCAATAGAACATTTCCTATCGTCAACAAAACAAATAGCAGGAGGTGTGACACATCTCATTTGCATATCGCTATTGTGCAATTTCTTCAAGTACGAAGCTTAGCGGTTTCCACATGAGGGTCTTTTTCCTGTCCCGTGGTCGCGCGCATTGCTAGAAAAGACCCACATTCAACAGAGGTGATGAATCACGGTTCTGTTTCTGCATGTAAGCACATCACGTCGCGCGTGTGTGTTGTTTAAGAAGCTCCTGCAGGGATTTACTGGTGATGATGTCAAGCGCTGTGGAAGACGGCTGAAGTCCGACAATGGCGGAGGACACGCGAGGGTGATGCGCTTTGCTTTGCTTTTGTCACACTGAGGTGTGAACAAGTCAGGTTTCGTGACGCACGTGGAGACTAATAATCATTTTAGTCTCTTTTAATCAAAATCAAGTCGTAAAAAAGAGAGTAATGCAACAGTTCAACTGATTATATTTCAACTCATTCACTGCCACTGACGGCTATAAACGTCAAAAATTCATTTGAACTATTTCTATTAGTTTAACTTTTTTTTTCACTTTTGTTAACAAGAATATGAGTGTACAATAAAAAAAAATTGTACAGTTAAAACAGATATAAAATTTGTGATTAATCGTGAGTTAACTAGTGAAGTCATGCGATTAATTACAATAAAAAAATTGAATCGCCTGACAAGTTGATTATTAAAAATTAGGGGCGTCAAATTTTATATCTGTTCTAAATGTACAATAAAAAAAATTTGGGTTTTCATACTCTTGTTAACAAAAGTAGAAAAACATTGTTAAACTAATAGAAATAGTTAAAATGATTTTTGACATTTATAACCGTTAATTGCAGTGAATGAGTTAATTATAAAGAAAATAACAAAGAAAGGGAAAATATGGCGGTAGGAGAGCTTAATCCAATCTATTTTTCTATATTTTCAAGTATAAATTAATTTCACATATATGCACAAAGGGTAGTGTAGTAAGAAAGATATTAACATTTTTAAAAATTAGTTTTTTTAAGGAGATAATTATGTATGTAATAAGTTTATTTTTATTTTTTTAAACAAAAAATAATAATGGCAGAATCCAATTTATTTATTTATTCATTCATCCATCCCTTTATGTATTTATTTTACAGTACTTATGAATTTAAAACATAACAGTATCAAATACAGTACATTTAAAGTACTGTAATACATTACATACGTGGGAAAAAATAATAATTTGCAAACCCCCAAAATTATTAAAAAAAAATGCTGATAAACCTCTAATACATATAATGAAGGAGAAAAAAAGGAAAATTGAAGGTAATCAGAATTCTTTCAATATATACTTTTTTTTTTTATTGCATCAAATGTTGTAAACAGAAGTATTTCTCAATTTTCGCTTTGCTTTCTGTGGCTTCGAGCGAGCGTGCGAGCGAGAGAATCCGTGGGAGGAAATGGATCTCCCGCTATGTGCGTCTTACAGTTTCCAAGCTACCCAAAGCTCCGCCCCCGGTCCTATATTAAACAACACATCACGCAACATCATCAAAAACCTCACACATTAAGCAACACATTCACAAAGAGCAAATCAAAATGCTTGTGGAGTATTTGGTGTCTGCTCTGATGATGTTTTCCATGTCAGGTATGGCTGAATGTTACCTCTCGTAAACTTCTAATTTTTTTTCCCCGTTTTCTGACCGTTTAACTTGTCTCATGCAGACGCTCAGCTTGAGCTACAAGAGGTGTTTGCCGAGTCCAACTCGCAGGCTCTTCTCCCGTGTGACTGCAACACTTCTTCATCAGCACCCATCATCTGGACCAAGGATAAACAAGGGTACGAACCACTCAATTGTTTTTAGCATCCGGCTTGATTATTGATTGCATGACATTTTCCACAAGGGTTTTAACCCATAAAGTGGATTGGTCCATTTTGGATCCATAATTGGGTTACTTTTGACCCAACAGTTTTTTTAGAGTGTTCCATTTTGTTGGAAGTTACACAAAAACAAGGTCCATAAATTCCCCGCTTGGATGAATTTGCTGTGAAAGAACTTCGTCCATCAAGCACTTTTTGGGACGAACCCGAGCTCTGGTGATTGTCCATCCACAGCACGGTGTGGAGACAGGAGAGGAGCGGCTTGCAGTTTTGGGGCTCCAGATGGCTGCAGAGATCTGGTCAGCAGCGCGTCGGCTGTCCCCGCTGCCAGCTAGTAGGAGGCGACTGCGGCCTGCGAATCAGCGGCGTCAGGGAGCAGGACGGAGGCCTCTACACTTGCAAGTTTCAGAGCGGACGGCGCTTGGTCACGCGCTCGCTCGTGCTCAGAGTCATTAAAGGTAACTTGACTACAATTCGTTATTGAATTCCCCTTCTGGCTTGGTCATCGCTTAACGGACTAAAAAGAAAAATCTTTGAGTTGAAAAAAACTGCACATAATTAATTAATTAATTATTAACTCATTCACATAAATTCATTAGAAATAAAAAATAAAATAAAAAAAATTAGGGGCGACAGGTGATTCAATTTTGTAATTGTAATTAATCGCGTGATTTCAATAGTTAACTCACGATTAATCACACATTTTATACCTGTTCTAAATGTACAATAAAAAAAAAATATTGGTTTTCATACTCTTGTTAACAAAAGTGTGGGGGGAAAAATTTAAATAGAAAAAGTTTAAATCAATTTTTCACATTTATAGTCATCAATGGCAGTGAATGAATAAAAGAAAACATTAAAACAAAAATATAAAAAATTTGGGGAGTCAGGCGATTAAAATTTTTAATCATAATTAATCGCATGACTTCACTAGTTAACTCACGATTAATCACAAATTTTATATCTGCTCTAAATGTACAATAAAAAACATCTTGGTTTTCATACTCTTGTTAACAAAAGTGGAAAAAAACTAATAGAAATAGTTTTTTGAATTTTTGACGTCTATAGCCGTCAATGGCAGTTAATCAGTTTCTTTGGGGAGGGGAGGGGCAGAGTATTTCTTCATTCTTCACCGCATTTAAAGTCATGTCTTCGTTTGTCAACTGTGGCGTCGCTTTAACCGACTCGCACGCGCACCATGAACGAGCCTAACACACGCTGCAGTTACGCTTTTAGCCAGAGGTGGCAGTGGCGAGTAAAAAAGGGAAAAACTGCACAAAAGATTCTTTAAACGCGCTTCTTGTCGTATAAATTTTATTGTAGCGGCAATATAAAAACGATAATAAGAAATGTAATAAAAACTGCAAACAGGACAATGCTAGTCTCTAATATTTATATAAAAAATGCATATTAGATGCAAATGAGACATCATAGAAATCAATAAATCCTAATAATATCACCTGCATGCCAAAAAACTTGACACTGAAGAATGTTTTTTTTTTTTTCCTCGGCAGTGTCGTTCTCCCCGGCGGTCCCGGTGGCCGGGGTCCACGTTTCAATCAACTGCACTGTGACACCTGAGCCTCAAGGTGCCACAGTGCAGTGGAGGTTGAACAACGGCCCGTTTGTGCCTTCGAGCGCGCCGTGCCCTCTGACCTCTCGGTGGAATGTGGAGGAGAAGGCCAGCGCGCGACTGGCGGGATATTGGACGTGCGTGGTGGCCGGCAGAAGTGCACGAGGCCGAGCCTCGGCCGCTTTAACTGTCAGAGGTGAGATGAGGGCACCATTGAAGGCACTCGGAGAGCAACGTACGCATGAAAAAATGTTGTCACTTGGCCACATTTTTTGTCTTGTGCTTTACAAAATTTAATGACGAGAACGACATGGTAACGACGTACTTCACGATTTACATTGAACCTAAACATAAAACAAAAAGAATGACATTTTATGTAAAGTATTTCACCAAAATACATCCCTAGCTAGCTAGCTTAATGCTAACACATGATACAAAATGCCATACAAAAGCTAACAAAACTAGCATACACTACAATGTTGCAGTCGCTGGCTCATTCAATGGCAGCCATTTTCAGAAAAGGCCACGTGTAGCATGGCAGCCATTTTAGAGCATTTTGTAAAGAAACATTCCAAAAGTGCGGTGCTGTTCTGCGTCGGAGTTCCCGCCATGTTTGTTTATTTCTGCTTGTGTGTTTACGGTGGGTCGTGCTGTGCATCGGACGCCGCGCAAACTTCCTGTACTAAAAAAACAGAACAAAACAGAATCACAGCACGGGCAGGCCACAAACCAATTCTCCATTCAACCGACTGTGTTTATATGACCAAATATTCGGGTTGGAAAAGGGGTCTTATTTGGGTTTTTGACAACCTTAATGTGAGTATATTCAGGGTTTTGCAAGTGTTTACATGGCCTTTTAAACCACAAATATTACCAATATTCAGGTTTTGAAAAACTCATTGACTGCATGTAAATCCAATGGGAAAACAATTCTAAAAAAAAACGTGATAACACGTTCTTGGCACTGAACGTTTGGATTTGACAAAAACACGTTTTTGGCACCGAGAATTAACCCATTAAAGGGAAACTCAAGGAAAAATTATTTGCAATGCGAGCCTGAGGACAGTTTGACGTCAGTTTCCGTCAACAGCAGAGGGCGCACTCTAAAAACAGTTGGGGCAAAAGTAACCCAATTATGGATCAAAAATGGACCGATCCACTTTAGGGGTCAATTTGACCCAACTTTCTGCGTTGTTCTATACAAAACGACCCAAATTTTTGACCCAAGTAAAGGATCCGACCAATATTTAAGAGTTATTTTACGTTGAAAAACCATTTCTTGACTCAGAGTTGGGTCAAATCAACCCAGGTAGAGGATCGGTCCATTTTTGACCCGTATTTGGGTTATTTTTGACCCAACTGTTTTTAGAGTGCGGGAAGATGCATGAAAATGGATCAAATCATCTGCTTAATATTTATTTTTTGTGCCTCCTCTCCCAGGAATCGTCCGACCGTCCCAAGATGGCGCGAAGGTTTATGCAGCTGTGGGTTCCGCAGCGACCCTCCCCTGCGTCTTCTCCCGTGACTTAAACCCAGCTCAGCCCGCCTGGTACAAACTCAAGCCCGGCTCTGTTTGGAAAGCCGCTTTCCAATCCCTTCCTTCCTCCTCCTCGTCTTCCTCACCCGCTTCCCAACCTGCTTGGGACCAATCCGTCCATTTACAAGAGCTTGTCCTGGAGGATGCGGGAACGTACAGATGCGCCGGGATAGTTGAAGGCAACAGCCTGTCTCGCCAAATGCAGCTCGTTGTGGCCAAAAGTGAGTCATCACCGTAAAACGTCTTTGTCGATTGTCTTTCGAGATCAAATCGGTCCAACCCACTTTCTTGTCCGCAGTCGATTGCAGCGCCGCGCCGAAGAAAACGATCGCCCTGACCTGTCAGCTGACGGACGCCAGCGAGGTCACCCGCTACCAGTGGGTCCGCGTGACCTACGACCTCAGCGGCATGCGCGAGGTGGAACCCATCCAGCAGGGAAGGAGTCTTCGTGTGAGCGAAATGTCCCGCGAGGACGGCGGGGAATGGGTGTGTCGCTTTTACGGCGCTCGAGGACTGCTGGGCAACGTGACGCAAAGCGTGACTTCTCAATTGGGTAACGAATTGAAAATATATATTTTTTAATTCACGCCAGTTCATAAATCGCATTTGTTTTCTTTCAAATCACAGATCACGTGAGCGGCTCAGCGGGTGTGGCCTACACCGCCGCAGTTGTGCTTGGTGTTACTGCACTCCTGTTTCTTCTGATTCTGATTCTGGCTCAGACATACAAGAACCACCGAAGGGTAACGATGTTTAAAAAAAAAATCATAGACAAGAATTGGAATTTATTTATTTATTTTTATTTTTTTATTTTTTTGCAAATAACTCATTTACTGCCATTGACGGTTATAAACGTCAAAAAATCATTTGAACTATTTCTATTACTTTAACATTTTTTTTCTACTTTTGTTAACAAGAGTATGATTTATAAATTTGTGTTTAACCGTGAGTTAACTAGTGAAGTCGTGCGATTAATTACGATTAAAAATTTTATTCACCTGACGCCCCTAATTTTTAACAATCATTTAGTCTAGTTTTTAAAAAAGAAGAAAAAAATATTCTTAAAAATTAGGGGTGTCAGACGATTACATTTTTTAATTGTAATTAATCGCATGACTTCACTAGTTAACTCACGATTAATCACAAAATTTATATCTGTTCTAAATGTTCCATAACAACTTTTTTTCTAGGTTTTCATACTCTTGTTAAAAGTGGAAAAAAATGTTTAACTAACAAAAATAGTTCAAATGGATTTTTGACGTCTAAAGCCGTCAATGGCAGTGAATGAATGAATTAAGCTTATTGCAATATTGTTATCATGTTAACATTTCATTTGGGTGACATTCTGTTTTTCTCTTCCGTACAGCGAAAAAGAAATTTCCAGTTCATCACGTTGGAGACAATTCTCCACGCTAAATTCAACGAGCAAGAGGCCAGAGAACAAAGTCCGGCGAAAAAGGGGAAAGGCGCTTCGAACCTGAGCCACTAGAAGGATTGTTTTTTCTTGTAAAAGAGTCAAATAGCACTAAAGCAGTTTTTTTTGTGTTTTGAAGATTTTTGTACAATATTGCGTGCTTACCTGTGTCCGGATAAAGACAATAACAGATGCTTTTCACGTTGACTTTGTGTCTTAATTTATTACACAATAAAATCTAGAAAACCACAGAAAACCATTTCTGGAAATGACTAATAGTACATCAATAAATAAAATAAAAGACAGCATATACACTGCATGTATTACCTACATAAATAAGTTACATGTACAATATACGCGATACAGAACCTTGCGTGATTCTGCTCCGAAACGTAAAGGGGCCCAAAAAACAAACAAAATCTTGTAAAATTGTCATGAATATTTTTTTGCAAGAAGTTGTCTAGTTCACACTTGACTGCAAAAGTTGTCCTCCTGTTCGGAAAGATTCCCGAATGTCAAAGACTGATTGATATCCTCCAGGAGTCCTTCAGCTCTCGGACTTGTGTAATCCACCTCGGCGGCGTCGAAGCACCAGCCGGGCCAGTCCACGTTGATGCCGTTTGTAAACACAGGACTGAATCAGAGAGAGAGAGAAAGAGAGAAATAACTTTTTTATACTATTTTTGAACATAACTTCCCAAGTTGCTAACCCTAACCTAGTTTAAAACCCTATTTTTAAACCCTAACCCTAGTTTAAAACCCTACTTTGAACCCCTAACCCTAGTTTAAAACCCTACTTTGAACCCCTAACCCTAGTTCAAAACCCTACTTTGTAACCCTAACCCTAGTTTAAAACCCTATTTTTAAACCCTAACCCTAGTTTAAAACCCTACTTTGAAACCCTAACCCTGGTTTAGAACCCTACTTTGAAACCCTAACCCTAGTTTGAAACCCTACTTTGAAACCCTAACCCTGGTTTGAAACCCTACTTTGAAACCCTAACCCTAGTTTAAAACCCCACTTTGTAACCGTAACCCTGGTTTAAAACCCTATTTTGTAACCCTAACCCTAGTTTAAAAGCCTACGTTGAAACCCTAACCCTGGTTTAAAACCCTATTTTGAAACCCTAACCCTAGTTTAAAACCCTATTTTGTAACCCTAACCCTAGTTTAAAAGCCTACGTTGAAACCCTAACCCTGGTTTAAAACCCTATTTTGAAACCCTAACCCTGGTTTAAAAACCTACTTTGTAACCCTAACCCTAGTTTAAAACCCTATTTTGAAACCCTAACCCTAGTTTGAAACCCTACTTTGAAACCCTAAACCTAGTTTTAAACCTAATTTGAAACCCCAACCCTAGTTTGAAACCCTACTTTGTAACCCTAACCCTAGTTTAAAACCCTACTTTGAAACCCTAACCCTAGTTTAAACCCTAATTTGAAACCCCAACCATAGTTTGAAACCCTAATTTGAAACCCTAACCCTAGTTTGAAACCCTACTTTGAAACCCTAACCCTAGTTTCAAACCCTAACCCTAGTTTGAAACCCTACTTTGAAACCCTAACCCTAGTTTGAAACCCTAATTTGAAACCCCAACCCTAGTTTGAAACCCTAATTTGAAACCCTAACCCTAGTTTCAAACCCTACTTTGAAACCCTAACCCTTGTTTCAAACCCTACTTTGAAACCCTAACCCTTGTTTCAAACCCTAATTTGAAACCCTAACCTAGTTTGAAATCCTACTTTGAAACCCTAACCCTAGTTTGAAACCCCAACCCTAGTTTGAAACCCTAATTTGAAACCCTAACCCTAGTTTGCAACCCTACTTTGAAACCCTAACCCTAGTTTAAAACCCTACTTTGAAACCCTAACCCTAGTTTGAAACCCCAATTTGAAACCCTAACCTTAGTTTGAAACCCTACTTTGAAACCCTAACCCTGGATTGAAACCCTATTTTGTAACCCTAACCCTAACCCCCTAACCCTAGTTTTAAACTAGGGTTAGGGTTTCAAAGTAGAGTTAGGGTATCAAAATAGGAGTAGGATTTCACAGCAGGGTTTCTAGACTTATGGTTTTAGCATTTTTATATTGTATGCACCTTAGCTTAATAAATGTTGATAAACACTGCTCAAGAGTAAGCTATCGTCCATATTTGTTTCTCACCTGTCCACCCTGCCGTTACCGTCACCATCCACCAGCTGCTCATTCCATCCGCGACTGATGGTGAGGACTTGGTGCCTCTGCAGCTGCACCTCCTCCTCCCACTCCGCGTCTCTGTCCCAATCGCTCGGAGACTGTGACGGCGACGACGTCAAAGGAAACGCAGGAGGCCTCAAATGGGCCGATTGCGCGTTATTGCCGCTCTTTACCCTGTCCCTGTCTCTCGCTCGACCTTTGGCTCTCTGGAGAAGATTCTCGAGAGACGCCGGGGATGCAGACTTGCCAGGAAAGCCGTCCGGAAAGTGAAACCTCTGCTCCTCTTGGCTCGGCATGTTAGGAATGGACGCGCTCCTCTGGGTTCTCAGCCTGGCCTTTTTATTCTGAAGGTTAAAAACCGTCAGTTCAGATTCAGAAAAGATCTCAGTTTCTGGCGACGCTCTCGGGTCGTTATTCCAAAAAGTCCCCCGGGTGGGCTTCAGGGCGCTCAACTTCAGCACGATGTGAGAATTGGCGGGCTTCGTATTCCCGCCGCAGTCGGAGTCCGAGTTGGAGGAAGAGTTGTTGGACGGCGACCACTCTGAACCGTGCACCGTCTGAGGCGAGGGGCTCTTCAGGCCATTGTCTGTCCTCTTCTTTCGTAAGATGGGGGACTTGAAAGTCCCTGGGAAGACTTTAGTCTCCGGATGTGAATTTTCGATCTTGCCGTCGGATGGTCGTGTTTGGCCAGGAACCGGTGAAGTGTTCAGTCCATCTGTCGGGTAGTCAACGTCCGGGTAGCCGCCTGGCACCAAAAAATTCGGTCTGGCGGTGAGAGGTCGCAGTGGATCCATGACCTTTACAGATTGATTGAATTTCTCCTCTTGATGGGTCACTCTTTCTTCTCCTCTATTGTCTTGGATGACAAATTTTTGAGGCAATATTTCAAAGTGATTTGGGGGATTTTCAGACGCATTTTTAAACGCATGAGCGCCATTTAACAGCTGAGGGACTGCGCGTTTGCCGGCGGTGTGGTCCACAAAAACCTCCTCTTTTGAGACAGCCGCGCACGTGCCGTCAAATGCAGCGGGTCTTTCTGCCGCCGCCAATTGCCTATTTTCGGCCTCCCTCATGTTCGTCAGCATCACCTGGCGACATGATGACGATAAGACGGACAACAATTCATAAATAAGGCATTTCGTCCAACAAAAGAGTCTAGTCTAGAGAAAGGATTTCCAAAATATGAGAGCCAAACGACGAGCCAAAAAGCTTCAAATCCAGTGCTTGACTGCTATTTGATTAGCCAACATCCGGTTCAGGATTAGCTTTGGCACAAATTAACATCTCAATCTCTGATGAGTCTGAGTTACATGAAGCTCAACACTCAGTGTGTTAAAGGTGGTCTTAACCCCTGGGCGTTATTTTATTTTGAAATGGCTTGGTCAGAACCAACAAAAAGCCAAAAAAATGGTCAAATAACGCCCAGGGGTTAAATAGCAGCAGTGGACTTATATTATTTCAAGTGTCGTATGATTTGGTCTACCTTTGCCTGGTGAATGGCGGACACCCAAGCGGAGCAACTTTCAGAGGTGCCGGCTGTAAATATGTAGACATTGACAGGACACCAAAGCTCCCCCACCTCGACCAGAAGAAACGAGCCTGCGAGAGAGGAAGGCCGGGTTTCTGTGAATTATGAACTGATGCTCTCTGCGCATGATTGGATTTCCTCGAGGATGACCAGACTCACAGTTATCCTTCAGCGCAACGCAGTACGTTCTGTCCAGGGCCAGCGGAGGCCGAACCACCTTCAGTCGCTCTGCTTTCTTCTGCACTTTGGTCATCAGAAGCACGTCGGAGAACAACAGCGCCACCACCTCCAGCTGAGACATGAGGGGACACGAGGACATTGTGTGGGACGTGAAGTACAAAAACATACGTGTTACTTTTTCAAACTCAGCAGATGACATGATGTAAAAAAATAAAAATAAAAAAAAAAGACAGGCAGGGGCTCACCTTGCTGTCTTTCCTGCCACGGACCTTCAGGTTGTCCTCCAGGAGCAGTTTGCGGACGACGCCATCACCGACCCCTCTGATGGGGCACGTCAGGTCAAACTGGCAGATTTCTCGCACGTGCTGCACAGGAAAGTAATGGATCGTCTGAGTATCATTCGCATTCAACATCTATCTAATCGAATCTAATCGAATCTAATCGAATCTACAAGCACAACTAGTGACTGCTCTTATTGCATTTCGACAGGTTTAACAAAATCAAGAAGAGCGTTGAAAGTTTACATGCGGCTGCTGACGGTCTTCAAGCTGGATAAAAGTATAAAGGAAGTATTAAGCTCGCTATCTAGAAAGCTTACTAGCTTTTTAGCTAACAGTAGTTAGCTAACTGGCTATCTAGATAGATAGATAGCTTTTTAGCTAACTGGCTATCTAGATAGATAAGATAGCTTTTTAGCTAACAATAGCCAGCGAGCTAGGTATCTTGATAGCTAGCTAGCCAGCTAATCTGTCTATTTAAACATTGTCCAAATGCTTTAGTCCAGCTTGATCAAGTTAAAGCAAAGTGTTGAAATGTTTTTACTTTTTATGTTTCACAGTGTGTGTTTTTTCTTTCCATGCCTTAATTGTTACTGTGTTTAAAAGTTGCTTATCCATTTCCTATGCAGTTAGGAAACGTTTCATGATGTTAACATTTGTAACATTGCAACATAGAGTTGGGTGATATGACCTTGAAATAAATAATTAGTTCAATAACTACTCAATTATAAACACATTCCTGATATAAAAATAAAATAAAAAAAGATTATTAAAAAAATATGCTTTTTGTAACTTTTCCTTTTCAAATGTTCTTGATGAGATACTAAATGAGCATTGAAATGCCATTTAATTTATTTATTTATTTTTTTTTACAGAAAATGAGAAAATAAGTGTTTTTTGTTGGAAAAATATCCCTTTGGTCAAAACGTGTTCATAAACACCCTCCTTAATTGTAAATGTAAATAAACAATGTTCACATGCACAGTACGTGTTGAGGTCGTATAAATGGGCACCATCACCACGTTTTTGGTCACGTTCAGTGCGACTGCAACACGACACAAAACATTGTAAAAATGAATCCTCTCATGTGTCCGTTTCTTAGCTGGAATTAAACGAGCAAGTCACTTCTTGCAAATGAAATAGTTGCCAGAAGAGTCGGAAAAGTTGCTAAATATTGTGACAAAATCACTTTGTTGGTAACATTGATTCATCTCTATTTGCAGCCGTGTAAGTCGTGTACATCAGCAGGGATTCGATTTGATCAACGGAAGCCACTTGAAAAAAAAAAAAAATCGCAATTTGAGCTCAACATAATTAATCACCTGGCCCTAATCTATGTATTCCTTGTAGCTGATTTCCATCCATCCATCCATTTTCTTTACCGCTTGTCCTCACAAGGGTCGCGGGGGTTGCTGGAGCCTATCCCAGCTGGCTTCGGGCAGTAGGCGGGGTACACCCTGAACTGGTTGCCAGTCAATTGCAGGGCACACAGAGACGAACAATCATACTCACAATCACACCTATGGACAATTTGGAGTGTCCAATCAACCTGCCATGCATGTTTTTGGAATGTGGGAGGAAACCGGAGTATCCGGAGAAAACCCACGCAAGCACGGGGAGAACATGCAAACTCCACCCAGGAAGGCCGAAGCCCGGACTCGATCTCACGTCCTCAGCACTGGGAGGCGGACGTGCTAACCAGTCAGCCACCGTGCCGCCCTGTAGCTGTTTTACCTTGTCAATTTCTTCGTTTATTCCCTCCATCTCGTATCCTTCCAGCCTCTGAGCAGAATTGGAGAGCGCCGCCTCCTCGTCCCTCATCCTCAGGTAATCGTTGATGCTCTCCAGAAACGTGTTGACACTCGATAACTGAAAGAGATTTTCCCGCTTTTGAGGACGCTTTCTCCTGCGTGATTGATGTTGAAGATTTCTCACCATGCTGCGCAGACTGCGCTGCATGCGACCGTCCTGGGTGGTCTTAAGCACCGCCTTGAGAAGGAGGGCGTACTTGGTGATCCTCTGGTGGGGCTTGGCCTGCATGTCCCCGATGCGCATTCGTGCGCACTGCGGGTGGGTCTCCACCCACTGCATGCAAAGCACAACTTGGGGTTACGAAGCGCTTCAATTGTTTAACAAAACAAGAAGAGCGTTGAAAGTTTGCATGAGGCTGATGACGGAGTCTGAAAGCTTGCACAAAAACCACAAGACCAGTTAGTGCTAAAAACAAAGGGGGTGCAATATGACAAACCACAAGACGAAGGAAATCTAATTTTGCTTATGGGTGACATTTAAATCTAGAAGAATGAAAACTGCTTGTGCTGTTCTGACTCTTTATTTTAAAGTTTGATGCATCAACATCAACAAAGAGCTCAGACTCGCACCAAAGATCCGCATTTATATTGACATTAGCCACCGAATGACCAGATCAACTCTCTCAATTCTTTCTAAATCAAAACCGTAAATGGCATGCGCTTACACATGGAAAGGTTCAACTTTTTTTAGTTTAAAATAACTTACTTAACCACAATCCTATGCCATACTGTGAACAATGGTGAGTTGCAACTAGCCTCATCCTAACTAGCGCTAAGCTAGTTAGTTTGAGTTACCACCGATTTGCACACAGCCCTAATATACGTATATATAAACAATTGTCCATAGGCTGGTGACCAAGACAAACATTACAGAAAAACGGACGGCGGGATCCTGCAAAATTGTTGTTGGCAAGAGTCTGACCTGCACATATGCGAGGAAATTTGGGTTGCTCTCCATTTGTTGGCGTGTGAACTCAAAGCTGTTCTCCTCCTCTGCACAGTAATGGCAGTACGCCGAGAAGCGTTCGCGGAACTGCAGGCAGACAACGTTGGTCACGTGGATGGATGGATGGGAGGATGGATGGATGGTTGGATAGGTGAATGGATGGATGGGAGGATGGATGGATGGATGTATGGTTGGATAGGTGGATGGATGGAGGGAGGGAGGGAGGGAGGGAGTATGGATGGATGGATGGTTGGATAGATGGATGGCTGGATGGGAGGATGGATGGATGGATGGATGGATAGGAGGATGATGGATGGATGTATGGTTGGATAGGTGGATGGAAGGATGGATGGAGTATGGATGGATGGATGGATGGATGGGAGTATGGATGGATGGATGGATGGAGGGAGGGAGTATGGCTGGATGGATGGTTGGATAGATGGATGGCTGGATGGGAGGATGGATGGATAGGAGGAGGATGGATGGATGTATGGTTGGATGGATGTATGGTTGGATAGATAGATAGATAGATAGATAGATAGATAGATAGATAGATAGATAGATAGATAGATAGATAGATAGGGGAAGGGAATGCTCACCTGGAGGCAGCCGACCTTTAACCCCATTGGGTTAAAAGGTTTGCCTGTCAAGCGGACTTCATGTAACATGGGATAAATCACTTCCTGCCAGAACAGCTGGTGTGCGCTGAGGATGGCGGGAAGGTTGGAGAAAAGCCGCTCGGGTGTCACCTGACCAAGTCAACACAGGCATTTTCACATATACACGTAAAGGGAAAATGGAAACATGTTGTTTTACATTTCGCACATGAGAATGTTTCCATTGAGCCTAAAGCACACATTCTGCCGCCCGTCACCCGTCATTGTGGGGCAATGCAGCGTGTGTGTGTGTGTGTGTGTGTGTGTGTGGGGGGAAATTGCGGCTGGACTGACCTCCTGGAGCAAGCCACGCAGGTGCAGGTTGACCAAAGCTGCAATAACCAACTGCAAGAAGCATGAAAGGGGAAATATCACAATGCAGTTTGTATTTTGACAGAAAAGGTGTGGGCGGCGTCTTACGTCTTTGATAACAACAAGTCGGTTGATGTAGTTGAGTTCGGTGAGGACAAACTCCCACATGGCTTCCTGCTGGTGCCTCTGCATCCGAGACATGATCTGGCATAAGATGGACATAAAGTGCACGTAATTCACAAACTGAGCTTGAACAGCAGTGAAGGTAGAACATTATTGCAATATTCCCTTTAGAATTTAAAAAAAAAAAACGAATCCCTTGGTGCTTGCTCAAGTATTTTTAAGCGAGTTACGTGTTCTTACAGAGTGTGAGTTGACGATATCGGTCCAGTTCTGCTCCAGCGTGCTCCCGCGGCTCTCATCCCTCCATCGCCACTTCAGGCTGACGGGCACAGCGAAGGCCTCCAGCTCCTGCTTCAACGCGTCCAGTTGATTCCTTTCCTGAAGGGAAGACGAAAGGACAAGCAGGAGAAATAGAGTCAAGCTGTAGTTGTTTGCACAGGGGTGTGTAGACTTTTTATATCCACTGTGTTTAACTCATTCACTGCTAGAGATGTCAAAAATTCATTTGAACTATTTCTATTAGTTTCAAAAGTATGAAAACCTAGAAGAAAAGGAAAGATTATTAAAAATTAGGGGCGTCAGACGATAAAATATTAAAATTGTAATTAATCACATGACTTTTGTCACACTAAAAAAAAATATGAAACTAAAAGAAATAGTTCAAATGAATTTTTGACGTCTATAGCCGTCAATGGCAGTGAACGGGTTAATGATTTTTCTCTCTGATAATGTGGCACATTAAAGCATAAGACAAGATGACACCTCGGCTGTAAAGCTCCTGTCAGACACTCCCTGGTTGAGAAAAACTTGTTTGAGCGCGGCTCTGGGTTTGGCTGCTGCTGACGCTCCCTTTGTCACCGTTGAATAGTTGCTAACAACTTTCTGTCTTGTCCGCATCTGCAACACAAGGAAGAGCAAAAAGAATGTCCGCGTTAAGACTAGAATCGGATCATTAAGCACATAATAAATTGCCGCTTAATAAAAAGTAGTTGAAGGAGAAAAAACTGTCAATTCTAATTCTACATGCGATCAACAAACAAATAACAATAATAGCATAAATAATAAGAGTAAAGTTATATAATCAGGATTATGGGGTTATTTTCGCTTTTTAAAATCAGACTTCATTTACTGTATGTTGCAAAAATAATAATAAATATCGATCAAAATTAAGTGGAAAAAATTCTGTGATGCATATTTTTACATTATTAGTATTATTATTGTCATGATGTGATAGCTTCCATTGTTAGAAGTGGTGACAGCATGTATTTATACATTGTGTAAATAAATCCTAAATCTGTAATGTAACGTATGAACACTGTATGAACATTTATGTGTTTTTGGTTAATCATATTTGATTATTATTATTATTATTATTATTATTATTATTATTATTATTATAAGTAGTAGTAATAATAGCATTGTGATAGCTTCCATTGTAGTCATAGTAGTGGCACTAGTAATATTAATGATAGTTTCATGAGTATATAGTTTATTCATTGTTGAAAGGAATCCTAAATATGTGAAGTGAAAATAGCAAATATATGGACAATAAGTTAATTAAAATAATAAATTAATAAAAATGTGGTTAAAATCTCCCTCGTGCCTAGGAATAGTTTTGTTGCCATTTTGCACACATCCATCCGTCATTTTCTCACACATCATTCCTGGCTGTCAGTCTGTCTTGTAAGTTGTTTCTCATGATGAATGTTTATCCTCTCACGAGGGTAAAACACGAACGTACCCTTTAGGCATCAATAAAACTGTCTCTGTGCGTTTTAAAAAAACATTCAGAAATAAGCCGCCATTAGTAATGAGGAAGAAGAAGAAGAAGATTGTTGTGCACTTGCCTGATGTCCGTATGTGTAGAACTTGACTTTCTCTGGAGACACCTTGTGGTAAAAGTTGGCGCCTGCTGGGGTCTGCGCGTGGCGGTCGGGCTCGCTCCGGTCCACGTCGCCAGCGTCACGTGACTGCACCAAGTCTGCCTCCATTGTTGATGGGGAGGTCTCCTCAGGAGTTCTCGCGATGTTTACTGGGTGCAGCTCATTGCCAATTCAACTGTGGGGAAAGAAACAGTCGTCACATTAAACATCAGTGGTGGGGGGTGCCTTTGGGGGCCCCGATTGACAGATGGTTGACGTTGGCCCAAAATGAGGTCTTGCAGGCCTTGATAGAGATTATAGCGGACGTTTCCGACAGCTAAAAAAGAATAAAATAAAATGGATTCCTCCCAGTCTGTATTACAGATTAAAGATTGAACACCAGAACCTGTAATGTAACATTTCATCGCCTGTTTTGACGTCAGTGACTTTGTGCCTTGCTAATACTTTTAATACAGTTGTTTGTTAGTTAGCAAGCCAATGATGTTTCGCTGGCTATAGACTACTCAACGGACACAATATTAGGTACCGGTACACACGCACAATCTACTGAAATCCAATATAAAAGATGCCTTCAAAATATTTGTGTAGAACCACATTGGATGTCACTTTTTATGGTTTCGGTATTTTATTTAGTTGGAACATGTTATGACAAGTTTAAGAACAACTTAACATGTTGTTTTACTTGGCGAAAGAAGCCAAGCTAAATATGAGACACACCCCTCAATATAATGCAGGGCACAGGTGTACCTAATGTTACGGCCTGCGAGTGTATTCATCCGAGAAGTGACTTGGACGTTACGTGTTACCCGGAGACAACAAAAACAAATGCCAGGACTTGAAACCAAGTGCAAGTGCAGATATGGACTTTGACCTTAGGTATCCTGGAATTTAAAACCAATCCAATAATGTCCACCAGCAAGACATTTCTTTACCATTCTGTTATGAGAGCAACGTTAAAATATGTTTCCGTAAGGCAAGTTGTCCCCTCTTATCACTCCATTCTGCAATTTGTGAATTTTCATCACTGTCCTCCGCTTTTGAAATGACTTTTAAAGTAGAACATTCAAAGTAGAACTTAAATCACAAGCTTCCTGGTTTCCTGCTACCGCGAACCAGCAAATCATGAACGACAAAATCCAACCCGGTGACACGATCAAGTAATCCACTTTAAGTGACAACACTTCTAAGAAAGTAAGAAAAACAAACTTTTACCTGATTGAGATCGTTTCCATTTTGTGTCAAGACGGTCATCTTGAGTTCATGTCTGCTTTCTCCCGGCCGGCTGGGTCCGTCCCACCTTCACCTGCGCCTACCTGTGCCCTCTCGCAACTGGACCGACGAGAACGACTGGATTATGGCAGCCGGCAAATCAGTTCTCAGCTCTGTGAAAGCGCTGACGGATTGTCGTACAACTTCAATTGCGTCGCGCCGACAAACGAGCTGTAGCGTAAATTGTTTTGCGTATGTATGTGTTGTGTTACATAACAGCAAGGGTGGGAAGTAACAAAGTTTATGTAGACTTAAATGATTATTAGGGTATGTATTTAACTTTACTAAATAGGCTATTTTTATTTTTTATCTGTCGTCCTGTTCCGCTGTTTAGTCAAGCCATGCAAACTGGAGGCTTGGAGTGGCCCAACTTACGACTTTTTCAAGACACGAGCTTCCAAAAGGAGGCTTCAAGTTATTTGATGACACTCCTAGTTGAAGTTTACAGTCAATTTGATAAATAAACAAACTAACAAACAAATAAATACAATTACACGAATAAAACAACCAAACAACTTTGTCTTCCGCTAGCTCAATGCTAGCACACAATGGGCTAATGAATAGCATCATTACTAGTTTTGGTATTATAACACTTTCAGAAATCAATATTTGAACACAAACAGTACACCAACACATAGGCAGATAACATATAACAATATCGACATGCATATGTATATTTTTTAGGGCATAAAACGGTTAATATTCTAGCCTATATTGTGAAAGGGAAAATTATTTGCTGGTATACGGTATAGATAAAATGTTCCCTCACTCACGGGTGATACGTTCCAAGCCCCAGCGCAATAAGTGATTTTCCGCAAAGTAAAATTAGATTTTTTTTCAATACAAAAAAAATTGTTTTATTTAATTTTGGGGGGATTTACACCTCAATTAATCCATTATGAACCCTCCCCACACACACGCGACTCACACCCTTATAAACGCTGGTTACTCTTAATAAATGTAATTTTCAGCATGCAAAATGTAAAATAAATACTGATGAAGTTTTTCTTTTTAATCTTAAAATGGCCCACCTTAACCAAAAACCATGTCACAAATTGGTCACAAATGAAAATCTGCAATACAGTGAATCTACAATAACTGAATTGTGAAATTGCGAGGGAACAAGGTTGGGTATAGTTTAGACATGACTGACCCAAGACACCCAGCGTTGCTCTGGGATTCCATGCCGCTAACCGTCCCTGTCCCGGCGGAGCTTCAGGATCTGAAACCACGGAATGACACAATGTAAAAATAATGATAATAGTTAAAACAAAGACATACATTGAGAGCGATAATCAGCAGGGCAGGAACAAAATGAGGTAAACACGTCAGAATTAGGCTACCAAAAATAAGAAATAAAATAAAATAAAATAAAAGGCATTAGTCAGGTCACACAAGACGAAGATTGTGTGTGGGATACTACGAATACAAAAAATAAAAAATAAAATCCACTTTACTGTACAATTTTGATTCCAGCAATACGTCAGGATGCCTGTAGGTGGCAGTATTTCCCTGCAAATGCAGTCATCCACCATTGCAGGTCAAACAAACAAATAGTTTTACTTTATTTAAATTTTTAGCACCGTCGTTTTTAAGCGCAATAAGTTGGCACGTCTTTACTTGTTACCAAAGTTAAGGAATAATGAGCAACGTGCGTCACAGGCTCAGCAAACCGCACACAATTACAAACGAGGTTCAACTTCTCGTGGGAATGTTGACGGGCGACGTGCTTGCGGATCAAAGTGAGATCATCAAACCCTAAATCATCACTTGAACGAACCCCCCACAAAAAAAATAAACCATGAAACGGCGCACAAATCACAAACCTTTTATTCAAGAAAAGACAGAAGGGGTTTTGTTAGGAGCTTCACACACACAAATACTGTACGCCTACACACAACGTGGCTGACGTGAACTTGGCACATTACAAAGACTGGTAAAAGGGGTTGAAACAAGGTGCGGCCCTTCTTTAATGCTGATGAATAATTCTTCCATGATTGGGAAACTGGTTGAGTTTGTTTCAAGTGCTGGCAATGAAACTGTCCACAACGGCGCAGCTGCTCACAAAGGGGCTTTAACAGAGATACAGTGAGACCGGAAGAGTCACAGAAAGGCATAAAAACAACAACTATAAAAACCTTCTTGTTAAACAACAGCAAGTTGTGCAAAAAGCACTGAAGCATTGAACAGTTATTCAGAAGTTTAGATGGTCAAATTAGGTTCACCTTTAAAGGTTATACTGTATTTAATTTCAGGTCCATTCTGAAATTTCTCCCGAAAGCCTTTTTGTGAGGATCTACGGTTTTAAAATATGCAAAGTGAAGAGCACTTGTAACATAAGCGCATGCTGTACAATGAATCAGTCCAATATGGAATGATAAAAAGATTCGGAAAAAACTACTGTGAAGCAATATATACAGAAGAATTATATACAAACAGCATGTGCGGCTTCCCGCTCAAAACAGGAAATTGCTAGCTTAAACAGTGCAAGACCGGACTGGAATAAATATTAGTTGTGGAATAGCACCGATGTTACGTTTACCAGGCCATAAGCACAATTTCATTCAGGGCCATCCTCCTCATGTTAAAAAAAAAAAATCAAAAAACAAACCAAAAAACTCACTTTGTAATTAGACTTAATAATTAGTGTTATTTATTTTATTTCCCCCTTTTTTTTTTATTTACTAATGTATTTGTTAATTTTATTATTGTAATACTGTATATATTTTTTTAAATTTACTTGTATATTGGGTGTTGGGTGAAAATGTTTAGCTAAATAAACAGTTTGGGCTAACTTTATTTTGTTATGGTTGTTGTTTTCTATAAATGCACACACACTGTAAAAAGTAACTTCTTTCTACGAAGACAAATGCCTTTGTAGAAAGAACCCAAACTTTTTTTCTTTTTAAATCATCCTCTGGCCCCAAGCAGCAGCTTATTTTGCGTATGGACTTTTTGAAATTTAGTGTTCTCTCTTTAAAAGCAGAACCTTCATCCTTGACACTGACCAGCGGCCGACAAAAAACACATCACAAATACATTTTGCTTAAATAGTAAAATAATCATAATAATCTTCACCTAAAAAAAAAAAAGGTTTGTTTGGAAATCTCTTAATTGGGGAAAATATTATGGGATTTTTTTTCAGTGGAAAAAAATATGGGGAAATTATTTATAATAATATATATTTTTTTTTTTATATTATAATTTGTTCATCTATTTATGTCAGTAACATATACTGATAGAGAGAAGAATAAAATGCTCTAAACAGGCCCAGACTTTGTACCGACTAAATCAATTTGTCAGTAAATAGAGACGAGATTACCGCTATGATATCCATGAAAAAAATATCACGCAATCAATATTTGTCAACACAATCTATTTAATTTTTAAACAAAATATCGAATATTTATTTGAATATGTATTTATTGAATCAGAATTGAGTGCATTAAGAAACTTGTACTTTGTTAAGTTTAAATAAATGTGAACATTCTTCTGTTTTAATTCTTCCAAACAACTCACAGTATCCTATCACTGGTGAGCTATTTTTAGAACATACTTGTGGGCTACTAATGTTGTGCTTTTTGTTTTTTTTTCCTTCAGATGGCTCGGCCAACCACATTGTCCCATGCTTAGAAGTCCCCTCAAAAAGGAGGGAGGAGCTCATCACCAATGACAGCCAGTGTGAATGATTATTGAACCCTTGACTAAACCGTCAAACATCAGCCCAGGCCTAATACTTTTTATGCCATTTTTGGTAAATTGTGCTACGAGGTTTCTCTACAGTAAGTGGTTGAATCAAGCTTGGGAAACAGATTTCAAGCATTCCTAAACTGTATTTACAACGTTGACCATGACTGGAGTGTCAATCCCTCGCAAACGTTCGCCATTCTCGACGGGGCTTTGTCTTGAATTTCTGTCCATACTTCTGTTTCTCCTTGCGGCAGGTGGCAGCTTCACGTTGAGCGCGGCAGGATAGTCCCTGCTAATCCAGTGAGCGTCCGCAACCATTTGATCTTTCGGTAGTTAGGATGAAAACACTTGGAATGCTCCCAGTCTGTCCTTGAGGTCCGGATAGAGAACAATCACCCAGATTCAGGTGTGTGTGGTTTTTTTGTGGTCCCACTTGGCACACCTGAGAAATTTAATGAATGCTATACTTTGTCTCCATCTCCTCGGCCACGCCCCCAAGGTGCATGTGTCTGAGTTTGAGCAAAAGCTCCTGTAGCAAAGCCAAATGCAGCATTCCGCCTCGACCTCCTCCTCCTCCTCCTCCTCCGCCGCCGCCCGAGGCCTGCGAGCGCCCTTCCGCCCACGCTTTCAGCATTTGGTAATGGGCCTCCTTGCTGGCGCGGTGGTCCAGCTCGGCCCGTTCGATAACCGTCTCGCTCACGCCGAGGGAACGCACCAGCTGCTTGACCTGCGTCACGGGAACCGAGTCGAGCAGCGAGTAGATGAGGTCGTGGGCTGTGAGGTAGACGAGAACACAAAGATGATTCAAAGTGCTAAAGCATTATTTTTTTATATTACATCGTGATTGGTGGCTGTGCAGCCCAAAAGTTGAAATCCTTTATTGACCCCTGATCCCTTGTGTGCAAACACTCACTCTTGATCTCCCGCGGGACACAGTCGGGCAGATTGGACGTGGCCTGGCAAAGAATGGTGCTCTCAGGACGATCGATCACAGTAATGATTGGCACTTCCTCATTCTGAAACAAGGTCTGCAACACGGTGGGGACGACGCAGCGTTAATGGCGCTTCACACGCGCTGCACGCATACGCAGTTAACGTACCTCCGACGACTCTGGCGACGTCTCCGTCGTTTGGAGCGCAGATTTGCGCGGCGACTTTTTGGTGAAACGCTTGATGGCGATGTAAACGATGAGCACCATCAACAACATCACGGCCACAACCACCACTGCGGTCAGGATGTGAACGAGGGATCCGCTTCCGCCCACCGGAGCATCTACGTAGACGCAAGGGGGACATGCTTCAGAAACCACATGCACCGTCATGCAATCTGTTACAGTAGCTGGCAACAAAAGTGAGTAAACCCTACAGGGAAAGGGGTAGTCATAGAAGAATATAAATCAAAAGGAGCATAATTGTAAATATTAATACAGTAATATAATTAGCTTAATAGCATAAATGATTAAGTACCGGTAATATTTAGCTGAATATCAAAATATGTTTTCAAAATGTATATATATATACAAAAAAAAAAAAAAAAACGTTTATATACATTTTATAATTGGAATCCACCCTAAATTCTACACTTTCATTAATCCCGTGTCCTGCATCTGTCTTTATTCATCAAGACTGACCTATAATTCACTGGCAAATGAAAGAAAATGGCAAAAAATGCCATATTTTATTAAATGTGTCTGACACACTCTCGTAACCTGGTGGTTTTTGTGCTTACCCGCTAATTTGTGGGAAGGAAGCGTCTCGCAGAGATGCTTGCACTCTGTTGTGCAACTGTGGAAAGACACACAAGAGGAAGTGTGGCTTTAAAGTACAGTAGCAAATAGCACAAATATTAATAAAATGAGCTCTGCTTGAAGTCCTAATGTGTAATGTGAAAATAAAAATGTTGCATACATTTTACACATCAAAGACAAAAGTGTTGTTAAAAAGCCTGCCAAAAAAAATATATATTTAAAAAATGTAGTGGGCTAGCTCTAGGGCTAACGTCATACTAGCCTGCTAGTGAGCTAGCGGGCTAACTTCATACTAGCCTGCTAGTGGGCTAGTAGGCTAACATCGTACTAGCCCGCTAGCCCACTAGCTTGCTACGGGCTAATGTCATACTAGCCTGCTTGTGAGCTAGCGGGCTAACTTCATACTAGCCTGCTAGTGGGCTAGTAGGCTAACATCGTACTAGCCCGCTAGCCCACTAGCTTGCTACGGGCTAATGTCATACTAGCCTGCTTGTGAGCTATTATGCGAAGTTGTTACTTGTTTGCACCAAACCGTGCTCAATTTTAATTTTATGGTTTTTAAATTCAGAAATCATTATCAATATTTTTTCATTTAAATTCATAATGATGGTTTTAAACTATCACACAAACACATGTATGTTGATCAACACGATTGTGTTTCTTGGTCACAGGTCCCTTATTACTAGGCAGAGTTCATATGGGGCTAAATGATAACTGCCCCATCGCACAATGAAAAGCCACACCCACTGTTTTGAATAACCACCACACAAGAAGTGGCATTCCAAAAGCAATACAAGTTTATTCAGAAACATGTCTCACTAACTACTTTTACAATTCTCTGTATTAAATATATATATATATAAAAAAAATAAAAAAATTATCAACTCATATCACTACTAAAAATATCTGGTGTGGCATTGGGTGTGTACAAATGAACACGTTTGTTGAGTTAAGAATGTCAAGAACTAAAATTAGAATAAAATAGCTTCTCTTTCCTCCTGCTGCTGATGGAAAAAGTTTCGGTTCAACAAAACCACTTCCCCGTACCAATCTCGGCCTCGCAGGAATCAAACGCGCGCCTCCTCAGACGCACACAAGCACACACTCACCTCTTGCATGGCTCACACTTCCTGTTCACTCTGAAGTAATTCTCCTTGCATTCGCACACAGTGTTCCTCTCCGCCGAACCTGCGTAAAGTCATTCATATTCAGAAAAACGGACAACGGGATCGATGCTGTTCGGAAGAATTTCTAGATCGTGCCGAGCTTTCCATTTTCAATTGGCAATCAGCTGGTGACCCAGAAATACATTGTGTTGCTTCAGATAAGACGGTTCCGAGATGAACAAAATAGTTGTTAAAAGCACATGCGATTTCAAAGGGATCACAGTAACCTTCATTTTCATCAGGAAATTGTACAAGAAAATTGGTGGAAGCCTTTTTTAACACCTAAATAGTACTTTTTCTTTATATTTTTAATAAAATTATTATATTTATTTCGGTGCTGTTTATAATTACTAGTATTCATAAGAGATAGATTTTCAATCTTTTTTTTTTTTAACTCTTTGACTGCCAAAAACGTTAAATAACGTTTAGTAAAATCCTAGAGAGGAGTGCCAAAGACGTTAAAAGACGTTTTATTTTCAAAACAGAGGTGAAACTAACCATTTTCTATTGTTGTTTACTGAAAAACGGAAGAAGGTAGAAACAAACTTTTTTTTTTCTGATGAAAGATGAGAGTCCAATCTTTCATTTGGTAGTATGTGTGTTTCCATAGTCCAAACACATAATTTTCTGTGGACCTTGAAAGATCAGTCAAAATGCTTAAATCGGCTGGCACCCACGGCATCCCTTTTCTGAAAACGCTTGGCAGTCAAAGAGTTAAGCTAATCTTCACCTACAAAGATTTGCAGAGCTCTTGGGTAAACCGTGGCTTTTTTTTTTTTTTTTTTACAGCACGTAGTTTTTTGGTTTGCTTGTTGGGCATCATTATGAATATAAACATCATCCCGTGGAACATCATCAATCAGCTCCCCAAAACATTTAATACTTCTTTGAAAATTGTATTAACTGAGGTTTGGACATGGTAGTCAACAAATTATTAAGTTGATCAATATGGAAATATTTGCAACTTTCTGACATGGAAAAAAAACTTACATACAAACTTACATTTTTGGACTTCCCTCTCATCCGAGCCGCACAGCGTGCATTTTCGACACTCGGTGGTCTCCGAGTCGATAGTGAAGGTGTAGTAGTCGTCCTCGCAGCTGCACAGAGTGTTTCGGTACCGTTCACATTTCGATACTTCCACTTCGTGCTTCAGCTCTGCGGGGACAGAAATTTGGAAGTCGTTTGAGCCTTTATGCACAGCAAACGAGTGTCAATTCATAATTTAGCGCACTAGTATGCATGCCACTGCACATTCATCCCGATTTTGAAGCTGTTGTGTTAAAGTTTAAACTCATTGAAAACATGATCATGTCTTCTTACTTTTGCAGGGTTTGCATCGCATGCAGTTGGGCGAGTAATTCATTTGGTCCATAAACTGGTCTTCGGGACACGGCGTGCAGTCACTTCTCATCCCATCGGCGCTGCACTTTGCCAACAGTTTGAAACCTGAGCAACAGAAGCAATGATTGCGATTCAGACAAATTGATTCAGTTCATTTGCAGCTGAAAAAGTATTAAAAGTATGTCGAAATAGGCTTGAAAATCATGAAAAAGCTGTTCTCTCGGCTTCTAAAGCTTGTGGGCGTGTCCGCCTCGCCCCAATCAACTGTCAAGCAAATTCTTCCCCTCCAAATGGATGCTATTTCTTGTAGCATTTTTCTTATGCCTACACATAAATACACATTTGAACCGTGAAAATATATCCGCCGCAACAATGGGGCACTCTAAAGCCATCCTGAAGTCCACATGCTGACTGTCCAGTCGGACGGACTCCCCCATCGCGTTCTTTTGTCTTTCGCTGTGTGACATGCGCACACTCACTGCTGACAATGAGGCGCTTGAAAATGGACATGCCTGTGGACTACCCAATGGGATAACGTATTTTCAGCTTTCTAGTTAACAATGTACATTGGAACTGTTAAGCGGAGTTGTCAGTATCTCCTGAAAGTAACTAATAGAGGAGCTTGTAACCAAATTTTGTTACTTTTAAAATCAAGTAACCGGGACAAGTAACTACGTTCTTTTAAAATCAAGTAATCAGAAAAGTAACTAAGTTACTTTTAAAATCAAGTAATCCATGAAGTAACAAAGTTACTTGTAAAATCAAGTAATCCATAAAGTAACTAAGTTACTTTTAAAATAAAGTAAAGTCACTAATTACTTTTAAAAGTAACCCATAAAGTACCTAAGTTACTTTTAAAATGAGCGAGGATTTGATGCAAGACTGGGATAAAAGAATCTTGTGGGTACAAGTTAATTTTTCGAGGCTATCAAGCAAAAAAAAAAAAAAAAAAGTCAATGTGATCATTGTTACCATGTTGACGCCGACTTACCCCGAGAACATTTGTTGCAGCAAAAGCCGTCTACAGCGTAGTCTCCGTCTGGACATGTCTTCTCCTCGAGGGTGTGTATCAGTGCCAACGTGGGTGTCAACACGCACTGTCAAACAAAGCAGATGATGCTTGTGAGACCACATTCTGTTACACTTCATGCCCTTGGGGTGAGAACACAAAAAAATGCAACTTGTTGGGGCTGGAATGCAAAAGGAGCGACTCACCGTCAACAGGATTAGGTTGCCAAGCGCGGCCATCTTGCTGTGCCTGCAGCCTGTCCTACGCTTCAGATGAGTCCATTGGAGGCCAAGCACCTATGAGCAAAATAATCGTAGTTAAAAAATAAAAAAAACATTAAATGTTCTGAACTCCTGTTTCAATGTCAGTAGTTGTATAAAGCAGTATGACATCTGTATTGATGTTCAGTAACTCAACTTCCCATAGGTGAAGAATTGCTTTTGACTAAAAACTAGTGATTTAAGCGTCGGTGATAGTGAACCTGTTAGCTTAATGCTAACATATGCAAAATGCCATATACGGGCTAAGGGTAATTAGCATTGATGCTACGAGCATCTTAGTGTTTAAATATAAAATCTTTGATTCGCTTTTGTTTGATGTGCCAGCTTTACAGTAAACTTAAAAAAAAATGTTTTTGGTTGTAATTTTCCACACAGTCCCAAGGCAATTCATTCAATTGTCATACATCAACCACTGCGCACTTTACGATTTGATTCTTAGATGGAAAGCAAAGAATTAAGCCAAAAAACTAAAATGTACACAAGGATAATTATGTCTTCTGGAGAAGAAACTCTTGTTGGGCTGGTTCGAAATATGTCACACCCTCAACTAGTATGCTTTTACTTGGCAGAAGTATAATTTTTCCTACATGGTGCATTTTAAAAGATTTGCATAGTCATATTGGTTTCACAACTATATAGGAACACTATCCAGTTAATAAAAGGTGATTCAAAAAGTTAGTTTAATTTGATCATATAATAAAAAAAAGTTTGCAATGGAACATTAGATCGATTTAGGAGGCCACCTGCGGTATATTCTGTATATTAATCCTCATGTGAACTTCAAATTTCCACACATTTGTTTTTGTTTTTAAAAGCGGTGTGGGATTATTTGTTTTATGACTTTATGAGTATAGCTAGTAAATTACCATGATTCACTCTTCGTTGTCCTGTGCACGTTTTCTTACACCTGGTTGTTTTTTCCGGTCAATTTGTTCTTAGCGATCACTTTATTTAGTTTGGTTACGAATACTTACACATCCTTAATTATATTTCTCCCTTTTTTCAGACAACCAAAACACTGAAAAATATCACGTCAATTTATTGTGAATTTAGTTTACTGAATTGTCTCCATTAAATAAAATAGAACAAGTCAAATGTTAGCCCAAGCGAAAAATGAATTGGACGCGTAGGAGACAATATGTCGTAAAACGCGCAGATTTCAAGCAGGTGTAACTTTAAAAGTTGTCACGATGACTAATAAATCGCGTGAATCATTCATTGACGGCGTCAAAGTCGAACGTATACCGAAAATGAGACTTTTTTTTTTTTATCGCGGTTGTGTCTCACGTCAGCTTCCGGGTGAGCACCGCCGTAACGCGCCCACCTACAAGGTGGAAGATTGCAGACTGATTTGGTGCGTAAACGCGGCTTAACTCATCCGCTTGAGTTGGTCTCTTTACCTGGACAAGGAGCGCTGCGAGCGGCCAGTGAATCCGGATCCAGTTCGGCCCCAATCCGAGTTGAAATAAACAAGAAAACGAGATGAGACAAAGCGAAGAGCACACCGAGAGAGGGAGGCGGCGTCAAACGGGAAATAGAGTTACGCCATCATTTCAAGGAACTCGTCGTTGGGCATTTAACCCTCTCCAAACCAAACAGGTCGACGGATGGATGGATTGTGAGGGAGAGAGAGAGAGAGAGAGAGAGGGAGAGAGAGAGAGAGAGAGGGAGAGAGAGAGAGAGAGAGAGAGAGAGGGAGAGAGAGAGAGAGAGAGAGAGGGGGAGAGAGAGGGGGGGAGAGAGAGACCTAAAAAATACAAAGGATGGTCTTTTCAATGTGGATTAAATGTTAATTAAAAAAATATATTTATGAATTCAGTTATTTCTATGAAAACAATTCTACAGAGTGGACTTCAGTCTTAATGAACTGCAATACAGTACTGTACTGCATAATCCTGCATGAGGCATAATTCATTTGCACGCACGCCTACGGGATCGACCCCCCCCCCCCCCAAGTATTTTTCTCTCTGGGCCTAAATAGGGGCTTGATTGATAGGGAGGGGGGTGATACTGAGAAAATAATTTGTAAATATATTTTAAAATATCAAATACAATGCTGGCTAACTGGGACTGCACAGATTACTGAGTAGGCTACAGCCCGCCTTAGCCTTAGTGTAGCACCATCCATGTTCATTTTTAGAACTATTTTAAAATTTAATCGCGCAAGTACAGCAAGTAATACTGTTTAAATGTGTATTTAATAATCAAATCCAATATATAATTATGTACTGAATAAATAAGAAATGCCGCAGAGCGTCTTTTTAGTACAGAAAACTACGGGAAAAAAATATTATATTAAAGATATCCATGCGATCCATCCCTTGACTGTTCACTCTCACAATCCCATCTTCACCAAAAGAGAACTTGAAAATCACTTCAGCAATAAACCACTGCAATAATAATAATAATAATAATAAACTCCCATAACAATTGACACATTGTTGAAAAAAATAATTCACTGACAGTTTTAATTACAAGCTGAGCATTGTCACACCGGTTAAATAAAGTATCTTCAAGGTGTAAACTTTTTCTAGTCACTGCATGCGTACTGTGCAAACACTGAATAGCAGACTCAAAAAGTCACAAAGTCATAGATGTCGTTCACCACCACAAAGAGGTCACCGAGTTCCCACCACTCAGCTTGCACTCCCAAGTGTCCTTGTGTCAAGCCTGTCACATGTGACGGCCTGGTAGCAAATGCAGTCAGATCAGTGCGCAGTTGTCATGTTGACTCATCATGTCAGACACTTCCCGTTTTGCACTTCTCGTGTCTCAGTTTTGGTCGAAATGAGTTCGGGCAAGGGGCTGCTTTGCTGTCGAGCAGTCGGCGGCGATGTACTGAAAATGAAGTCATGTAATTAACAATGACTCGCAAACATACAAGAGCTCTCTTTACGGGGGGGGGGGTTTTATTTATTTTGGGCCAGGCACTCATATCACAACAAGTGAAGTCATGCTGGCCACACAGCGGCTTGATGATTATCTCTTTGCAACCACACTTAGAACTGCTTACAACTAATGATGCATGTTGTTTCGCTTCATCATGGGATGGTCATGAACCCACTATCACTGAAACCTTTCATCACAGGGGAGGACGCTGTACGCAATGTGTGAAAATCCATCCAACTAAAAAAAAAAAAAAAAAAAACTTTCTTCCTCCCAAAGACTTTAAACATATTAAAACACACTTTTTTTTAAATACATTGTTAATACATGCACTTGAACACGCATACAATACTGGTCCACTCCAATCCAGTAGGTGGCGGTAATGTGGGGGGCTGCCGCACACTGCAAGCCCAGCGGGTCTTAAATCCTGACTCAATAAAACTGTTTCACTCCAGTCCTATGGGTGGCAGTAATGTGCAAAACAATCTTCCACCCGCAGCAACTGTGTCCCCAATGCAAGTAGACAGTAACCAAAAAGTGAAAATAAATTCCATTTTGTTTTGTAAATAAAGTGTAATCTCTTGGCCCAGAGAAGAAAAGTTTTGGGCTGCCACTTGCTTTTTTTTTTTTTTTTTTTTAGTTTTGATGGCTTTTTGCGTTGTTAAGAATCCGGACTTGGTGGAGGTCTTTGCTTTACTGAGTGGGCATTCTAGTTATTTATGTATACTTAAAACAATACATAAAGGTGGCCTATAACTTTTCAAATGGTATTTTCAATTTTGTTTCATCCTGCTAATCCACCAACAAATTGAAAAAAAGAAAACGTTTGTGCTTGGTGGAGGTAACAGACCAATAAATGAAAACTTAACCTCCTTGGCAGAATTAAAAAGCTCACTTGGCAATGTATTCCAGTAAAAGTTAAATATTGCTTCATTGTGGTTATTTTGGACTCTGAGCTCTATTTGCTGACCCGAGTCAATAGAGCTGCGTGTTTTAGTCCCTTTTGGACTTTAACATCTGCCTGTCCTCAAATGAAAGGGAATGTAAAGACACATAGAAATGGTGTAGTACTGCTACCCAAAGAAAAAAAACACAATGGTGGCTGAAATAACTTGAAATTGACAAATTAACTCAAGAAAAGCAAGCATTGCTTTTGTTGCAGGCATTTGGACAGTGAGCCAAACATTTCACTACAGAAAACGTTGATAGTCTTGAGATTTATTGCACTTCACAGATTCAAAACATATCATGTCAGATGTAGCAAAGCAGCCCCAAAACCTGCCTGAGCCCCCCTTCACAGTTCACAGTAGGGCTGTGCACGAATTGGTGATGACTCCAATGGAGTAGCGAATCGGCCGCAGAAAATGAAAACCACGCCAGAATTTAGCATATTGTCGTCAGAGATGTTTAGATGTCCCTTACATCTCCGTACGTGTGACGTAGCCACACGGGGAGTGAAAACACGTCAAAGCTACATTCGAGCGGACGCCCGGAATTAGTTATGGGAATATTTGGCTGGCTAATGCTATGCTAGCAACGGTAATATTTGGCCAGCTATCGTCTCGCTCTTGGCCGGCTAGCACCGTGCTAGAGAGAGATAAACTAGCTTACCGCTAGCTAGGATGAAGATAAGGCTTGTAGCAACGTAAATGGATTTAAAATAAGACCAAAGAGAAAAAAACATCATTTGTTCCGCTATGGCACGAGATTCTAATAATGTAAGCTATTTTAAACAACAAAAAAAAGGCTAACCTTTGCGTGTTTTGACGCGCCGGCCAGCGTGTATAGTTACACTCCGATACATTTGAATGAGATAAGTGAATATAGTTTTGTAAAAATACAGTATGATCAAGCTAAAGCGCCATATAAGTGCACTCCTTTTACTCATGTTATCAAATTGGATTTTTCATTTGTTGGACTAGAATGTTTTTCGGCAAAAGTACATTGAGTAACCCATTGGAGTTGATTCGGTCATGCAATGAATAATGTCAATATGAATTGTGAATGCAGATCGTTAATGTGAAAGTGAAAAGATTTTTCAGTGTTTTCAATACATTCAAATCTTGTCAGTTTTTTCAGTGGTGGTCCATTTAGGACGATACTAACAGTTATTGTCCATGTGTGTAGATGAGAGTGTATCGTGTAAAACCATTTAAAGCTGAAAGCATGGCGGCTCAGTTCTACATTTTTAAACGAGTCTGTTTGGGTGCTAGCCTTCATATGACTGATGAAGGTCAAATCTATTAGCAAGCCGCATGGCTATTAATCAGAATAAGTAACTTCCTGGAAGAAGAAAACATTTTGCCAAATGTCGAGAGACGGCTGCGAGGGTCTCTGCAGAGAGGAAGGGGGTCGCCACCGCCGTGAGATCTGAGCGATGGCAGCCAAATGCTGGGTTTTCACAATGAGTCACAATCTCAGTGACATTTCAAATTAGTCAAAAGTCGCACACTTGCGGGCCAGCGTTCATTTTGACAGTTGTAGACGGGGGTCTCAGGCTGAATTTTTGGTCTCCTCATCCATGGTGAGTGCAACGCCGCGAGTTCAATCTTTTGCTAAATAGGATACATTAGCTTGTGTGGAAATTGTCCAGTTGAGATTATGTGACAGAAAAGTGACAAGATAGATATGACAGAGGCCTTTACAACCTGGATAAGGAAGTCATAATATCAGTGTTATGGTGGTTGGCATGAGCAAAGGTTTTACTACTACTAAATAGTCACATGTGTTTGTTGTTGGCTGCTATTCAGGAAGGACGGGCATCGGCTAGTAGGTTACAAGTGAAAGTAGCAAAGTTGTCGTCCATGACACAGCTATGCCTCGAAATTCAGGAAACTCCACCCGTTTATGTCCATCTCAGGGGGCGGCCATTTTGCCTGATTGCTGTCGACTGAAAATGACATCACAGCTGCTCAGGTATCGACCGATCACGGCTCAGCTGTTTTCTGAATTTGGTCATGTGATGTTCGCAAGCTGAGTCGTGACTGGTTGCTACCTGAGCAATTGTGATGTCATTTGCAGTCGACGGCAAGAGGCGAAATGGACGCCCCCTGAGATGGATCAAAATGGGGGGGGGATTTGGCTGCTTTGTTCATAAAACACAATATTAACCAGAAAAAACATGTTTTAAGACAAGTGGGGCCGCATTTAATATTTTATTCATATTATAAATTGTATTTTTTTTTTTTTTTACTTGATTTCCCTTAAAAGGGTCCACATCGCAACACCAACACTATTCATTAGCGCATCAATAGCATTTCCCATTGTGGGTTAGCATTAAGCTAGCAGACTTTAGGCAAAGTTATGTTGTTGTTTTTTTTACCTGCTTCACAAAGTTGCTTCCGCACTCCGCATCATAGCAAACTGGTAACTTGCCAGGATTGTAAGTAAGATTTCCAAGAACTCCAATGGAGTCATAAATATCTTCTCTATTTTCTTCCTGGTCTTCCCCACAGATGCGCACACTCCCACGTCTACTTTTGACATCCCTTTGCAGCCTGTGCTTGTATTCCTCCGCGCTGTCACTGCAATGCAAGAACTCCGAATACGCGTGGCCAGTGAAGGCCCCGCAACGTTGCTGTGACAAGTGCCCGCCAGGTAAAGCGGCCTCCACAACATCCGCGTGGCGTCATGTGCAATTATCAACCGTGGCGTTTGCGTGCGCGTTTGGTAGGTGAGCACATGATTCGACGCTCTCGGACCACTTGCCAGATTGAGTGCGGGCACTGCACGGGTCAACGCTACACCGACTCCTACAACGTGGAGATGAGCTGCGATGTTTGCGCAATGTGTGACAAACGTGAGTCAACATCTTATTTCTTTTCCCCTCACGATGTTTGAATCATGAGAGTGTGTGTGTGTGTGTGTTGCAAGCCGTCACGGGAATTAGGGTCTTTCCACAGGAATTTGGTGGGAAATGGTGAAAATGGCAGCGGATTGTTATGTTGTAGCTGGCACAGTAGAGTGAGTGTTTCTGGGTTAGTCTGAGCTATTATTATTATTATTATTATTATTATATGATATAATTTAGGGCTGGCTCACAAATAGCAAAAAATCTGCGTATAATTGACGGCATTTGTTTTTATGCTTTATACCATTATTTTACCGATCCGGCCCACTTAATAATATATTTTCCTCCATGCGGCCCCTGAGCTAATATGAGTTTGACACCCCTGATGTAGATAATGAAGAAGAGTGGCCCCAGAACAGACCCCTGGGGCATTTTAGCTGTGACAGGCAGGGAATTTGATTTGTGAGTGTTTGCAATATATATTTTTTAAAAAGTGCCATATATGCTATAAAAACATTTCTAAATAATATTTAAACAGAGTATTTTTGTATCACGGATTTCACTTCTTGCTTATTTTTTCTTTGGCGTCTCGCAAAACCGGATGGCAGCCTTTGAATTTGGCAAAAATAATTTAGCGCATCTTCCAAATGCTTGTAGGAAAGTGTTTGATGAAACCAAGGCAGATTTTGGCCACAATGAATGCAAAAACTTTATTGCACATTTCCAAAAGAACATCAGGCTGAAGCAGCTTTGGCTTTGCTCACTTTTTGTTTTACACTAATAAGCTCCGCCCAAAGTCAGTACAACACTACGACTACTGCAACAATCGACCTAAATGACATGTTGTAATTCCCACCATGGATTTGCATCTTTTAGCCAATATGGAGTACGAGTCGCCCTGCCGAAGCTCCCAGAATGCCTTGTGCAGATGTCAAGCGGGTTACGAGTGCGCGGATGAAGCGTGCACGCAGTGTTTGCACATACCAGGAACCGTCAAGTCCGGCACCACAGGTACCACAAAACATCTGTTCAAACACAACCACCATCCAATGCTAATAAATAACGGAGCCCGGGAACCATTATTCGTGTTACATATAGTACAAGATGACGAGAAATTGAAGTAACAGCAGAATGTTTGTTATTGAGGTTGGAGATGACAACGGTTTCTAATATTTTGTCCCCTATTAAGTCATTTCCCTTTGAAATGAATGGAAGCAGCATTAATCTGTTCAAGCCCATTTTTTTCCTTCACATTTTAATTATTAAATGAAAAAAAAATCCACACTAATGTACTTCATAAAGGCATAATTACTAAATAGAATATAAAAAAATTAAGTGATTTTTGCATTGTGGCTCCTTCTGGTGTGTGCAACTTGGCCACCAGGGGGCAGTATTAAAAACAATAACCAACACAGAGAGATAGAACCGAGAAGCCTGACGATTTCTTAAATGAAAAGGTAAGCATAAAAGGAAGAGTGTTTGCTTATATGGTTATAACTACCGCAACATCAGTGCTAGTTTTGTTTGCCTGTTTTGGGTGTTTTACATTATGTTAGCATTAAGCTAACAGACTATCATTGGGCAACATTCTGTGATTTGGGTCACTACATAATGCGTCATCGTCTTTGTTTTAAGGGAAGTTATTTGTTTGCCTTGCAGATGCAAAGTGGTACTTGGTGGAAGCTCTCCCCGTGTGTGTATTCCTGGTAGCTGTGGTTTTACTAGTCTTACCCTTTCGAAGCTGGCTCCGATCCAAGCACGGTAAACATATAATATGATCTTTACGAATGCAATTAACGTTAATTACAGCTGGCTTCATTGTGTGCTGTTGCTCAGGTTGCTCGGAAGTCAAACGGGTTTCGGGACTGCTGGGCACAGAGGAGGAAATGGCGCAGTGCAAGCCTGTCCAGGAAGTATGCGGCAAATGTGAGCAAAGTGTTGCGGTTTGATTTGTTGTTCACGGACACACCCGGGCGGGTGTTTGTTATTAGGGTTAGGTTTAGGGTTAGGTTTAGGGTTAGGGTTAGGGTTAGGTGTGGAGAAGAGAGAACATGCATTGCGGTAAAGGTGTGGCACGGTCATTAATGAGCAATTTTCGATTTTCTTAAATAGTGGCAGGTGGTGTTCATTTACTCGATTGTAGAGTATTGGGCTTCTATTTGGAAGATGGCCTTTATTTTATTTTTTTATAAGCATTCCACTGTCCTTTTATTCTTGTTTTTGTCAACATAAATAACAATAAGCACTGTTTTGTCCAGCTAGTTCCAAATATATTACTTTAATTTTTTTTCTAACAAAGTTTTCAATTGGCTACTTTATGAATTGTAATCATTTCTCCCCCGCTTCCTGTTCAATCAAGACAGATTTTTGAGGCTACATCTGAAGTGAGAGAAGAAAGACTACAACCAAACATATACAGTAAACACCTCACCGCAATAATTATAGTTGGGATCATTGTGAAATAAATTTCTTTGTGGAACACTTGAGTTCATTTCTAGTCGGTGTGCTCCACTAATTATGAGTTGCCGGTCTAGTTCATAATTGCCCAGTCCAACTTTATCTTCACAGTCTGGAACGCTCTGAGGCTCCATGTCGCCTCTCACAGGTCAGATTTGGTACTACTTCTCCATCATATGCGGAGACGCTCACATTTGAAAACTCTTGTCAAGAGGTAAAAAATCTGAATGTGTGTACCCCGGCGTTCTTAAACTAGGATGCGTTTTGTATATTTCACTAAATTGGTGATGTTTCTTTTGTGTATAGATTAGTTTGATGAAAGATTAAAACCCCTTTTGACAAAATATCTGGGTTTGTGTGCTAATTAAATGGGTTACAGTACTGTACTGTGTGAAAATGTTTGCCTGTCTAACAGTAGAAATGGAAAAATAATAATAACGGCAACTACAGCCCCCTCTAGTGGTACCAACTGCTAATGTTTTCCTATCAAAGGGGAGGGGTGAGGATGTGTTTATTTGAAGGGAAATGCTAATTTAAGTGATGGATGGAGATTAATTCAGAAACGGCGTCTATTAGAATGGAGGCCACTATTTGATGGTACACAGGTGTTGCTGAATGCATTTTATTATCATGGAATTCTTCATTTATTTCAGTTCATTTCACAAAGTGAAACTCAGAGTAACACAAATTAGGAATTTTAATGATTACTGTATATATCTGACAGCTCACGAAATGTGAATATTAAATAGGAAACATTCAAAATGACATAATACAGAAATTACAAATGGGAATTGGCATTCTAAAAGGCATTTTTCTGAATCTATAGAATATGCGCCTTTCACTTTTTGAACTGAACGAGTGGAATAAACAAACTTTTCTTCCATGTTCAAATTTGTTCAGATGCACCTGCACATGTTATGTGAAATTTACAAACATTGACTGTCCATATTTTGTGAAGTCTTCCCATCCACATGCATATCAAGGAAAAATATTTACAGATCTGCATTCTTGATTTTTGTCAAATAAATACATTTATTACATGGAATTAGACATAAAACGGCAAAAGGCAACTTGGTGGTGGTGAATCTTACAAAAAAAAATGCGCTTCAATACTCAGGAACAGGAAAACGAGTCAAAATGTAGCAGAAATGAACGTGATCCAACCATGTGACCCAACACGAACGACACCAATCCAATCCAAGCGAGGGCGGTTGGGAAATCTTTTGATGCTAATATTTTTTTTCCCTTTCGCCATCTCTGTGATTTACCCGATACTCCCTCAACCTCACTTCCACATGTCCTAGTACTCCAGTTGCTGTGTGTACCTGTTTGCTTCACCTTCAGGCTTCTGCTTCCTCTTTGGACACGTGCCAATCTTTGCCTTCCTCCTGAGAGGGGAAGAAGACCGGCTCGCCGCTCCTCTCCTCCTCAGAGAGGGGGACGCCAGGTGTGAGGACCGGAGGAGGAGACATTCGGTCGCTGTCTTCGGCCTCCTCCTCCTCCTCCTCGTCCTCTTCCGCCGCCCGCCTGGCTTCCGTGACGGGTCCCACTTGGCCGGTAAACTGGCTGAGCCAGCTGATGATGACCGTCCCTGCGTTGTGGACGTGCACAGCACCTGCAGAGACGTTCGCTAAGTCAAGCAGCTCGTAATAGTGAGCGAGACGGGCAAAACGGTTTCATACCGCGAGGGTCGATGGGGACATGGTGAGTCGACTCCCGCTCCTTGCCTGCGGCATTTGGAGCCCCCTGGAAAGAAAAAAAATTGAGAAAAAAAAAAAGCAAGTCTGTCTGTCTTATTGTGCTACACGTTTTGTGTATTAAGTGATTTTTGCGTAAAAAAAATTGATGGGATTAATAAAATAAAATAAAAAAGCTACTAAAAAATTACACCTAAATATATGTTTGAAAACAAATAATTAAATGTATATGTATGGAACTTAAAAAAAAAATAGAATTGTACTGAATAAATGTCCTCTTCGGGATTGAAAAAAGAAAAGAAAAAGAAAAGTTGAAGCCGTTACATTAAGTACCGTTTGAACATTCAATTCAGTAATTATGTCACATACCACTAGAGGGAGCCCACGTACCACATTTATAGAATTACTGCTGTAATGTATGTTGCGTGTTGTTCAATACAAAAACAATAATGCATGCAATGAATGCGGGAATGAACAGAAACTCGACAAAAAAAGTGATGACTTCTACAAAAAATGTTTTGGAATTGCATGTATTTGTCACAAGAGAGCAGCCAAGTGCTACCTTAAGCTCTGCAATTCACTTCAAAATAGTTTACTTTAGCATCAGGATGCTACAAGAGAGCGCCAAAGCATTTCTCATAATAGTCTGCAAAGCTTTCTTTGGCGTGGGCACAAACACACGCAGAAACACACACACGAGTCTTGTGCACGTCACTCACCTTGTTGCGCAACTTCATCACAGCTGAAAGACACAAATCATGCATTTATTAGCAGGCTAGTTGAAAAACTACCAATCAAACACATTCTAGATATCCATTTGCCATCATACCTCTCTTCAAGCAGGTTTCCTCTCTCGAGCGACAGATGCAGAACAGGACCAGGAGGGCCACGGTTACCACGGCGACCATGGGGAAGACCACGGCCGCCAGCTGAGGGGCTGTACTCGGAAACATGACACCCTCAGTGAACAAGCTGCAAAGTCCTGTATCATTAGCATATTAAAAAAAAAACGTGACTCACTTTTGTTAGGGTGTGAGCTGTTTCCAGGTTGAACGTCACATCTGTATGATAATATATATATATCTTTCAGTTAGGATCATAAAACTGCAATGTATGCAAATAAAAATGTCAAAAGTTGTGACTGATAATGAGTGTAATGAGGTACAGTGTTCGCCTTATTCACAAAATTAATGTTGTTTTTTTTTTTTACCTATCTGTCTCTCAGACCCAAGCCTTGGCTAACAAAAATAGTGTTTTGGCGCCATCTGGTGGCATCTAGACTAGGGATGAAACCTCTAGATTTATCCATGACGTCGTTTTTTTAGCGGTCCTGAGCCTTTTAGCGCCAAAGACATGTTTCATGTCAAGGTATATTTCAACAGACAGGCACGCATACAAACACAAAATGTAACTTAGCATTACGCTAAATGTAATTGTTGTTTTACCGTTTCCATTTCACTTGTGCGTTTATTGTATTTGATAGATTAGCTATCGGTCTCATTTTGGGTCAAATCGTTCCACGTGCTTGGTAGCATGTATAGCCTATAGCTTAGCCACATACACCGACTGACTGACGTCTATGTCGTGAAATTCGCAGCGCATTATTAAACCATTCAACATTTTGCAGATAAAAATGGCCTTTCACTTCATTCCTCACCGCCTGTCCCGAGGTATCGCTAGTGAATCTTTTCAGACTAGCGGCTAGCCAAAGCTAGCAAGGTGAACCGCTATTTTCATCAACCATAAAACTTGTTTTCTCTCAGATTCATAAAGACGTATAAAAATCGTATCGCTTTGTCGGCTCCGCAAAGTCTTATTTGCCGCAAATTGGCCGATTGGAAAATGAGTTGGTGAAAATGCGTGATTAGTGATGAGCCGCCTTCAAAGTCAACCAGTCAACTAGCGGTACTTACTGGGGAAATGAACACAATCTGGCAAAGTTACTGATGTCTTCTGAAGATGAGGAGAAAGCGGTCTGTTCATCTTCATGCGCTGATGCTGTCGTCGTTTCTGTTCTTGTCGACGTTACTGAGGTAACAGAACGTAGTGCTTTATGAAATGCAAACTAACTAGCAAAGTATTTTGTCATATAGTCTACATTTCCTGTACTTCAGTGACCTCATATTCTGCTTACCGCTACCTTGTTTAGCCAAATGAGAGTTACAAAAATCATCCAAACGCTTCACACAACCGCAATTGTTACATGAATAGATCTCTGACGGAGTTGTCACTTCACACCTGCAAAAGGATGAATTTCTGGTATGCACGATAAAAGTCACCCATTGCACTCGTCAGCAATTATTCACCCGTTGTGGTTGCGACACAGTTTTTGCAGTTGTCGGTATACGCGGCCACAGCGGCGCAGCGGAAGCCATCTTGGCACGTGCACTTGAGGTTCGACGTGCCGCTGCAGTTTTCCAGAACGCGTTGATTGAATTCTGATAAGGAGAAGAAATAAGATCAAGATGATTTGACAACGATTAATGCAACTGCACCCACTGGCCACAACATTAGGTACACTTGTGAGAGCGTTTGAGTAGTGCATGTAAACAAACAAAAAATTCTTTAGTGCGTGAGAAAATATTTTTCCAATAGTGTGAACAAGTGAATACAGAGTGTGAAAGTGTTTAAGCAGTGGACGTGAGAGAATAATTTTTCGTGATGTGTGAGTACATTTTTCAATAGTGTGTCAGAGCATTTCAGTTGTATATGTAAGAGAATTTTTCACAGCCTGTGAGCAAATATTTTTCACTATAGCATGTGAGTCAATTTCAGTTGTTTATATGATAGAATTTTCTTAGTATAAGCAAAAAAAAAAATAGGTGGAGTGTGTGAGATCATTTCAGTTGTGAATGTGAGAGAATTTTTCACAGCCTGTGAGCAAATATTTTTCACTATAGCATGTGAGTCAATTTCAGTTGTTTATATGATAGAATTTTCTTAGTATAAGCAAAAAAAAAATAATAGGTGGAGTGTGTGACATCATTTCAGTTGTGAATGTGAGAGAATTTTTCAGAGTGTGAGAAAATAATTTTCAGTAGCAAATGTGAGAGTTGTTTCAATTGTCTATATAAGAAACTTCTTTATTGTGTGTGAGCAAATCATTTTTCAGTTGTGTGTGAGAGTGTTTCACTTGTGTGAGAGAATTTGTCACTGTGTGTAAGCAAATATTTTTTTTGTATCGTGTATGAGTGTTTCAAGTGTTTTCACATGAGAGAATTTTCCTAGTGTGAGCAAAATATTTTTCAGTAGTGTGTGAGATTGTTTCAGTTGTAAGCGAGACAATTTTTTCAGATTGTGTGAGCAAATAAATTTTCATAATGTGAGAGTATTTCACTAGTGTAGCAAATCATTTTAAGTGGAGTGCATGAGAGCATTTCAGTAGTGTATGTAGGAGGATTTTTTGTAAGGTGTAAGCAAATCTTTCTCTAGCGAGTGTGGGAGTGTTTCAGGAGTGGATGTGAGAGGATTTCAGTGGCGTATGTAAACAATTTTTCAATCATATGTGGGAGCGAATACTTTTTCAGTACCGTGCGAGAGTATTTCAGTAATGCATGTGTGACTTTTTCAAGAGTGTGTGTGAGAAAATAATTGTCAGTAGTGTGTGTGTTTCAGTAAAGTGTGTGAGAGCATTTCAGTCGTGTGTGTAAACAATTTTTCAACAATGTTTTGCGAGCATATCAGTAGCGCATGAGAGCACCTCAGTAGTCTGTGTGGGATCCTACTGAGGTCCCTTCAGCAAACGAAAATCAAAAAGGAAGTATTTATTATTTAACTCATTCACTGCCACTGACGGCTATAAACGTCAAAAATTCATTTGAACTATTGTTATTAGTTCAACTTTTTTTTTTCCACTTTTGTTAACAAGATTATGAAAATGTACATTTAGAACAGTTCTATTAGTTTGAGCTTTTTTTCCCACTTTTGCTAACAAGAGTATGAAAACCTAGATTTTTTTTTATTGTACATTCAGAACAAATATAAAATTTGTGATTAATCGTGAGTTAACTAGTGAAGTCTTGCGATTAATTACAATAAAAAATGTTAATCGCCTGACGAGATGCTAATTAAAAATTAGGTGCGTCAGGCTATTAAAATTTGTACTCGTAATTAATTACATGACTTCAATAGTTAACTCCTCACGATTAATCACAAAAATTTTTACAGTAAAAAAAATCTAGGTTTTCATACTCTTGTAAACAAAAGTGGAAAAAAAATGTTAAACTAATAGAAAGAGTTAAAATGATTTTTTTTACGTATATAAACGTCAATGGCAGTGAATGAGTTAATGAATCAAGATCAAATTAGTGAGGCGACGCTTATGTTGTATGCCGTGTGGTCCTACAGGTGTACCTAATGTTGTGACCAGCAAGTGCATTAACAACACCACTCTACCAGGCCTGCAGTCGCCGTAGCAACGATGGCAGCTGTCCTCACGGTTCCAATCGTCAGTGTAGCTCCCGGCGGGGCACGGCTCGCACTGTCCGCAAGACTTCTGGAACCGACCTGAGGAGGAAACCAACACAACACGCGTGAGGTGCCAAACGCATGGCGGCGAGTAGAGACGGCGAGGCAGGATGTGGTCACGGAGCTGAAGCGGCCGAGCGCCGCTGCGTCATTCTGCTCGCCAACGTCGACGCAAACGCAGCCTGGTATGGCGTGGGAAAAGATGAAAAGGCGCGGTGATACTTTCACACTCCTTTCCATCCACTTAGTGATTTGTTGATTACAAATCATGGCCGTGAGTCAAACATTGTGAGGAAAAGGCACAGAAATCCAAGATGTATTTTTAATAGTCTTTTCTCGAGTCTACAGCGTCACTGGACTGTGTGACGCATCTCGTCCGTGTGGTGATCAACTGTGATTTAGCGACAATAGGACCGCGGTTCAAATAATGGTTGACAATTACAGTTTTGGTTCGACTTGAACTAATGACAAAATGGTTACTTGTAGCCTTAGAGCTCCCTCTTGTGGTTGCTTTGTATATTGTTTTTACTGAGTCAAAAAAAGACCCATTCATGTGTTACACTGGCGGTTAGATCCTATTTTGTTGTTGGACAAGAATTGTCTGTAAGTACATGTGATGTCAAGAAAGCAACACTTTCTATTTGTTTAGGCTAATAAATATAGTTTATTGGCGGTTGGAGACTGTTTCAAAAGCGATGTAACTTGCTAGCTACTAGCATAAGATTGTCTAGTCTTGTATAGTTGGCTGATACCACGTTTGTTATATTATTTTATTTTCTAATTTTACAATGACATAAAGAGGCTAATGGTGAGAAGCCACTGTTCAAATAGGTCAAAAAGGAACCCAAGTCTGATTATTTGCAATGTCGTTAACTCGCTGTGTAGCTGGTGAAATTCTGCACTCGTAGAATTTTAGCATACTGGTAGGACAACTCTACTAGTGAGTAGCATTTGGTGCTACAAGTAGGGTCAATGCTTCTTGTAACAACAACCGTGACAACAAATAAACCCACACAAAAGTTCTTTTTCCTCACCTGCCGGGCACATCTGGCACTCGACGCCGTGCTGGACAGGCAAGCGGCTCCTCTCCGTCTGTAAGTTTGCATTGATGAATATCACTCAAAATACCTTTACTAGCATATACACCTTTGCCGTATATTAGTGAAGGTGTATATACCCACTCATAAGATGAAAAACATGCACTTCAAAGATTAATTACTACTTTCCTAAAAGCCAAGGCTTTGGCGCCCTCTAGTGTCATCCTATAGTGTTATACTGTATAAAGGACACAAAAAGCTATAGTAGGTATAAAAAATAAATGAAATAAAAGCCCTGTCAGCACTTTTTTTTTTTTGTTTAGGAGGAAGTGAACTTACCAGCGGGAAGGTGAGCAGCAGCTGCGCAAATGCCAAAAGCGCACTCACCAAATATTGCACTTTCATTATAAAAGGAATAAGCAAAAGAGTCCTTCAGAAATGTATTTTCGTCCACATTTGGTTTACCTTCAACTCTAACACTGCCTCGATTCCCCGGAAGTTCTTTGCCGAGCAACTCGACTTTTCTGTTACTTTTGATTGCATCCTGGGCTCCACCCATCGTCGGCGTCACTCTTTCCTCCCTCCAGCTGACGTCTCACCCGCCCACGAAGCTCCGGCAAGCGCCCGCCTGGCGACTTCGCACGCAGGATGTGCCACCTCGCCACTTACCGTACTTCAAAGTGGCTGAGGTTTGATCAAAACGGAAACTCATCATGTCGACTTACAGTATAGGAGGATGCACAACACGAAACTTTTGTTTGTGAGGATTTGTCACACATGATTAATTACTTGCAGGCAAGGAATCCGAAAGTTGAAAAAAAAATATTAACAGTAAACCCTGTTATCGATATTACAGAACCAAAATCCTGAAGAAAAAAAAGTGTCACCTCTTCCACATGCTTATTAAAAAATAAAAATTAAGCACATTGTAATAAGAATACAAACAAAAACAGATTGAAGATAAAATACGCTATTGTGAAAATGCATGTCCATTTAAGGGGCGGGGCCTACTAAGGTGACATTGCAAGTCTGCGTGTAAGGTTTTTTTTTGTGAGCTGTGACCGACAGCAGCTTCTTCGTGAGTGTGCTCGTTGTGTTTACTGTTCAATCAACAGCTGAAAATGACTGTGACTCTCCTTTCCCACATTCAAGGGCATTATAGTAAGTACACTGTAGTAGGGAGGGGTGAGTACTGATACCAGGTATCAGTATCAGGTCAATACCGGCCTTATTTTTAGGTGTTGGGTAATTGTGGAGGTTGCCAATACCAGCTACCAAAACTAAAAGCAAAAAATAAATAAATAATAAATAAAGTCCTCCTAGGCAGTAGTTGGCGCTATAATGCTTTCTTCACAATGTTTTGTTCATATGTTAAATGAAATATTTTGGAATGCTCGGTCTGAAGGAAAGTAGTATTGAACATCCCTACACTGTACAAACAATCACTTTAAAAGTAAAAAATACATTTGGAATTTTAACTAGTTTAAAAAAAATAGCCACACAAAATTACAAATTCAAGTTCTGCTGCAATACGTTGTACAAAATGGCTGACATGCTAACTAGAAATGCTATGTTACTTAACGACATAATATTTTTGGTCAATTTGTTTTCATATTTTGGTTTATTTTGCAACAAATCCCCCAATAAATAAAATAAAATAAGAAAATGTAGTCAAAAGGAGTTCAGCTAGGAAAAATGCTAAATTTGTCGATTTTACACCAAGGCCGAGAAGCAGACAAATTAAATTGAAAAATTACAAAATGTTATTGAACTGATCATTCAATAATCAAGTGAGCCAATAATCACACTTGGCATGTTGCTTACATACGTTTTTTTTATTCTCTTCCCCTCTTGTTTGACATACAGAACATCTCGCAGCTGTGCAAGGATGCTAACATGATGTTTCAAGCATTTACATGTACACTATTAACTTACAGTAATACACGCAAATGAAACAAACAACATTTTTTTTTTTAGAAAAGCTTTTCAAGGAATCACACCAGCAGTTTCTTTTTTTGTTCTTATTGTGAATTAAAACTCATCGGCTGTTTACATTCTAGTAGCTAAGCTATTTCAAAAATGGCTGCCGCATACTCGCATATCGTCGCTATCGGGCGGAATCCTTGCATAATGTGAAACGAATATTTACCAAGAAATAAAAAGAAATATTTATATTTAGAGTTATTAAGCGTTGTGTTGTTAGAGAGAGCAAGTTTATGCCATATTTTAGATTGCTTACTAATTTGTGTAAATGGCAGACCCACGTGGAGAAATGATGAAACTAACCAAATTTGGACAAAGCTTTCAACCAAACAGTGACAGTAAGGGAAAAAGGTCCTACAAGTTAAAGCAATTATTATTATTTTTTTTAAATAACACCGGTGGCTTGTAATAAGAACAACAGTGTCTCCTGATGCTGCCATGTTACATTATCGTTCAGCATTTATTGCACACTAAAATAATTAATTCCAAGACATGACACAAGCGTAACGGGGAAACTGATTGTTCCTTACTATTGATATCAATATTGATGTCAATATTGCTGCTTGTGCTTCCCTCTTCATTTGCCTCAGTAGATAAGACGCCTTTTAAAAGTATCTTGGATTAAAACATTCAATATTCAGCCGTGAGGCCCCTTGCACACCGGCACATGCATACATAGAAACCGACTGAGAAATGGAAGGGAAATGATCTCATCGTCCTTCCTGCTTTCATATTCGGTCAAACTGTACCATGCATTATTGGAATATAAAGCCTCAAATGCGTCCTCTGGTCTCAAATGTTATAATTTCGCCGCCTTCAGGCAGCGCGCTAATACATAAAAGTGTTTTCAATCGATGGCTTCACAGAGCAAAACGTTTTCTATTTACAGTGTTTCTCAATTAACAGCTGCACAAGCGATAGATAGCGCTGATTGCTTCATACACTTGACGTTATTAATTCATTGCTTTGCTCGCTCCTTTCTGTGCGCAAACTCAAAGTTGACTTTATTTACATCAAGCACGTCGGTGGGAAAGAAGGAAAAAAAGATTGGGCAGCTCAATTTGCTGACTTTCTTCTTTTTTTCATTTTGGCACTCGGCGGCTCATTACTTCCAGATCGGAAACTTGGCATTCCAAATAAAAGTTATTCATAAATGTGTTCAATCTGAGACTCACGATACAGTGGCGCCGTGACTAACAAGTTGAATTTGACCCGAGAACAATCACAAATCACACTCATCTCAAATAGACTTCCCCACATTGTTCCAGATCCCCCCACCAAAAAAACAACATTTTGTCTGTTTTTTAATTTTTTTAAAACAACAACACAGCACTTTAAACTATTAATATAATAACATAATAGTATATGAAGTGTAATTAAGCCAACCACACAATAGTAGATTAATGTGTTGTGCCTTTGATGTGGCCTAGAGTGCCTTGTAGCTAGCTAGTTAGCTCGTAAGCTGGTTAGCTCGTTAGCTAGCGAGCTAACGAGCTCGATGGCTGCGTCCGAATGTCAACGTTTCCACCCCTAAACGCTCATTCACTTTAAACAGTCTCGTAATATAGTAACGTCATTCTGTTTAATCATTCGGACAGCCAGCTAACTGACTGCTCGCCATCGCGTATCACATGACCAACACTTCGCATTGCTTGCGCCATTTTGTTTCCCTGCTCGCTATGCATTGTGGTCCACATTAACCTGTTGAGTGACCATCAATACGCACTACTTTTCCATGTGCATTGTGGGTCATTTTGAGTGCATACATTTTTTTTCTGTCTGCATATTTGGAAAACTTGTAAGTCGCGGTACCACTGTATTACGCTTCTCATTGTATTACAAAAAAAAAAAAAAAACACGCCTTAAACTGTTCTCTCTCGCATGCAGACGCTTGCAGTGGCTGCTGTAGTTGCAGTTGTCAGTTAAAGTGCACCAGGAATATTGCACATAACGAGCTCACTCGACTTGACCACCAGAGTCATCCGCAACCACTAAATCTCTGTCACTGTGACAAAAATGGAGTTGCGGCTTGTTATCAGCGAGCTCCGCGCCGTTGGCGACTCAAGTTTTCATTATGAAAGCACATTTAATAATTTTCACAACTCACAATGCAGCTTCTTCGCTCAGCTTTGCAGCCTGATAACGTTTCTGCGCAGAACCAAAGCAAAGCTTCCAACTCCGCAGCTGTAAGGCAGTAAAACGCTGACTCGTGACATCGGAGCAGAAGTGGGAAAAGTGCCCGTCATCCGACACAGTTGGTGTGGATATTAAGACGAATAATTACACATCGACTAGACGTTATTTGCTCGTTGCTATATTAGGATGAACATGTTTCTTATTGGCTATTTGCGTTGTTGCTTTGCCAAAATCACCGATGCGTGATGACTGCGTTTTACAAGACATAATGCAATGTTGACGTTTCTTTTTTTGCGATTGAGGTACACTAATGTTGTGTTGCTATTGTGGGGAAAAAAGCTCAGGAAAATTTTGTAGGAAATTGTACAAAACGTGAAGCATTATTTGCACTATTTATGCCCCCCGCTCCCCCACTTTCTAAACACTTGCTACACAAATTAAACTTTTAAAACCTAAAATATAGAATAAATAGTGAGCTGCTGATTTTAGGCTGCGCTCATAAATCGCTCCTCATCCCGGCAGCACGAGGATGATGAAACGTCGATGATGAAAAGTTCAAGTTTTTTTTCTTTTGATTCTTAAAATGGCTTATCTTAACAAGAAGCCTGATTACAAATGTCACAAATGGTCACAAATGAAAATCTGCGATCCGCAAGAACCAGACCGTGAAGTAGCGAGGGAACACTGCACTACTTTTACCCCACCAAGTTGTATTTTTCCACAAAAACATTTTGCCATAAAAAGCTATATTTACCCCCCCCCCAAAAAATATATTTTTTTATAACGAAAATGACAGCATTTTCACCAAATATTGTGATTAGCCCAAAGTAACCCATAACACTATATCTGTCCCCTTAAAAAAAACTGCACATTTGTATCCAAAATGAAGATCTATTGCCCCATTGATAACTATATTTTGTCCGCAAAACTACATTATATAAATTTAACATAAAAAACATATTTAAATCAAAAAAATGCCATAATTGGCACTCAAAAAACAACTACTTTTTACCCCCCCAAACCACAAAAAAACTATATTTTGCTCACTAAAACATTACATTTTGTATTTGTGCTCCCTAAACATCATATGCCATCATGAAATGTTTGGTTTTTCCCCCTTTCATAAGTTACCACAAAACCGCCATTTTGCTGAAGTCTTGACGCTGCAAAATTAAAACGGAATCCTTTTAAAGTGGAAGTCACTTAAACATTTCTTGACAATATGTGACATCACTAGTCTAAACATGACATTCTGATTATTATTATTACATTTGTGGCATATGAGTTATGAAGCAAAAACCAGTCGTTTTTCTCCATCTCAAGGGGCGGCCATTTTGTCACTTGCTGTCAACTGAAGATGCCTTCACAGTTGCTCAGGGCTCACAACATTGACGTCATCTTCAGTCGACAGCAAGTGACAAAATGGCCGCCCCCTGAGATGGATAAAAACGGCTGGATTTTGCTGCTTAACTCATATTCCACTAACACAATATTAAACAGAATACCATATTTAGACTAGTGGGGCTGCATAGAACATATTATTGACTTCCTCTTAAAGCAGTTTTTGTTCTCGTCAGTCCTCCACTAATTAGAATGCGTCACGTTTTGTACCAAATCCTACTAAACGTTAACAGGCCATTTGACAAGCTGGTGTAAGATGGCTACGTGAACGATACACATATACACCGCTGTGGTGCGGTGATGATGACGATGGTGTGGTGTTGTGACGGCGCGGTACTGTTTTGCAGATCACACGACTGCAGCGGCCAGGTGTCAGGACCTCCCGGCGCCGGACGTAGACGGGGGGGACGCCGAGCTCCTGTCGCTCTCTCGATGGTCGCTGTCGTCGGACGACGCCTGCGCTGCTGCGTTACTGCGAGAGACGGAAAAGTTCTTATGTCAAAAGCTTTTTGGACTTCCCAGCGGCGCGCCATTTTGAGATGACGTGTGCGCATACTTGTCGCCGCTCTGCGTGATGAGTCTCCTGCAGGTCTCCATCTGGACGTCCAGGCCTCTCTTCATGGAGCACATCTCCATGTACTCGTGCAGGTGGCGGTTCATGTCGCTCTTCGCTGTCGCCAAATCCAGCTGGAGGGAACACTTGCATTTTCAGGATCCTTTCACACGCTGACATTATTCAGAAGTCTTTTCTTTTTTTTTCTTTTTTTCCAGGAGAGCTCAGTATTGTTCATTCGATTTGACATCATCATTGCTCTCCTTTTTAAAAAAAAACAAATAAATTAAAAAAAATTAATAAATGTTTTTTTTTTATTATTATTATTATTTTTAAATATATATACATATATATACATATACACACATATATATATATATATATATTTTTTTTTTGTATGCGGGTGAGAATGTGTATGTGCGTGTGTGTGTGCGTGCATGCGTGCGAGCGTGTGTGTATTCATCAGTTCACCTAAAGCCCATTAAAAAAAATCCCATACTAATAATATAATATAATAATAAATTGCCAAATGCAGAAACATCAATGTAAGTTATCACGATGTAGTGGCTCTCGCTAACAGACAGAATTAAGTAACCAGAATTAGGTTAAAAAATTCTATATACGTAGACCATGTTTCTATAAATTTTGATATTTGGTTTTTATTTGAGGCAGATATTTTTTCCATTAAAATGTGATTTATGAGGAGGTTAGACCATTGGTCGATATTCAGAGTTTGTTTATTTTTCCAGTTAACAAGAATTATTTTTTTAGCGATAGTAAGGGCTACAAGTGTAGACTGAAATTGTTTATGTGGTAAGTCAGTTGTTGTTAGGTCACCTAGCAAACACAAGTTTGGAGATAAAGGTATCCTAGAGTCCAAAATAGCGGAAAGTTTTTCTAAGACTTTAGTCCAGAAATACATAACCGGAGTACATAACCATAAAGCATGAACATAAGTGTCTGTAGTGTTTTGTAAGCATTGGAGACAAATGTCGGAGTCTGAGAGTCCCAATTCAGAAGTCTTTTCGAGAAACATAGCGTGACGTTCCAACTCATGATATGTAAGTTAGCAAAAACAAAAAAAATTATGTTTTTGTAACGAGTAGCAAGCAAAAAAAATTATTTTGAGCATTAGATGTGTGAACAATTCTTCTAAATGTTTAAACAAAACAAAGAGAATTCCAGTTAATCAAAGTCCATTAGCTTGATGCTAACAGGAAATGCAAAATGTCATAGATGGCTAACGAAACAAGCAACAATTTCGTAGTGGTTACAATATTACCCTCAAAGCAACTTACATTAGAACACAAACTTCACCCTCTGCAAAAAACAACAACTAATATTACTGCAGTTTAATGAGCTTAGAAGGGACTGTCTTCTTTGTGTATTTATTACTGTATAAAAGTATTACGCTGCCCCTTAGTGGCCAAGGATTGCGCATCAGAAAGTGCAGCAAAACCGGGATAATTATGATGTCACGATGCAGTTTAATTCTGTGTGCTATATTTTTTAACCTTACTGGAAATGATAAGGAAAAGTCATACCTCAATCTGGTCAATGGTCTCCTGGTATTCCTTCTCTCGGGACTTGAACAAGCACTCGGTGTCGTTAATCACTTTTTCCAGACAGTCTTCCTGGTGGAAGAGGAAAACAATTGGGGGAAAATTTGAAGGAAAAAAAATTGACAAACGGGCCAAATCATTTGCAGAGGAGGTTAAAAAAAAATCAAATATGCAAATAAAATGATTAATCTATTTTACTATATTATATTTTATATAATTTTATTGTATATAAAATCGTTTTTTTTTAAATTAGGTAAGAAATTAAAATTTTAACAAAATGTTTCCATTTATTTTTGTGTAAAATAGTTTACTACAATAAAATAATAATAATTCATGCCTATTTTAAAAAAATCTATTATTTATAATAGTTTCTATAATTCATTTATTTTGAATTAGGTAAGAAATAAAAAATTTAACAAAGTTTTGCCATTTATTTATTTTTGTGTAAAATAGTTTACTACAATAAAATAATAATAATTCATGCCTATTTTAAAAAATCTATTATTTTAATAGTTTCTATAATTCATTTATTTTGAATTAGGTAAGAAATAAAAATTTTAACAAAGTTTTGCCATTTATTTATTTTTGTGCAAAATAGTTTACTATAATAATAAAATAATAATTCATGCTTTTTTTTTTAATGCATTATTTATTTTTCCATCCATCCATCCATTTTCAAATGTGAGCTAAAAAGAAAACACATTCGGCTTATTGCTCCAATTTTATTTCTTGACACTCAGCCATGATTTTTTCATGTGTACTTTTTAGCCTACCTCTCCAGGCGGGTGGGCGGGGTCAGGAGGCAGAGAGTATCCTGGGAAATCCTCCCATAACAGCAGCGTCTCCTCCGTCTCCTCCCAGGCCAAACTGTCGCAGTCGTCCTCAAACTCGCACTCGCGCCTGCAAGGTGAAGATTTTCGTGTGAGAGGGAAAATCCCGAGAGCTCTCCTGCGCGCGCGTGCGACCGCTCACAGCTGGTTCAGCATCCTTTGCATCTCCTCGTTGATCTGATTGGCCGACGAGTTGCCGTGCTGCTGTTGTTGCTGCTGCTGCTCGGCCACGCCGGCGTCGCTTTCGGACGTGCTGACCGCTTCGTCGCCCTCGCTGCCGTTGACGGAAACGGGCGTTTGCTTGCGGCGCAGGCTCAATGACGGCTGGTTGTTTGTAACCTGCACACGTTTGTACAAAAGTACAGTTGGCACGTTGCTACCGCGTGCTAAACGTGAAAAGCAATCTGAAACAGGTGAAGAAGCGTCCACCTGGTACATCTGGATGACGTCTTCGCAATTCCTCTGCTGGGCGACGTCGCAGAGGCGAGCCGTGATGTCGATCCTGCGGCAGATGTCCATGTCCACTTTCATGGCTTTCTCCTGAATCTTCGTGTCCAAATCTGACAGATTCTACGCGAGCAACCGACAGCAGGAAGGAATATTGAAAAACAAAAAACATTAGTGGCCAAAAATGCTATATTTCCCCAAGATAAGAAGAGTAAAAACAATACATTTAATTTTACCCTCCAAAACATTACATTTGACCAGAAATGGACAATATACCCCAAAAACTTTTAACAAGATAAATCCACCACATTTAGCGTAAGAATTGTTGAAGATTTGCCACACACACAAAAAAAATTGACCCCACCTTAATTTGAACACAAAAATATGTTAGCTCCCCAAAATGCTATATTTGGCTTTAAAAAAACAAAAACAAAACATTTTACTAACCTAAAAAAAATATTTGGATTTTTTCCACCCTAAACATTTTTTTTTTCATTTTAAAGAATTTTAAATTATAGTTACATACAATAAATTACAATAAAAATTTGCCACTTTATAAAGTGGCAAATTAGGTTTTTTTTCCGGAATATTGCCCCCGCCCTCTAAAAAAAATATTTATACGTGGCCCTAATACGCTGTCGTAATAAATAACATTATTAGTTTTGTTGTTGTTGTTGTTTTTTTAATCAAAAAGTAAAATGTCAAATATAAGGTTTTGCCTTTTGGCCAAACATTTGTGAGATCAAAAGTTGTATATCATTAGAAAAAGTATATTTTTCATTTAGAATAAACTCGCCATGAAAATAAGTGTCTTTTTATGTCATATAAAATTTAGACTAAAGTCGTTTTTATTTTATTTTTTACATTTTCTGCTTTTGTTATCATTCTTTACAATCATAATGTAACAGTATGATTTATTGCACTACTGCATGTTACATCCATTTGGACTTAAGTTACCAAATATGGCTCCTCCCCTTATAGAAATTCTACTGACCAAAAACAGACATTTGTAAGCACAAGTATCAATGTATCATCCTCTGTCATTTTTTAATAGTGTAGAAGATTAGATATTGGAATCTAATGTACGTCACGAAAACACAATTTGAGCGATGCCGGCAATGTTGCGCTCACGTTGCTCATGAGGCCTTTGAAGAGGACCAGCTCGGCCTTCAACTGCTGAACTCGGAGGGCCATCTCATCCTGGCAGCCTTCGCTCTCCTGCAGGTCCTGCACACGCACGCACGCACACACAAAAACAAACCGTAAGCATCAAAACGGCGCGTGCGCGCACATACGCACGGACGGACGACCTCCCTGCACACAATTACGCAAAAGGAGGTCATGAGCACAATCAAAGCTTTCAGCCGCAGTGAAGCACATGAAAACGTCGTAAATAGTAAACGCATCATCGACCCCGAGGAGATTAGCGTTTGTCTGATGGCGAGCTCGTCGTCTTTTAACGGCGCCCCCTGTTGACTTATTCATGCGTGGGTGCGTGCTGTTGAAAAGCTCAGGTGAACTTTCCCGTCGAAGAGACGTGGACGTTCACATGCGATGGCTAATAATGGTTGAACATTTGTTTAGATGTTATATTTTTTAACTTGATTATTTTTATATATATATTTTACTTTTAATTACAATTAACTCATTTAGTGCCATTGACGGCTATAGACGTCAAAAATTCATTTGAACTATTTCTATTAGTTTCACCTTTTTTCCCACTTTTGTTAGCAAGAGTATAAAAACCTAGAAAAATAATTATTGTACATTTAGAACAGATAGAAAATTTGTGATTACTCTTGAGTTAACTAGTGAAGTCATGTGATTAATTACAATTAAGAATTTTAATCGCCTGATGGCCCTAATTTAAAAAAAAAGAAAGCAAAAATTATTTAAAAATTACAGACGATTACATTTTTTAAATTGTAATTAATCGCATGACTTCAATAGTTAACTCACGATTAATCACAAATTCTATATCTGTTCTAAATGTACAATATTTTTTTTTCTAGGTTTTCATACTCTTGTTAACAAAAGTGGGAAAAAATGTGAAACTAATAGCAATGGTTCAAATTAATTTTTGACGTCTATAGCCGTCAATGGCAGTTAATGAGTTAAATTAACTTTTCAATCTTTGTTTTTTTTGGTAAATTTTCATTACATTAGCCCAGTCCTTCTCAAATAGCGGTGTGATGCTGTACTAGAACAGGAAGTCTACCAAAAACAAAGTTCCTGGTGATTTTCCGGCTAACCCTTGCATGGTCACCCCGTGTTGAAATACAGCTGTTGTCTCACACACACACACACACACACACACACTCACACACACACACACACACACACGCAAATCATTACCTCTTGCAAGTCAGCAATCTTCTGCTGCAGGTCTGTCCTCATCGTGTATTCCTCTTCCCATCTACAAGTCAAACAGTCAGTGTCATGTCAGTGATGTCATCATTTTTCCACACTCTGATTGGTTGATCGGAGCTAACTAGTTTTGCGATAGGCAGCTAAAACGATGATTATTTGATACATTTCACAGTCGCTGGCATTGGGTCAGCAGGCTCACACGTCAACAAAAAAAAATGAAATTAAAACTTTTGATGTGGTTCTCCCACATCAAACTCACCAAAGCGAGTCTTAATGGACTTAATTGGAACAGTAAAGGGCCTTCCCTAAACTACATTGGAAGCATACTATTCTCCCAAAATGTCTTAATAAGATGAACTGAGGCTCATAAATCTGATAAGAAAGTGCACCGCCATGATGCAGAAAATTCCTCCCATAAATCTGAACTTTTAATACGTTTAAAAGCCCAAATACTCCCCGCCCGTGCGTGAATGGCGCTCCCCTCTTCGGACTGCCGCATCATCTCATTAAGAATTTTCAAACGCTGCGACACGCCAACATCTCTTCCGAGGCTGCTGCATCTCAAACAGGCCACGAAGCAGGAGACGTAAGCTCGGCGAATGCGGAGAGGAGGCGCGTGCGAGGCGAGGCGAGGCGAGGCGAGGCGGGATGCCCCCACCCCCACCGCGCACACCCCCCCGCCCACCTTCCAGCAGTGCATGCTGCATTGCAGATATGGCGAGGAGTGAGAAGGAGGTGAGGGAGGGCCAGACAGGGGGGGAGGTTTTCACGCTACTTGTGGTTACAAGAGTTAGTAAAAATAAAAAATAAAAAGACGAGCGTGCGTGACTGAGATATTATGTATGCGAAGTAAAATCATATTTGGTTGACAAAATGTCCCTTTCTGGCGTGAAGGTGAGTCGCAACTGAATGAGACTGAAGCCAAAGCTCACTTGGGAGGGAAAAAAGGCTTGGCACGTTAAGGTTATTTGACACTGGACATGCATGAGGTCATTCATCCCATTAAGACTCTTATTACATTAAATACTCGTCCTACTTCATTTTACTGAACAGGAAAAAAAATGCCTCCTAACTACTGTATGACATTGAAGTATGAAATCAAAAAAGTAAACAAATCAACAATCAAATTATTTTTTTTTTAATCTGGTAAAGAAATCTAATTTAAACAAATTTATCATCTCACAATATACATCAATAACGACGCTCATTTTAAAATGAACCTTCACATGTCGTTTTCTGCATACAAAGCAGCATTACAGATCATTTAACACTGAATTAATTTTTTTTAGCAAAAACGAGTCTTAAATTGAAATACTTCCTGTTTTCACTCTTCTTCTTTCAGATTGATACGTCGTAAAACAAGTGTAATGCCACCCAGTGGCCGACAGTGGAATTGCACCCAAAGTAAACAGCAAGCGGAACGAAATTAAAGTTATGAAACTGTACTTGTTTTGTTTGTTTGTTTGTTTTGTTTTGTTTTTATACGTGAAATACCGCAACCACGAATCCGCAATGGAAGGGGTTGTTACTGTAATTTTTTAAATTGATATCGAACAAATGCTCATATGACTTTGACATCCGGATTCAAGTGAAGCCCACGTACTAGTACGCTCGTTGTTCTCACTGGCGGGAAGCATTATAAACAAAGAATTCTACCGGTGAACAACAAGCGCTTTACTAGCAGTACTAGTAGCACGCAGGCGGCAACTAGTGCAGTTTCTCCCCACAGGATGCTCTGATGTGAATATCTGACAATGGAAACGTGACTGACCTTCATTCTTGTGTATATTTAGAAGCCGACTTGTTTATGTCGTGTGTGTATATTCCTAGCAACGGCAAGTGGCTGTGTGTGAAGTATCAGACCGGGTGGGATTAATGCTGACTCAGCTAGAGACAGCTGAGCTTGCAGCTGTTTGAAAACAGCAGAAAGAAAGAAAAAAAAATACAGCTTGTTAGTGTGATGCAGTTGGATCTTGACTTACTTTGGCAAACTTATTTATTCACAAAAAAAGTGAACGCTGAGAAGAAGACGCGGATGATGGATGCCCTTTGAATTTGATCTTGAAATCATTGAAAACATGAGCAAGGTGTGCGAATTGTCGCCGCGACGTAGCACTTGTGCTACAATTCCACGCAAATGATGAACAATTTCAAAATGGCCGGCAAAAGGTCTTTGACTTGGCAACACGGCCAGACGAGTATCAACCAGAAAAAAAATCTGTCCATTAATACTGTTAGAATTTTACACGGTAACCTTCAATACTGAACACAAACAATAAATAAATCTGTATTACAATAAATACCAGATTTTTAAAAATGACTAACCGACAACTAATTGAGATCAAATGAATCGATAATTATTTTTGATAATCAATGAATCGTTTAGAAACCTTGTTCAACTTAAAATGTCCAAATCTTTGTAATTTCAGCCTCAGTCTCTACAGTAAATATTCTCAGATGTCCTCCATTAAAGCAGACTGGTTGTGTTAGCGTTTTTTCAAAGTAAAACATTTGCAAACAACTTATTCTACTTTAGAAAAGAATAATAAATGTTTTAGCCATAACTGAATCAGAATTACTTTACATTTGTGCATTTACTGCGCTGCAAATTTGAAAAATCGTACTGTTTTACGATTAAATTGACAAAATAACTGACAGACTAACCGATTATTAAAATAATCGTTAGTGGTTCTAAAATTATAGACCAAAAGGTTTATTGTTTTCTTTCCAAAATGCAGCCTTTGCTACTTTTGTATTCCACTACATTCTGATGCCGACTTAAATTTGATTCATTGTTCAGCCCTAGTTACGAGCGCAGTAATGCAACGATGAAACTTGTAAGTCAAGGTACCAGTAGAACTCCATTTACCTGCGTTTGTACTCGTCCCGCTCCCGCTTGACTTTAGCCAGGACGTTGTAGAGCGCTCTGATCTCGGGGGTGATGGTGTCGATCTGGACCCCGACTCCATCCGGGTGCATCCAGGAGACCCCCGGGCTGGTCGGACGCTCCGAGCCGTACCTGCGAGAGGGGTTGTAGGACCAGATGGTGCCTGGCAGGAAGCGAGGAGCAGCCGTGGTCACCGAGCGTCCGCCGGTTCTGGACACGGGGGAGTCTGCGGACGGGGACGCCTGGCTGACGGTGATGGAGGGGTTACAAGCGCTGTCGGTTCGGGTGGCAGCGGCGCTCTCAGGAGCCAGGCAGGACAAACTGGTGGGCCTCCTGGCTGAGTTGTTGGTGTTGTGGAAGGGGAGCGAGCCGGGTTTGAGCGGGATGTCCCCCACCAAACCCGTCTGCACACCTGCCTCTTGCGTGTGCGGCCTGCAGCCGCTGTTGGCCTCCAGCGCCTGCTGCAGCTGCTTCTCCAGAACCTTATTCCTGCGCTCCAACTCGTGCACCTTAGCCAGGAAGCACCTGAATCTCAGGTTGAGGGTTTTCAGCACACTGATGTTGGAACCCAGGTCGTTCCGCAGGGCCATGGCGGCGGGAGGATGGTGCACCGTCGGGTGGTGGTGCTGATGCTGATAGTGGTGGAGGTAAGGCGAGCTCTGGGAGGGGAACTCAGGCCCCGGATGTTCGGGCCCGGGGAGGTCACCCAGCAGGAAAGACGCCGGGTCCGAAGAGCCGAACACGGATTCCGGGAGGAGGCCCGAGGGGGATTCTGGGTGTCCTGGGGCCTGGCTCGGCTGCGGATGTTGTTGGAGATGCGCTGTGGCCCCCAACAATGGATTCATGCTATGGTGCGGGAAACTAAAACGCTGCAGATCTGGCATGAACACGGGCGGGATTTGTCTCTCTTAAAGCAGAATAATGTGAATAAAACTACGGGGGGACGGGAAATAAATAGCAAAACGGTTCGAGATGCGCAGTGTTTACCTTCTTATATAACCGTCTCGGAATTGGATTTATCCTCACAGATTAGAAGAAGGTTTTAACGTCGACTGCTGTTGCTGTTGGGTCAACTCGGTGACACACTGGCCCCCCTCCCAAAACAAAAAAAAAAAGCAGCAAAAATGTTCACCGAATGACTCACACGGCGACACGGTGGAGGGTTTACACCAAAAAAGGAGAATGAAAGCAGAAGGATGAAGGAGAAATCTGATGCGAGCGAGTCCCTTCGAGTTGTGGCAACAAAATGTGACCGCAGGACAAGTGCAGTTGATACAAGCTTTACCGTAATGATGACAGCGGGCGAGCAGGAGATCCGTGAAAGTTTTTCTTTTCCTCACCAGATTGCGCCACTATGAATGAAAAAATGAAAAATAAATATCAATCAGTAATTGTGTGAAAATGCTGACATTTTTTTGTCGCCAGGCTTAAATGGCAAAGAGAGAAGTTAATGGAGAGGACTATTACACGTGGTAGTACGTCAATGCGGATGTTGTTGAAGTACGCCTCCTATAGGCTATGAGCAGTACTGGGTGACGTCACACCAAACTGATTTATACTGTATTTGGAATGAGAAGTTTATTTTTGCTTTTTATTTGTATTTATAAAAAGAAAGTACAGACCTATATATATTATATAATATATATATATATATAATTATATAATATATATATATATAATTTACAATCAGCTTGTAGCTGGCTGTACACATATATTATACTGTAAATAAGAGTGAAAACAGTATTTCAAGATCAGTCTAGTTTTGGCTAATGATTATTGAATGTAAAATCCACTTAAACCCGGGTTTTTTTTATGGTACAGAAAGCAGTGGCTGTAGGTTTATTTTATAATGTGCATCTTTGGGCATGATTGATATATATTGTGAGATGAGTTTGTTTAGGAAAACAACACTCCTAGTACAATTTTTCTTACCCATTGCTCTTCTGCTCCTTTTTTTTTCTCTCCAAAAGTTAAAGCCCTTTTAATACTGTAAATGCTATAAAAACATGCACTGGTAGTATTTTATTTCTACATCCTAGATTTCACTTATTGAAGTTTTGGTCTGGAACATAACCGCAATGTGAAGGCATTTGCATTCCTGTTTTGGATGTGTGGCTCCAAGGGGCGTGGCCTTGTGAAATTAGGATCCAGGTTTATCATTTTCTATTTGATCGTTCAATAAATTTTTGACAGTGCATTGGCCACCGTTGCTCTCCTTGCCCACATGTAGAGGGCATTACGGCAGCGTTCCGCTTTTGTACAGATGTGGGATTGTGCACAAATGAGACGGCGATTCTCACAAAGAGGACTTTTATTTCTCCGCCGACTGCATCGCTGCAGCACCACAGACACTCAACACCTTCAACTCCTCACAAGCGCAGAACAGGACATTTGGGAGAAGGAAATCTTTACAAATAATTCCTTTGTGATCTGTGGAAAGGTGGTGGGGGGGGGTCTCTTCCCAGGCAGCGGGGTTCGTCGAGTAAACACAACAAGGCAGAGCTCCACGTGCACAACGTAAAAATCTTTTTGGTGTTGCACATGTGGAACGCTGATGTGGAGAATGTGGCAAAGTTGAGAGCGGCCCGACTGGGTTTACTCCTTGGAAGCCATGTGGGCCATCAGGTCGCACACGCGGTTGCTGTAGGCGAACTCGTTGTCGTACCTGCCCAGAGAAATAAAGTCGTCAGCGATTTGGAAACGTAGTGGGAAGTTACTTTTACTTGATTACACAGGTTAAATAAGTACTTTTAGTATCTCTTTTTAAAAAAACAATTTTGTGTATTTCTTCATTGGAGATCCAACACTTACCAGGAGACCAGCTTGACAAAGTGGTCGTTGAGGGCGATGCCAGCGCCAGCATCAAAGATGGAGGAGTGGGTGTCGCCGTTGAAGTCTGTGGACACGACCTGCAGTGGGGAATGCCACAAATTGTCAATTATAAAATAAAATAAAAATGTAAGAAGCCAATTCAGCATGCCAGGCACCAACCTGGTGGTCTGTGTATCCCAGAATGCCCTTCATGGGACCATCAGCGGCGGCCTTAACCACCTTCTTGATGTCGTCATACTTGGCCTGTTGAAACGGGTTGCATGTCAGCCAACTCAAGACGAAGCAGGATTGGAACAAAAAAAGTAGCTAGGAAACTGGCTTGCTACCAGATTATTGATTTTTAAGCTTTATCATACACATATAGCAATTGAGACTTAAGATATGTCAAGGCAATGCCGCAATTGAAGGCCTAAACGGGCTGTGTATGACGTTTAAAAAAAATAAAATAATTGTCATCACCACGTGGACTTTTACACGCCATGTTTATAAAGCACTTTTATTTATTTATTTAATATTTTTGCTCCTTGGCAGCAACCAGCAGAGGGTGCAATTTACTTGAAATGAACTCACTTCCTGCCTAAACAGGCAGCCTATGAATAATGTTCATAATCCTTGGGAGCAAACGGCTGAGGGCACATTTCAGGCCAAACGAGTGTCCTGCCTAAACAGGTTGCCTACAACTTTTAACTGACATGCATAGCAAAGTGAATTTATTTGTGTCAAAGCAAGTGTGTATAAAAAAATAAGTCACCGCTTTGTAGCAACCAGCAGGGGAGGGTGATTGAATTGATTTAGGACAAAATCGTTTCCTGCCTCAACGGGTTGCCTACTTGCGTCTGTAATTATTATAAATCAAATTCAACTACACGTCTTGTACATATCGTCCACGGTTTGCCAGTCACTACAAGTTTGACATATTTTTGCTCCTTGGTAACTTGTTGCCAAACTAGTTTCCTGCCTAATCGGGCTGCCTACTACTTACAACTTAAATTCATTCATTTTTTTCCCCCCCTGCATTTATGTTGCAGCAATGGGGGGGGCTATACAAGTATTCATTATTTCAAATAATTTAGACAGACATTTCCTGCCTAAACGGGCTGCCAACTACTTTTGACAAGCATCCTTATCAAAGTAATTTAGCTGCATTGAAGCAATGAGGTAAACAAGATTGTGCATTCCTGGCACCAACCAGCAGTGGGCGCAATTGCTTTGGACTGAGCAAATTTCTTGACTAAATGGGCAGACTTCGGTGGAAAATTTATACTGCACTACAAATCAATGATGTGAGGTTCCCAGGGATGACAAAATTAGCAGATCTATACATTTAAAAGCTTTGGTATGTTTTTGTTTTTTTCTCAGTTAAAAAAAAAAAAAAAAAAAAGACTGCCCATCGCCAGTTCAGGACAACTCACGGGTTTCTCCAGACGGACAGTGAGGTCCACCACGGACACGTTGGGGGTGGGCACACGGAAGGCCATGCCGGTCAGCTTGCTGTCAAACAAACACAATTTGACGAGTCGCCTCAAGTCCTTATAATAATAATAATAAACAGTCGGGTGTGATTTTGATGTGGACATTTTACCCGTTAAGCTCAGGGATGACCTTGCCGACGGCTTTGGCGGCGCCGGTGGAAGCGGGGATGATGTTCTGGCTGGCGCCGCGGCCGTCCCTCCACAGCTTGCCGGAGGGACCGTCGACCGTCTTCTGGGTGGCGGTGATGGCGTGAACTGTGCTCTGATGGGCCAAGACGACGCATTCGTTTCATTTTCTAGTACGTTTCTTGGGCGCACATTTTGCTGTACCAGAATTTTTTATTTATTTTTTTGGAGTGTTTGAATCCTCACCATCAAGCCCTCAATGATGCCAAAGTTGTCATTGATGACCTTGGCCATGGGGGCCAGGCAGTTGGTTGTGCAGGAAGCGTTGCTATGACGACAAACAGATTAAGCATTAATAAAAAATAAAAATTGATTTGATGGTACAGAGACGCGACCGACATTCATCCACAATTGGCAGATTCTCACCTGACGACCTTGAGGGAGTTGTCGTACTTCTCGTGGTTGACCCCCATGACAAACATGGGTGCGTCAGCGCTGGGTGCGGAGATGACGACTCTCTTGGCGCCGCCCTTCAAGTGGCTCTGCGGGGGAAAGTGGCGACGGATTAGACATTTTGTCAGGACGCATTACACACGGGAGACGAGATGATAATTGTACGTACGGAGGCCTTCTCGATGGTGGTGAAGACGCCGGTGGACTCAACGACGTACTGGGCACCAGCATCGCCCCATTTGATGTTGGCGGGGTCCCTCCTGCAGAAGGTCAAAGGTAAGGAAGTGATAATTATTATTCAGACTGACTGTTGAGGAAGGGACTATTTTATACACTACCCGTATGTTCTTTTAGCTGTTAATTTGAAAAAAAAAAAGTGGGGGGATTTTTTTTTTCTCATCAGGGCTATTTGGGCAGCTTTGATGCCTAATTTGGCCTTTTTTTTTTTGCTTTCCAAAGATTTCTTGTTAGCCTAATAACTTGATATCTTAAATTATTTTTAATTTAGTGCAACTATTAAAAAATAAATAAAAGCTCAGTTTGACTATGTAGATTCTCAATCATTTAATTAAGTCCTGTAATCCATAAAGATTGCCAACGAGACTATTGAATTTGTTGCATTTCTTTTTGCTTTTTGAAAATATTAAAAAAATTACTTGGCCAACTCCCTTTAGCATCAGGCTAATACATTTATTTTTGGGCCATCTTAAAATAAATACTTTCACAGATTATGTAACCAAAATGAGCAGTTTGACTTGTACATATGTACAAGGAAACACTTGATTTTTTTATTAAAAAATAAATAAAAAAAAAAACTTTAGAATGATACACTAAACAAAATAATTGTTACCCTAACCCTTTCATAAATGCGTATTCCCCACTTTAGAGGTTCAACAGCATTTTAAAAAAGGTCAAAATTCAATTTTTTTTTAAGTCTCATTTTCAAAAAGATTGTTTTGGACTCACTCGTGGAACACGGAGATCTTGTGTCCGTCGACGACCAGCTTGTCACCTTCAATCTTGACCTCACCGTGGAAGCGGCCGTGGGTGGAGTCATACTTGAACATGTAGACCTAAAAGAAGAAAAGGAAAAAAAAAAAAAAAAAGTTTACAAATGAAAGCGCTACCAACGTGGACAGCAGCAGCTCAAACCCCAACAGCGAAACCTCACCATGTATTCCAGGTCAATGAAGGGGTCATTGATGGCCACAACCTCCACCTTCTTGGAGTGGAACGCGGCGCGGGTCACCAGACGACCAATGCGGCCGAATCTGACGAGGAAGAAAAACACTTGAGCATTTTTGTCTTGCACAATTAGAACAGAGGTGAGAAAAGGTTACATTTTTAGTACTAAAACAGAATGAAATTTGGTAGACATACCATAATTAGGGGCGGGGTTTAGAGGGGCGGGTTGCATAGTTTGATGTGCAAGATGCCCCGCCCCCCAAAATGAGGGGCCAAAGTCAAATGTGCCAATTGGCGTGATGACGACAAGCGCCGTGTTTGATCAGCACTTGTTACTTTTTAACTGTGGAGTTCAAAATACACTCCAGGGGGGGGTGGAACAAGGGCAGACATCCAAGTGAGCCAATGGTAGTCAGGGGGAGGGGGGAGTGAACTCCTATCTACTAAAAGGTCAAAGTGCAACGGCTCCATTTTATCAGTACTATTATTACCCAACAGTGCACATCACACTAGTGAGGCTTCCATACAAACATGGTAATCTCCAGTCATCCATATCGAAGGGGGGTTGTGGGGGGGGGGGGGGTGGTAAAAATAGCTTGACATTTTCTCTTCAGTGTCCCAAAGGCTCACTTAGGGGACAGCACAGATTCAATTGCAAGACTAGTGGACACACCAAGATGAAGAAAAAAAAAAAAAGTCTTACCCATTGATACCGACTTTCACCATTTTGCCTGAGTTGAGTGAGTCCTCTGAGGAGTGAAAAAGGACAACAATGGCGTTAATCTACAAGCGTGCAGAACATTTTCAATCAAGCATCAGCTGCTTTTAATTTACTTGTTCAATAGTAAGTACAGAAAGAAAGGCAAAAGGACACGATGACGCTTTTCATTACCGTTTGTGAGATGCCTGAATCTGTCCTGCGACTCCAGGTGAGAGTGGGGGCGAGCAAAGTTGAGCTCGGCTTTTTATGGGGAAGTGGACTTTGAAGCCACGCCCCCCAGCGCCTTTTTTTTTTTCTTCTTCTTCAAGGCACACGCCCCCTCCTGCTCTTCTGAATGTCAAGGTCAGCCCGGCCAGCACAGTTTGCATCAGGCTTCCTCGCACCGCCCCCCCCCCCACCCCCTCCCCCCCGCTTCATGCGACACCACAAGCGTCCGCATTGTGCACACATGCAACGCCCGCCCCCGGGTTTCGTTTACGTCTCGGGGTCCGACGCTGACCTTCTCAGTCAACACACATACACACGTTGACACACACACGCAGACCCATAAAGAGGGAGCAGACTCGGGATCGGATCTCTTCCTGCCTTACAGTGACATTTCATGTCCAAAGACCATGACCCCTTCCTTCTCTTTACGCTCTCCTTCAGGTGGTTCTCTGGGGTGGGGGGGCAACTTATGCAATAGTTATAGCAAGCATGCATTTAAATGGCTGTTTTCAGAACCATAGTGATAAATCAGGGGGTTTTGTGCTCAAGGTTCACATTTGACAACAGAGAAATGCCTGCAGGGCCAGTGACTTTTGGGGCAGATGCAGTGCTTATTATTTTTCTTCCATTTGGCCCCAAGAGGCCGGCCTATTAATCCTGTTAAAAAAAAAAATAGACAGCAAGTTGAACTAATCAACATCAGTGGTAACCAGGGATGGTCAGGATTCGAGTCAGGTCCGGTCCGGACAAAATAGTCAAAATTCCAGGGCCATTTTTTTTGTGTGTGTGCCAGTTCAGCCCAAAATGAGGTTAAAAAAAATCAAGGAAGAATTCAAATGTGTATGTAAAATGTTAAATAAAAAAAATAAAAAATATGACAATTATTTATATTTGCATGTATTTTTCATTTATTTTAAACAGTATATTGAAATAAGAAATTTAAATAAAAAGTAACAAATGTAAAATTGCGTTTTATTAAATTTAATGATGATATTAAAACAAGTATTGATAAATGAATGCAATCAATTATACAAGACTTATAATAATGTAAATCAGATCACCAACTTGGGTACTCAACTTAACTCTTTGACTGCCAGACGTTTTCAGAAAAGGGATGCCGTGGGTGCCAGCCGATTTAAGCATTTTGACTGATCTTTCAAGGTCCACAGAAAATTATTTGTTTGGACTATGGAAACATAGAAAAAATCAGAAAAAAAAAGTTTGTTTCTACCTTATTCCGTTTTTCAGTAATCAACAATAGAAAATGGTTAGTTTCACCTCTGTTTGGAAACAAACGTCTTTTAACGTCTTTGGCACTCCTCCATAGGATTTCACTAAACGTTATTTAACGTTTTTGGCAGTCAAAGAGTTAACTTTACTGTAATGATTAATGCAAAGGGACACCAGTTTGATACACACTTCTGAAATGTAAAAAAATAAAATAAAAATAGCTCAAATTACCTATAATATTTATCAATATGAAAACACCGATGCTTTCTCACAAGCCGCCCTGGATAAAAGGATTTTGCTGCTGAATTTATATTCCACAAAGGCAATATTAATCAGAATGTTTGATTATGGGGGCACATCGAACATATTATTTAACATTAGGTAATGGCTAAATATCATTACGCAACACTTTCAAGCCAAATCAAAATGGAACAATGGGCACAACAACAGCAGTAATAGTCCCCTTTAATAAAAATAAATAAATAAACCTCTTATCTACAACATTCACAGGAAATCACAATGTCCTGCGTAAAAGAACAGGTCATACTTTGCCCATCCGTCAGTAAAGTTCTTCCATTTCTGTACATTCGAAACGGGTCATGAGGTTACTCAAGCCCTCGCAATCTGACTCTTGCCACATCCAACGCGCAATATATTGACTTTTTTTTTGTGTGTGTGTGTGTACGTACTATCAGCTGTGTGTTTGCAGACGTGCCATTGTGAAGCGGCGGCGTGCAGACCGGCACAGCTGAAGAACCGAAAGCTTGGCCGCCGCGCATGCCGCTCTTGGCCTCTCTGCTCGGCAGCTTAAGGTCAAAGAGGGGAAGTAAAGGGCAGGCTAACATTAGACGGCGGCTGGCCGCTCCTCACTTGGACCCTCGACTTTTGGGTCTACTCGTGTGGAGAGACAGTACGGTTACAAGAAGAGCGGGGAAAGAAGCGCAAAATGCTTCCAACGGGTGTGATGGCCATTTGATTATTCTCACAGTTTAAATACATACATCTGCTGATTTATGCGCAAACAACTAAATCTCATTTGGGATGAACTCTCACATGCACTACTGAAATACTCCGCTGCCCATAGCTCATACTACTGAAACACTCACACACTAAAATATTTGCTCACACCGTACTGAGACACATTTACATACTGTTGAAACACTCACACACTACTGAAATGCTCACATTAACTTACTACTGAAAAATTACCCCCTCACACTGAAGCCCCCCCACACTACTGAAACATGCACTCACACACTACTGAAAAACTCTCACAATACTAAATTTGCTCACTCACTCCTGAATTTAAAATACATTTAAATACTGTTGGAACACTCTCACACGCTACTGAAACACTCTCATATACACTGCTGAAAAATTATCTGCTCATATTACTAAAGCACAATGGAAACACTTACACTACTGAAATGCTCACATAAACTTACTACTGAAAAATTACCCACTCATACTGAAGCCCTCCCACCATACTGAAAAAATACACACTACTGAAACACTCTCACGCTACAAAATTTGCTCACACACTCCTAAAACATGCTTACACGCTACTGAAAATGTATTTACTTATACTACTGAAGCACTCGCACCTCCTAAAATGCTCACACATACTACTGAAGCTCCCAGGCAACTAAAATATTCACTCACACACTACTGAAAAATTAACAAAAGCACTCACACACACTAAAGAAACTCTCACGCACAACTGTAAAATTATCTATTTACACTAAGCCCTCATACCTTCTAAAATGCTCTCGCGCACGAACTACTGAAAACACTGAAATATTACACACTACTGAACTGCTCACACACATACAACTGAAAAGTGATTTGCTCATACTACCGAAGCACTCACACCTAAAATATTAATTTGCGTACCACTGAAATGCTCACACACTACTGAAAAATCCTGTCATACTACTGAAGCACTCACACTATTGAAATATGCTCTTACATTACTGAAACACACACACTACTGATTTTTTTTATTTATGAGTCATTGAAATAAAGAAGAAGAGAAGAACGAGAAGCCAACGATCCAATTGGTTTTGGCTTCTCAAACATCATACTCTCGGATTCAGCGGTTATGTGAGAACATTTCAGTAGTGACAGAGAGCAAACGCAAAATTGTTCTTTTGAGATTAGGGGCCAGTCAGTTCAGCTTGTCAGACAACACCGGAGCACATGATTCAAGCATCATGATATGGCGATGCATTTCTCATACTATGCTGTATGGTGGGCCTATTTATGGTCTACGAGAGATCATGTTGATTGCCATGTTTCCTTCTGTCCAAGGGGACACACGTGGTTTCAACAAGACACGCAGTCCCAAATGCACCAGGAGAGGGCAGGATCTTGGTTCCGCAAGATAAACATTATGGCGTGGCCAGCACAAATCCCAAACCCGAATCCAATAGAGAACATGTTGGGTAGCATCAGAAACGCAGATGGAGGAGTTTAACAAAACAAAAAGTCACTAAACAAGTATACTGTATTGAGTTGCATGAGTCACAGGAAAGCAAAACATTCAAATAGTGCTTCATTTTCTACGGTTACATTTTGAGAAATACATGTAATTCATTCCATACTTTGATGTATAGCAATAGCGTTATCAGTGTATTATTATTATTTTTTTTTAAAGGTTGCGGTTAAGGCCACTACAAGACTGAAGTCCAGTTTAAAGTCCAGGGAACAGTTGCTTGTGGCGAAGCGCAAATTGACACTAGCGTAAGATACCTAAAGCTGCCATCTAGTGGCTTATTAGAAGAATGCAAGCAATCACTTGAAAATGGGACATTTTTGGAATACAATACACCGTTAAAGAATCAAGATAGGACGAATATTCATTTATTCTTCTTGCGGAAAGATTATTATTATTATTTTTTAAATAAATTGCGTTGTACTGGTACTAGGTCATGGTAGAAAACGATTTATAGTGCACAAGTGTACCTAATAATATGGCCAGTGAGTGCAAGTCATAAATGGCAAAAACAGACATACATAAAGGTAACATTTATTTATTCGTGCAAATCATAAGTAAACAAAGAGCAGGATGTGTGAACAATGACGGTCTGCAAAACATTTAGTCATTTATTTATTTTTTTCAAACTCTACAACTTGAACTTGGCATGAGGATTCCAACACATCACAACACTGGCCACTACATTTGACTAAAGCTAGTAACCTCATTTACAAGGAAAAACAAGCCGTACAATGGGAAGAAAATGTAGCTAGCTGTTAAAACATAACCTAACAGTTAATACTACAGCTGAACTATTCAACAGCTACAAAAGGTGCTGGAAGCTTGTAACGCCGGCGACGTTGCGGTAACTAACACGTAAACTTTCTTTACCTTCCCTGGTCAACCCGAAAGGACGACGGCAGTCTGTTGACTAACAACCCAATCCGCTCATGGACCCGATCCGGTCCAGTTTGAGGCCGAAGCAACCTCGGTTCCACCCCCTCCGCGAGCGCTCCGACTCTACGGGTTTCTGATTGGCCATGGCCTCCCGGAGGAGGCGGAGCCAGGGCGTCTCCGGCTGGACGTCGGCCCATTTGGCGGGAAATTCGGACGCTTTGGCTCCGGAGGACAAGGTGGACTGCTCCTCCGCCGGGCTGCTCAGAAGGTTCTCCAGGTCGTCCATGGTCAGCAGGTCGTTGTAGCGATCCAGGAGCTGCTCCATTAACTTCACCGCAAAACAAATACAAATTCAATAGAAGGGAGACTAATTCAATCATGGAGGCATTTCATTACTTTCTCCTCTCCATCCTTTAACAACCTCTGTACCGCGATAACCTCCCTGCTACTCAGCCACCAGCACGTGGGGGGAAGACTTAAGTCGATTTTTCTAATACATTTTTAGGACGTTTTTTTTTTTTTTTTTTTAATATTACCAGGCACGGCAGCAACATGGAGAACCGTGAACCAGCGCAGCGAGTATCCACAGTAGCAGCAACAGAAAGTACTCCTGCCAAAACCTTATTTAAGAAAAATATATGATCTTGGCAGTTGTAGAAATTATTACTGCATTGTGAGAAAAAGAAAAAAAACATTCTGGCATTCAAGAATTCTCACTCGTATATTGCACTTGATTTTATATTCTTGCACATAGGAGATAAGGACTGTGTAGAAAATCCGCTTAGCCATTATTTTTGTATTTCAAAACAAAACTCTTTTTTTTTTTTTTTTTAAACAAAATAAGATTTGTCCATGGAAATTGAATGTTGGCACAAAAACAAACATCAAAGCCTTGAATGAATATTTAATAAATTTTTTAAAAATAAATAAACACCGAAAATTATTCATCATTTTTGCTGTTTTAGCAAAGCTATGGAAACTTGTTTTAATAGCATAAAAGTGAAGGCAACTCAAGCTAACTATTAGCAACATGTAGCATATCATTTTGTCTCTCTCAGTACTGGCACTATATAATGAGAAACTATTTTGCTTGCATTTTTTTTCCCATTGTGGTAATTTAACAAAACAGGAATTCAATTTAATTGACAGTAAAAATGGACAATGAAAATTGGATAGCATAACTGTTGAGCTAACATGCTAGCTAGCTCTTGCATTGGACAGCAGAAATTAATTTTTACTTTTGTACTCAAGTCCATTTTAGAGCCCTTTTTTCCCCCCCTTAAACACTTTGTGAGTACATTTTGCCACCTTTGCCGACTCTACCTGAGCACTATCAGGGGAGGGGTGAAGAGCGCGAGCCTCAGGGGTCTCCATGGGGGCCAAGATGAGCAGGGTGGCTCCAAACAGAACGGGACAAAGCAACATGGCGACAGAGGCGGAGAACTCAAGCGGGATCACTGGAGAAAACACCTGTTGCAAAACATTTGGACACAGTTGAGGATTTTTCCTGGCTCAAATTGATCCCTTGCAACCCCCCCCCTAAAAAAAAATAAAAAAAATAAACACTTTTCTGGTGAAGTTTTTACATGTACTTGATTGTTCTTAGTTTTGTTTTCTTTAAAACACTCGTCATCTTGCCTGTAAAAACAATTGCGTATTTTATCATGATACATCTCTGAAAAGTAAGACAAGACTGGTATGGATTTTAAGGCCAATGTCTCCAATAACCGATTATCGGTCAAATAATATACAAACTATATAATAACAAAAACAACTTCTTTCTTGGGTCGTTGGCACTTACAACAATAAAGACATGAATTACAGATAGAACATTTGACTGTTTTACATTCATCTGTCCTTAAGTATTTAACTTCACAGAAAGAGACCTCTGTAGAAAATTGGACAATTTTTTGTAATATAATATCATCATTATCTTTGCCTTATGTTGTAATCAAATGTATTAAAAAACAAAACAAAACTGCCATTTCTTTGGAACATGTTCAATATTGTGTTAATATTTCATCATCAAAGAGAACAAGCCATTTTCAACACTTGATGGTCAGATAGGGCAATAGTTTGTAAAAAAAAAATAATAATAAAAAAAAAAAATACTGCATATAAATAAATAATACAACAAAAAATATGAACGCTCCCAAATTGTGACATTAGAGGTTTCGGCCCAACACCAGCGATATATAATATTTTTCAAAATTGGAAATAAGTATGAACTTTGAAAAATCAATTTTCTTGGATTTAACAAGTACCGGTAATATTAATAGTGCAACTTACTTGGAAAATCTACCAAATTAAAAGAAATGTAAAAATATAGTATAAATAAAATATATATTTTTTTAAATCAGTGCTAAATTCCCTCACACAAAAATTGGAAACATTGAAATGTTCTAAAATGCATTTCTCATGATTAAAACTAAATGGGGGGGAAAAAAAGTGAATGAAGAAATGGCAGAAGCAAAGCATGCTCACCTGTTTGTTGTGCAGAGACTTGCGTTGTGTTGTGTTTGCGGCCGTCTTGTGCGCTCAGCGAGTCTTCTCCATCTCCAGTCTGGGCTACTTCTCACTTGTTGGCACCTGCTGAGAGCATCACTATCTCACTGGCCAGGCCACGCCTCCTCTTTATCCTCCTCGCCCGCTCTGTGGTGGAATTGAAACGATGATTTTTCTTCCCTTTCATTCCCACCTCCTCCTTTCTCCTCCTCCACTTGCGTGTTTGTCCCTCTTGCCAGAGGCTGAATGTTGGGGCGCAACTAAATTTTCGGGTTTGTTAATTGATCACAGATTGGGATGTTTGAGTGCGTACAATTTTCAGTCAACTTTTTTCCCTTATAAACTTTTTTTTTTTTTTTAACTCTGATTTTCTTTAATGGTAAGATGAAAAGTGTCGATGTAGCAATCAGCTAACCAAAAAAATGATTATAACGGCCTGTCTTATTTGTCCTATTTCTAGGCAAGCACCTCCATCTCTCCCCTTTTTTGTCGCAGGTCTTTCCCAGCGTGCACCGAGCTCTCCTCGCCGTTGGGTAACTTACAGTCTGTCAGTGCCATCTGCTCCCCGCAAGCCCCCGTCGCCAAATTACAACGCTAGCGAGAAGTTCAACAGCCTCATTATTTCAACTACATCCATCAGGTAATCCAAACATCAACGTAGCAACTAAAACGTAGTACATACTACACACTTGAAATTAAGTGGTTCATTTGAGTCGTGTTTGGAAAGGGGCTTTATATAACCGCACGTATAGAAATTCACCCCGCTCATCTTTTTTCGGGAGAGGACAACATGTGGGGGTAGGCAGTAGGCGAAAGGGAAAGATTAGCAATCATGGGAGGGCGGGAGGAAGGCGGTGGGGGGGGGTTAAACTACCATGCATGTGATGTCAGCAGAGAGATGAGCGCCGTGGGAGGGAATAAAAAAAAATAAAAAAAAGTGGGCAGCGGGAGAGTGAAGAGGAAAAATAAATCACCAGGCACAGACCTAGAAAAGATTGATGAGTGAAGTGAGGCCAACCTGCTACGAATGCAAAATGTCAGATGAACGATGGGGAAAATAAAGGATTGTTAGTATGCACACAAAGTGAGTAGCAGCTGATGTGATGGCGAGAGCGCCGTGATGGGTGAGGCAGAGGGGAAAACTGCAAGGGAAAGCGCACAGGTGGCGACACATCACTGTCCAAACGCACCAAAAAGTCATTTGTAGTGATCTAGGAATCAGCGGTTATCAAAAAGGGTGAGGCAGTCAGGAAAGGCACAGCAGCTCGAAAAAAAAAAAAGAAAAAAAATTTTTTTTTTAGAACCTAGCCCACTGATTCCCACCACAGCGCACAAATGACTCCAGATCAGTTTATTGAGCACTGTGCCACACTTTGAAAAGCTCTGGTGCAAAAGTTTCTGCATGTAACCCAGCAGACGGATTGGACGGTGATGTGGCAAAATGACACAACCGCTCGGGAGTTTTTGAACTTGAAACCACATCGAGTCCAGGTTTATTACAAGATGTGACGAGACATCATCAGCATGGTTGTTGGCCCTAGATAGTTAAAAAAAAAAAGAAGTTTAAAATGTACATAACTATTTTAAAAAAAGAAAGAGGGTGAAAAAAAAACCAAGTCAAACATGTAAAAGTTGGACAGACAAAATGTTTCGAAATAGGGTTAAAAAAATAAAATAAAAATCAGTTTCTGAGGCGTGCGCGTCGAGATGAGCGGGCAATCGGTGTGGTGACTTTTGGGGTCTCGCTCTCCGTCAGCACAGCATCTGTTAAAAGAAAGATTGAAGCGTGATGAAGGCAAGGGGAGGACAACAGGACATCTCGCTGGATCGCCGGACTTTCACACTTTTGGTGACGAAATACCAAATGTTGTGGGATAATTATTTGTGCTTCGTAATAAAGAAAAGTGAAATAATTTTAAGTCATTTCAGTTTCAGAATTGAAAGCAGTGAAACACCTCATTCTGTAATATAAAAAAAAAAACATTTTTGTATGCACTTAAGCACCTTCCTGGCAGACCTACCCTCTTCATCCTCCTCTTCATCACTGCTGAAGGTGATGACGGGTTTCTTCTTGGGCCTGCGAGTTCTCTGAGGTGTCACAAAACTGTCGTCACATTGGCTGGAAACGGACGACTTCGACTGGCCTGGATGGAACGAGACACCAAACGTGGATTTTAGTCGAGATAGGCTCAAGAAAATCATCCAAATCTCAAAAGTGCAACGTAAGGCCTGTTTATTAGCCGTTTTAAAATCGGTCGGACTTTCAATGTATTTGACATAAGAAAAGCTAATAGCATCGCCCTAGTAAAGACAGTACATACATATCACACAAAAGGCCAAGCAGAAAAATGTGCACAAACCTCTCTTGGACCTGGTTCGACTTCTTGCAGGCAACTGCGTGCGCGCGTCCGTCTTGTCAGTGGCTTGTCCCTCTTTTTGATTTTCGTCATCCATCTCGGGGCTTTCCACGTTCTCCAGGCCTCGCGTGTGGACGGCAGTCAGCCGCTTCTCAAAGTCGTCCACTTGGGTCTGTGGCACAATCAGCACTCGTTAATAGCAAAAATCAAACTAGGGGCTCCTCCATTTGCAACAGAGTTCTATTCCTACAGTGGAATAATCTGAATTTGCATTTGAATCTGCAGTCATAAAAGAAGTAGTAGAGTCATAATTACAGTAAATATTTGTACGGAAAACACTTCAGAGCAATTATAGCAGTGGTTCTTAACCTGGGTTCGATCGGCAGAGGTCAAGACACACAACTGGCAAATAATTTGTGATGACGCCCTGGTTGTCCATCATTGTCTTCAGGCAACGGAACATGTGGTGTTCCACAAGGTTCAATTCTGGGGCCTGTGCTGTTTTTTTTGTATCTGCGATGGTTGCTTTAAAGTGCTCAATAAATATAGTTGAGTTGAGTTATGGGAGTCAGCATCCTAACTGCGTGATTCATAATGCCCAGTTGAGCAATTGTAGTCCGGGCTCGCTAGCTAGCAAAACTAAATGAACACTTCCTTTCTTAAGCTGCTTGAGATGGGGAATACAAGAACACAACAGTTTCTGAATTCAAGGTGGAGTGAGCCGGATTCATTGATCCTCCACGATCATTCATTTAATTAAAAGTAAACCCTATATTGGTGTTGAATTGAAAAAAAAATGTCCTATTTTAATTTTCAATAAAAAAGGGTTTGGTGAATGTGCATAAGATAATTAACTTTCTCTATTTAAATGAACTGAAAATTTCTCTTTCATAAAAAAGTGAACGTAAAGAAATTGGTTTTGAAAGTGTAATTAGTGTACATACTGCATGCAGTATTTGTGTAGGATGTGCTCAATTCAACTTTCACAACAGCCGAAGCTGTCCACAAACTACCTTGGCCCCTCTTCACTCAAACAGTGGTGCATCTGTAGCTGACTCGTACCCCAATTTTTGTCTCGCAACACAAAGAAAGAATTGGGGGAAATACAAGCGACAGCTCAAATGGTAAATCAAGGCCATGTGCCAACACCGCTATGCTAACTAGTTGACTGCGCGCTGTTCATAACCTCAAAATGGCCGTCTTGCCTGAACCTTAATAAACGGAGGACTCCAAGCAATTGACCAACCAAACCACCTTGAACTGGATCTTGGCCCCGCGCCGCAGCTTGGCCATGATGGCGAGCAGAGGCTGGTAGACGCCGGGCTCCGTCAGCTTGTCGCTGTAGCATTCCCAACATTCCTGCAGCCTCTTGAAGCCCCGCTCGCACATGGACAGCAGGGACAGCGAGACGGCCAAGTCGCACCACTGACGCTCCGTCCTGCGCAGAAGAGAAGAAAGATGAATTTCAGGGACCAAATCTCATTTAAAAATTATGCAAATGCAACACCATTCGGGATCTTTTACTCATGGATTCGGCTTTGTGCTGGCATTTGGAACAAATCGCATTTACTATCTATAATTCACTTTGGGGTTAAGTAATGTAAAATGTCCTTCCTTTGAGTATGGATGAGTCAGAGGTGGACCCAAATCACAGGTCTCGTCCCATTGTTCCACCTCCGTTCTACAAGAGCACGGAAAAAAACGGCCTCCGTGACAAGTTGAGTGAAGGTTATGTCAGCGTGTGATTAATAGGTGAACTGGCATTAAATGTCAGCTTGCCTCTTCACACAAACAAAACTAATTACCACCGCCTGCGTGCTCACAATGGGGCCGCGGCAGGACACTGTCAAAGAAGACAAAGACGACCAAACAAGAAAGTGGCGTGTGATGGTTATGCTCTCACCTAGCAGTCCTGAAACGCTGACACAGTTTCTCTACCAGAGACTCCGTCTGTCGCTCCTTGGTGATGTAGGAGAAGAGCTGCCTAAAAACACACAAATATAGCATCAAATCAGATGTGGGCAAAATAGGGCCCACCATGTCCACAATTTACTGCAATCGAGGTTAGCATGTCGGTGTGCTCCCAAACAACCGTTCCAATTTCTCATTTGGCCCTTATGGAAAATGAATTAGCCACTCCTGCCTCAAATACTCAAGAATCTGACTGACAAGTCATCATCAAGGTTATTTTAGTTAATGAACACTAACGAAAAAACTAAAATTCAAAAAACGTTAACAAAATTAAAAAAAAAATAAAATAAATGTTTACAAAACTAACTAGTTATAGCGAAAATGCCCTTCGTTTTGTCTTTGGTATCATTATTTATTTAATGCATAAGCCTTTGGGGATGATTTTAAATAGATTTATTTCGATATTAACCGGACTAAGGACATCATCTAGCAGCAGCCAATAGAAAAGCACTTTCAGATGACCTCGCTCCTTGGCGGCAAATTTGCGTGCTTGACTTTTGCCTCCTATGGCTCGGCTCGCCTGCTTTTTCATTTAACTCAGCCCAAATGCAATGCTAGTTAAGGAATGTTACTTTTTCATTTTACCATGGTGTTTATTAAATATTGTGCACAAATAATACACTTTTTTTTAACGAAAACTAATACCGAAACCAACTAAAATTACCAGTAAGCATTTTTTAAATAACTAAAACTAACAGAACCACCCTAAAAACTAACTCAATTTAAAAAAACTAAACTCAAAACGAAAATTCCCAAAATATAATAACCCTGGTCATCATGCAGCCAACTCACTTCATGATGGTGTTGAAGTCCTCCGAGCTCATGCCTCTCTCGGGGTCAGACAGACGACTGATGATATCCGGGAGCAGGTTGTAAATTGCGTTGTCCTGATGGGGGGGGGGGGGAGATGATTGGCAGGTAGCGGTGTGTGAGAACCCAATTATCGAAATTCAAAACCCAAACGCGTAGGAGTGCGCAACCTTGGAGGCCAGCTCATTGAAGAAGTTCAGGGCCAGGCTGGCGATGTGCGGCTCGGGGTCAATTAGCAGCACGGCCACCTCGCTGACTTGCCCTTTGACCTTCAGCACGTCCTTAAGTACCAATTGAGTCAGCACTGTCACGGCCGTCTGCCTCACCGAGGGGACCTCGTCACTGAGCCTGCAGGAGGAGGATGTCACATTAGCATAACAAGACAACACTATCAAATTTGAGCAATATCGCTATCAGCGGAGGTGCGGTCATTTCACTGTTGATTAGGGGTGGTAAAAAAAAAAATAAAAAATCGATTTGGCAATATATCGCGAAATTACACCACACAATTTTCATATAGATTTAATATGCAGCTGAATTGATTTATAAACATCAATTTTGATGGAAATAGTCAACCAAATGTCTTACTTAGGGTTCACAGTTCAAGCATAGATGAATGTTATATTAATGGAACATTAAGCCTTAAAATTATATTTCAATGCTGTTCAAACATAAAACAGATAAATATTGTTAAATACAGTGGCGCAGTTATAAGCCTGAAGTACATATTCATACAAATGTTACAGTGTAATCTTGCAAGCTTACTGATTAGTATTTTCTAAATTTGAGTAAAGTGGAAAACAAAAATCGCAATAATTGTAAGATTTGTATCAGGATTAATCGGTATGGAATCAAATCGTGACACAGATCGAATCGCAAGGTACTAGGAAATTCACACCCTTATGTATGTAGCATTTATTTCCCATTTATTAGGGTTGTGGATGAGCTGGATCCCATCCTAATCTGATTGTTTTTGGGACCACTTTAAAAAAAAAAAAAGAGAGAAAAGTTTGCCTCAATCAAACTCACACCACAAAAGAAACTCATTAACCATTGCTCATTTATCCCGAAGAGTAGGATTTCTGGCAGAAGATCAGAACCGCGTACACGCCACTTGCTCATGCCAATGCAGCGGCTTACCGCAGCAATGAACAGGGTAATTAATTCTTAATACGCTTATCTGAAGGCCCCAAGGCGGCAGCGGCTTCGAGGACAGTGGAGGTGTTTGTGTGGGAGACAATTAGGGGGAACTTATCAGGTAGGAAACACTGGGAGGGCAATGAGGCATTAGAAAAGAAGTGAATGTTTGACATTTCCTAAACACTGAAATGTGTGCATTGTCGAGCATTATAATTAAACACATCAAACGGAACATCAGCTTCGAAGTTGGCCGTAGTGCAACTAGCTTTACTTTGACTTTAGAATCCATTAAAGTGTTTTTAAAGTCAAGTTCTTGACACAAGTGTAAAACATTTCATTTCCTTCCTACTTTCTCAGCCACGGTGCATAATTACAACAGCGTGACCAACCACAATCTGTAACACGCTATTAATTAAATGCTAGGAAGAGAGCAGACCTTGTCTTAAAGCGTCACGACCCACAATTCAGTGCTGGGCTTGTTGTCATAGTGACCAAATGAGGTTGACTACATATCATCTCAAGTTGGTTAATAAAAAGGAAAGAGTAAACTTCTGCTCATTGTGATTTAGTGGAGTGACAGTAGCAAGGGCTGAGAGGGATGATATGGTGAGGCATGTAGATTTTTATTTTATTTTTTATTTTAAATAAGACATTAATCAGCAGCACCGCCCACACAGCTTACCCGTCGAACATGGGGTTCGTTTTGTACAATCAACCGAGAAAAGGCCTGTAGTTGTGAGAAATTAACTCATTCACTCCCAGCCATTTTCACTGAAGCAACCCCCTCCGCTCCCGGCTGTTTTACTGGATTTTGCATGGCCCACACAATACTATGTTCTATTGCTATAAAAACATGGAACCTACAAAAAGAAAGATTAGAGTCTCTTCTTTTATCCGTAAAAAAAGTCTATTGCTATCTGTTTCCATTTTGTAGCAATTAGCATTAGAATATAGCCAAGTTTCATCATTATTCACAAATCTGTTTAAAACAGTGGGGAAGAGCCTTTTGCAACATGGCCCTGGTTGATCTCTTATACTCTGCTGCCGCCTAGTGGTCGATTTTTGTAATAACTACCATTGCTTTAAACGTCCTCTTCAGGTCAGAGGCTGCATCAAAGCTGTATGCCCTAGCATAAGAAAAGTTTTGGGGACCATGGCAATATTTAAAATAGAAAATTTTTGGAGAACAAATGAGTTAATGTTTGAGGCTTAACTGGAGACTGGCAGCAACGTATTGATTAGGCTCAAGATATGGAAGACCAAAACTTCTAAAATTAAAAATAAATGAATGAATAAAAGTGAAAATAAGAACGGATATAAAAAATGATAATAAAAAAATCTAATATATAAATTGAAAGCGTCTGCAGCATGAAATAAATTAATGTCATCGCAAAGTGTTTTTATTTATTTGATTGATATTTAATTCTATTTATACATTTATTTTTTATTTATGTTTATATAAATATGCTTTTTGTTGTTATTTTAATTTATACTGTTTTTTTGTATTTAAATTTTGAATTATATTTTTTATGTCCATTTTTATTTTCACTTTTGTTCATTTATTTATGTATTTATTTATTCAGTTCTAAAAAAAATGTTGGGGTGTGTGTGTCAGTTTTGGGTCCTCCATATCAGGAAGCCCACTGCATTACCTGGCGTATAAATTTTGAGTCCAGGGCTCCAATATGTTGGGGAAGCGCACAGTGAGGTCTCCCAGGGCAATGATGGCATTGGCCCTGACGACAGGAAGAGTAGAGCGCTCCAGCACTGTAAACATTAGACGGATATTCTCCTCACAAACAGACGGGCTAGAGAGAGAGAGAAAAAAGAAAAACACTAACAGTTATCCTAATGATTTGAGTCTTCATTGCGAGAGACCAAGACAGCGGGGAATGTGTTTACCAAATCATCATGTACTGCGAGAGGGCCAGACAGGCAGCCGTGGTGAGCTGAGGGTGCGAATAGCGTCCAGGGGAGCTGCACACTTTCACCAGCAAGGGCAGGAATGCACTCAGCAGGTTTTCCTCTTGAGGAGAGAATAGAGTAGGTGGGGCGTAAGCAAAACACCACATTAGCATATGAATACACCAGCATGCATTTAATGAGCAGCTAAATGCAGGACAAAAGGGAGAAGATTGGATGCAATCGTTACCGGCTAGCAATTCCGTCTCGCAGATCTTCCTGATGAGCTCGGCCTCAGTGTCTTCCGCAGAGGCGCCGACCAAGCCGAGCTCCTCCTCCATTGTGCTCTCATTTGTCGTTTGCTGTTGGAAAATCAAAATCAGTTTTGGGTATCACTAAGCTCAAGCTTGACACTTCAACACAAAGACTTCTGACCGAAATTGATGCTACTTATGAGATGTTCTGATTGCTTTGGAAACTAGAAATATAAAAGCTTCTTTTTGTCTGTCAATGTCTTAAAATTCAATCTCAGCACAGATATCACATGGTATTTTTGTGCCAGACGGAATTTTACCACCATCAAATTTCCAAAACCAAATTTCTTTACTCTAAAAATGTTCAGTCTACAAAGAAAAATAAATAAATTCTAACTCTTATCATGACAAAACTCTTTGATGGTAAAAAATAAAAAATAAAATAAAAGATCTGAAAGGCGCACAATTAACCTCGAAAAAGACACCTGCTCGACTTGTACACACAGCAGTCGCGTCATACCTTTGCTTTGTTGGATGGAGCCTTTTCTTTCTGCTCCCTCTCTTCAGTCTCTCCTCTCCGCCTCCGCAGCTCACTGCTCACGCTGCGCTCCAGGTGAGACACCTGCCAGAAGGCCACGCTGCCACACAGGGCCAGCAGCTGAGCCAGACACACACAGTTCACTGCGGGAGAGGAGAACATGTGTCAGGCAAAAAGTGCGTGGGGAAAACAACAAGCGCTCATAAAACAAGAGTCGACGTTTACCTTGTTCACCAGACTCTTGAGATCCCTCTTGCGTTTGACCGGCATCCTTGTTAATCTTACCGCCTTCGGAAATTTGATCCAGCAGGAGGCGAGCGGTGCGTTGGAGCAACCGGGAGCACAGCTGGTCAGGGGATTCGGCCAGAAAGTAGGTGAGACGGACGGCTTGCTCCATGAAGCTCTGCCAGTGTGGGTCTTCCATCATGGCACCTGGAACAAATGCCCACGCTCAGAAGGTGAAACAGATGGAAAATACTAAGCACAATTCAAAAAAAAAAAAGACAACTATTGATACCTTCAGCAATTGCTTGTGTGAGGCAGGAAAATAATTGATGTTCTTGAGGCAGTCTGAATGGGGCACCTTTTGATTGCTGATGAAAGAAAAATGGCGTGTTTTAACAACATAGTACGGGGGCATTTGAAGGTCATGTATCAGGAATGGATACAAAAGAAATCAGCTCAAGGAGGGATGGAAGGAACTTCAGCTTTGCTAACACACTTATGACATGCGTTTTCAAATCAATGATGGTGACGTGGTGCAAATCTTTGTTGTGCATATTAGTGATAGACAGACATGTTTTTTTCACCCATACTGATGATTAGTAGTCAAGGAAGCTGATAACCGATATTTCAAGTCGATATTGATTTGCAGTAAAAGAGAAAATAATAGTGTAAAAAAAAACACAAATCGTTTTCTTTTATAAAGAATTAACAGATTTGTTTAAAAATTATAAAAAATTGCAGGGAGCTTCCAAAGACATCTAGCATGTGTTAAGCTAATTAAAAACTAAGCAAAATTTCCTAATTAAAATGTGTAGGGATAATTTTTTTGTAAAGTGGAAATTTAAATAGATCCATAAATGAAAAGTTCCCTGTATCTCATTAAGCAACAAATGCATGGGAATGTAGCTAATTTGGTAAAAAGTATTTAAAAGATCTTTGTAGTGAAAATCAGTTCGAATGTGTTCATAATGTGTTTACGACAGGTAAAAACTGTCTGTAAACATCTTACAATTCCTGATGAAAACCCTGAATTCGCTACGTTTGCAAGCATTCGCCGCTCAGTGAGATACCAGCTTTATCGGCCTTCAAATTCATAACAAGATTATCCCTAGTGTACATACAAATGGCTTTCATAAAATAAAAAGCTTATTTTTTTTCCCCCTATGTAGGGAAGCTTATGGAACACCTTTTATAATAATACCACTCACTTACCCTAACATGGTCAGTGATGCCGCAGATGGTGATGACCGTGTCCCGCGCCAGAAGAAAGTCCTCAGTCACTTTTTCTCCCAAAGCCACGGAGCAAAGAGTGTCCAGATTGCTGAGGACCACTTCCCTCTCGGCCCTGTACACAAACACATCCATGCAATGAGGACATGTGGGCAAAGCGGCGCAAACAGATGCTATTATGCAAAAGGACGGCCTACATTAACTAAAGCGCTGTGAGGTGGCCTTGCCGGGGCTCAGCAGTCGGGCCAGATAATGTACGTGGGAAGCCGGGTTAGAAGAAACGGCATGAGATTTAATAGGTTGTGAATGCTGCCGGCTGGATGAAGACAAGGAAGCGAGTGTGGGCGGACTACAAATAGTCTCGCTTTACGCTCGCGCACTCTTCCCTGCAGCAGTGAGTGGAAGTCTTTGAGCGTGGGGGGGGGGGGGAGGGGGCGCACTAAAAATATAGATATTGAGCGCAAAACGCACACTGGCAACATTCCTGTGTATTTGTTTGTGACTTCGATTACACAGGAAATCAACTGACGGTTAGCGTGTTTTACAAATGAGATGATTTGCTGGATGACGCAGTAGCAACATTTACAGGATTAAGCCGTCACATACTGACGTGCGTCCTAAAATGTATATTTACTTTTGTATAGGCTCTCTTTAGAGTGAGCCTAATGAAGTGTGTGGTAGTTGTCTTACCCTGCAGCCATGCCCAGTAGGAGCACAGCAGCTCGCTTGTACAAAGCAGAGGTTTCCGTTTTGCCAGTAAACCTCCCCCACAGAACCTGCACCACAGTTGACTCCAGGCTGTTACCACTGCCGAAGAACTCCTGCACCTACAGGGAAAGAATTGGATGTGCTGTGGTTTGGTTGTCTAAAATCCTCATTTGTCTTTAGTTATCATTCCACGTGGACGAGGCTGATGCACGAGGGCTATGAATGAACTACTCACTATTTCCTCAAGACACTGAATTGTTCCCAGAGACGCGTCCACCATCAGTTCCGAGAGACTGTCCACAAGAGCCTGAGCTTTCATCCTGGATGGATAATATAAGATTCGTTTTACGATAAACTCACTAGATTAAGCTGCGCAAGTCAATCACATGGAGACAATTGACTGAAGAACCAAATTAGGAAATTGCATTTCAATTTAATGTGAGACTATTTGAGGAAATGCATTTAAATTGCATGTATGTTATCAGCATTAATTGCTTTCTGGACCTGTTGGTGTCTCCTTTGGGGTTGAGATAGAGACGTCTGTAAGCCTGGATGACAGCATCTTTGATGGCGGAGTCAGTTGACCAAACCAGAGGCAACATCTTCCTCACGCCACTGAGCGAATTGGCCACGCTGAACTCGCACACTGTGACGCAAAACTGCACCGCCTCTTGAACCACTAACAAAGCAAAAGCACAAAACAACAACCAATCAGTAATAAGATGTCAACTCTGGCAACTTCTGTAAACACTTGAAGACCTTCAACCTGAAGTGGTTTTCCAATAGAGCATGGAGTTAATGACAGAGATGGCTCTCTCCACTTGAAGGGCGAATGTTTCTGTATCTCTCAGGTATTGCACCAACATCTCCTGCTTCTTGAGCTCGGCATCCTCGGCCTCTTTATCGCCTTCTTTCTGTGGAGTTGGTGGCAAGTTCTGACTGTGCTCAGGGGTATCCTCGTCAGAGCCTAACGGGAGGGGCGGGAAAAAATGTTTGCGTCAAAATTCAAAACTCTTAAGGATTTTTTGGGTTATGGAGCAATACAGTATTATAGTTTCAATAGTGGGCCATGCCCATTTCCTTCTTGTTTAATCACTTAACTGTCATCAACAGAAAACTTACAATTGGTCATAAAATCATACCCTTCAAAGGTCTATCTTAATAAAGTTAACGTAAACTTCCTTGTAAGTGTGTACCTCGGGTCATCATATCATTAATAAAGTATGCACAGAAGAAAACTTTTCTTGGGTTCATTACTAAAGACACACTGAGTGGCCACCTGATTAATCCCCCACCCCAAAAAATAAACAATTAACACAATTTTGGGGGCGGGGAGGGAATTATAAACAAGGTTCATCAACCGCAGTGGAATTTCGCATACTCACCGATTCCTATTTTTTCTCTCCCAACCCCCCCCCCCCTTTTTTTAGTCATTGGAAACGAGTGGAAATGCATATCGTACGTTTATCACCGTTTAAAAAAAAAATATATTTTGTTGGTGACATACTTTTTTTTTTTTTTTTTATTACAATCTACTTCAATGGGCGTCAATTAGGTCATAACTACCATGGCCCATCCGGTTTTTGGGTTTGGTCATGTAACAAACACAAACTGAGCCGTTAGGTACTGTGATGTCAATTTCAGTTGAGATCAAGTGACAGTACAAGGCAAAATGGCAGCCCTGAGGTGGATTAAAAACTGTTGAATTTTTTATTCATTTTCCACAAATGCTAAGAATATGTTTAAATTTGTGGGGCGACATATAACATGTATATTATAAATATAATTTAATAACATTTAAATTGGGCGACACTTGTTTTCTGCATTAGGATTTTTTTTAATTTGACTTCCCCTCTATTATTGTTTTTCTTTACATATTTAAAATGACATTTTGTCATACATCCGGTTAGGAAGTGTGTGTGGTCCAATGTGGACCCACCCCCCTTAGTAAGCCCTGATGGATAAATTGTGACCCTGCCCCCACCTCCATCATCTCAGAGTCACATTATAGCGTCGTTGTCATGGTGGCTGGTTTCTGCCATACTTAAAATGCCATTTCTATTATGAACTTGTCAATTATAATTAAGTGACATTAAAAGATGTCAAAGGAACGTCCTCTAATAATATGAAACACTAGAAGTGAATCTTAAGAGGGTTGAGAAGCCAAAAGCAAGCATTAAGTGAAGTGAATGAAGGGTTCACCTTTGAAGAGAAGGGCCAGTGTGTCCATTAGAGCCTCTGGAGTGAGAGTGGACAGTGCAGAAAACATCTCCGATTCAGGGAAGCGGCTGTGGGCCTTAATACAGAGACGCACAGCATTCCTGTACAGGCCAGAAGAAAATCGTCACGTATAAAAATCATCCGACATTGTGCCAGCGGCGACCTTAACAGTTACCTGTATTTGTTGACCCGCAGGTACTGAGCAATCATCACTCCTGTTACCCGGTCATCCGCCATCTGTTTTTCTTCCTCTACATCCACCTTTTCTTCTTCTTCTTCTTGCACCTTCTCAGAATTATCCGAGCGCTCCAGCTCTGTGCTGACAGTGATGCGCAGTTCAGGTTCCATGGCGGCCCACAGCTCGGACGCTTTAATCACTGTAAAGACAATTTGACATTCAGTATAGTAGTTTATTTATTATTATTTATCTGTGGCACTTTGAGATCATGTGATAAAAAGTGCATTGCAAATTGAATTTATTATTATTATTATTATTGAAGGGAACACCCATTTATTGTGGGGGTCATGTTCCAGAACTATACTTTATTTTTCTTCTTTTTTAAAAATACAGTCTTAGCCCTCTCACACTCTGAACACAATTACCGGTAAATGTAATAAAACACCATTTTTCCTTCAAATGTTTAGAAAAAAAAGTAAATAAAATACTGTACATATATTAAAGTCTGAATATGCATGTGCCTTTAAGAGGCAGGGCCAAGCACATTAGATAGTCATGTGACTTTGGGAGAGTTGTAGCCAGAGCATCTCCTGTGTGGGTGTGCTCAGAGTATGTTTGTGTTTTATTGTTTGGAGACTGCGACTCTCCTTTCCAACATGCAAGAAAATTGCAGTAAGTATACCATTAAAAAAAAAAGTTATAGTGGAGGAACGTACTCAAGAAAGAATGTTGAATGGAAACTACTTGTGCTTTAAGCCAAGCACGGAATTCTGCGCGATGTTCTGTTTTGCTTTTATTTTGTCACATCCTGGTGGGCGTACCGGTGCTTTTCATCTTTATTGTTAAATCGGCAGAATTGTGGTCTTTATGATGCCGTTTCAATTATATTGAAAGGCTTTCTGAAGAACTACTGCTACACTCACATTAATGAACCCACACAAACTTGAATGGGTCCCGTTGAGCTGGGAAACAGGTGTAACTTTATGACCCAAAGCACTTAGAGTGAATGCGGCCAAGACGTCTGACGTGGCTAAAAGCGGAAGCATTGCGTCAGGCTCTTCAAAAGTAAATTCTTTGCGGCTGAACAAAGAAGCTGGATGACGCATGGGCAAAAGGAGGGCGAGCGCTGTGAATTAAAAGCGAGATGGAAGAAATTCATAAAGGAATGACAGGAAATGACCTGCCATGTTGAGGTAAAACGAAACAGTTATTTTGGCCCTCAGATTACCAAAGAAGCAACTCACTGCTGAGTGAACAGTGAAAACAGCTGGGTGAGCTTCTGGCCTCTCCACACACACACACACATACACTGTGGGCTTCATCCACATTACTCCAATGTAACTTTCACAGGAGAGCTAATGGGGGAGCCATCTTATTGTCGGCGGGCCCTTACAGCAGAGCAACAAGCCTCCGTTACACTGCCAAGATTACCCGCCAGTTGAGGCAAAGAAGCAGCCAGCTGTTGTTCACTCAGCTCGTATTCGCCTTGGTTTCATCATTGGGCAACAAGGAGAAGACCACATAAAAAAAAAAAAGTCTTTAATAAAGAATCACAAGAGTGAAGCTCACCTGGTGCGCCTCCATGCAGCTTCTCTTTCATCTCCCTCAACTTAGCCGCCTCCTTCTCCAGAGGTTTTTTCAAATCGGCGCTGCTCAACTGAAAGTCACAAAAACTTCCGTGAGACTTTGATAGAAACCCCGAGATTGTAAATGATTCTGACTGGAGTTACCTTGCAGCTGTAGGGGTTGTGTGCAATGAAGGCTGCCAGCAGTTGGATGGCGCTCTTGACCACGTTTATAGATTTGTCCACCAGTCTGCCAACCGCCAGCGCCATCACCTCGCTGTACCGACACAGTGGCAAGGCCTAAGCACAGGAAGAATGCTCGGTAAGTCAACTAAACATGACAAGATCATCGTTTAAGACTCGGGAGCTTACTTTGCTGTTGACGATACGCGCGTACACCTGCAACACGCGTGTCCTGACGTGAGAGTGCGTGTCGTGCAGGTGCTCCTGCAGGGTGTCAAAGAAACGGTCGCGGTCGGCTTTTCCGGACTCTTCCAGTCTGTCTCCACACAGGACGCGCACTAGGATTTCCCCGAGTATCTCGCACACGGCGACGCGCATCGTGTGGCTCTAGGGAGCATTTGGACAAATAGTCAGAAGAAAGGAACAGCAGTTGGTGTGACGGAGGCATTGAAGTGTGAAGTACCTCTCCTTCCAGGTGTGTGATAAGCACACTGATGTTGGGGATTAATAACTCTGGTACAAGTGCACCGAGTTCAGACAGGAAAGACGAAAATGCTTTGACTCCTGACCCCTCCCTGGCAAGTTCCTCACTTGACTTCTGACCAATCTCTCTGCAGAAAAAAAAAGAAGGAAATTAAAAGGTTTTAGTTGGAGATAGGCTAATATGGTTTTTCAGGGCCAAAACTGATCTTTAGTATTCAAGGGGGCCAAAAAACAGTATTTGGAGCTGATATTCACCTTTTTTAAAGGGAAACTATTGGCATCATTAAAAAAAAAGTTTTTAAAGAAGAGAATGCAAACCTTCTAAGCATACGTTTCCTGACAACTTAGTTTTCAGATTTGCAAAATTATGAACTTGGAGTTCCCCCCCCCCCTCTAATCTTAGACCTATAGAGATCTTTGCTTTAAATTTCTAACAAAAATTTCAGAGACCTCCCAGGGTCATTGGTTTATGGCATAAAAAGTCAAACAAAAACTTAAACAAGCTCACTGTTTTCTAAAGAAATTAAGTTTCCCAATATTTCAAAATATCTGAATTGTTAAATGTTCACTTATCTTGCTATTAATTTCTTAACAAAAACAGAGGGCGGAGCGACTTCTGTGGGTCAGCAGCATCCCTTATAAAGTCAACTGAAAACTTCAATAATTCCCTGAAGTTAACAACGCAACAGTTTTAAATTGGTTTATTAATATCAGATGTCAAAAATTTTTTTTTTTTTAAACAAAGGCCGATGCTTGTCAAAAATGTGAATATCGGTGCCGATAATTGGATGGGTATGAATTGTGACCAATAGCAGCTCATCGTGAGTGCCTCCGGTTTGTATTTGTGTGTTCTGTTAGTCCTGTTCGATAACTTTCTAAAAGTACGTTACCAACTGTGTGGGGCTAGAGGGGAAAAATAAAACACACACAAACCTAACCTGAAAACTGCCGAAGTTGTGGCACTCATCAATCAATGTACCAATAAAATACTATTTTATTTATACTTGGATGGGATAAAAGCATGCAAACTGACCTTATTACTTCCCCTATTATGGCTCGGACTCCATATTCCGTGCTCCACACAAACACAGCCTGAGCAAATACCGATGACAACTGCTCAAAGTGTTGCAGCAGCTGGATCACCTTCACGCTCGCACCTGTTGGGCAGAAGATAAAAAAACACACCCATGTTATCACAAGTGCATTGCTCCGACTGGCCATTAAGCATGTGCGCGTTAGCGTGTGCGCCATCCTCCTAGGTTGTGTGTCCCTGTTGAACTAACTGCTTAAAGTGCATCAGTGAATGTAATGCCGTTTTCTTCCCACTTTTAATGAGCAGCAGCATATCTTAACAACCCCACTAAAAATTACTTTACAAAGGCCTACTTGCAAAACATTTCCGGATTCCATTGCAGCAGCTGTATTTGCAGGTTGTTGCCTGCTTAAATAATGATGAGTCTTACCGAGAAGGTGATTGTACTTCTTGATCAGCAACCCGAGAAGATGGATGATACCATCTCTGGTGGGTTTGCTCTTGACGCGGCTGATGGTCGGATTCTCCAGTAGCTTGTAGCAACAGCAAGTCACGCAGCTAAGGAAAAAGCGAAAGACAAGAAGGAACTTAAGACAGTATTTGGGGTAGACCTCTCGATTCTCAACCACAAACTAGCTTTGCACAATTAGAGTAAGTAAAAATAATCACAACCTGGCAAATTTAGGAAATGAAGTCATACATGGGCAGGTACTGCTTTTATTATACAACCTGAGGTTGCAAGACAAGCCATTGTACCCTTTCTCAGGGCACAATAGGCCATTAAGTACCTGGTGAACTCTTCTTCTACGAGGGAAAGATTCCAGAGGGAGCGGATGTCCAACTGGAGGAGCTGCACGAGGGCCTGAAGAGCTATCTCCTTCTCGCTGTCCCACTGCTGGAGCCCCTCGCCCGATTTGGCCTTTTTGCCACTCTATGCAAAGAGTGAAAATATTGCAATTCATCAGATACGACAAAAGTAACATTGTAGTTAAGAAATGACATACGGTAAATGCCCTCAGATTACCAAAGATTGTAGCTCATATCTGCCAAACCCTCCAAAGAGATTATATCCTCTTGCCAACTGTTACATATAAAGTCATACATCACACGGACAAGACATTCACACATTGTTTGACATCTCCTACCTGTCCCATCCCATTACTCTGAGGAGGACAGAGGTTGTAGAAGCAGTATCAGTTTAAGTGTAGGTGGGCCCTTACAATAGTGAAATATAACTATAACACTACCAAGATTACCCATCAAACAGAAAGCAAGTGATCATAATCCCCGGTCTGACAGATCACCCTACTGCCATGTCTACATCACAGGGCCTTTCAAAAAATAAAAAATAAAATAAAAAAAATCAGCAAAGTCATACCTTGCCAGGTGCCGCGATGAAGCTCTGCCTATAAGAGTCGCTTTCGAGACTCTCTGCGATTTTGCAAAGCAGGAAGACACTCATTTTAACCGCATTAAGCTTCTCTTTTCGCTCAGCCGCAGAAGCAGAGGCAGAAATGAGGAATGAGGGCAGGGATGTCGACAGGCTGCTGACAACTGCAGGAAAAGAAAAAACACGGGAAAAATATAAGATCAGTCAGCTTTTGATGCGAGTCCTTTGAAATATTTCAACATGAACACCTCTAACCTTGCACCAGCAAATCCAAAGTGTCCTCCTTGACACCAAGGTCCACAGAGTTGGCATGCCTTTAAAAGTACAGACAACTTGTATAGTGAAGACAGTCACTTATGTTATGTTAAAGAGAAGCCAACACTCACTGTAATACACTGTACGGTGTGTCAAAGTGTTCCAGAATGCACAAAGGGCCTTGGCTTCTCAATGCAGCCTTGAATCCTGAGTAAAACGGAGGAAAACATTTCTAGATTTGCACCATCTTTTAAATGTTTGTTTTTTTCCAAAGGAGACAAACATTAGGCCTATTACATGTAGCATTGGACATAAAGTGTTGTCTGCATCAATTTAGCAAAACACACTTATTAAAATATGTCACAAAGCATTTATTAATTCGATATTTATTAAGTAAGGCTTACAAGCTGATTTTGACTCAGTAAAAGTTACAATTTAAGATCTAGATGACCACTCACTGTTAAGATGGGACGCTAGATGTTTTGGGGGGGCCACATCTTGTACGACGTACTGGTTTATCCCCCCAGTCTTGACCAGGTCGCCCACGCACACGGGCACAAAAAAGTCCCACGACATCACTGCGGAAGTTTAAAAAAAAAACAAGACACTCGATTATCCGCGTCGAAGCTACTACGGCTCACGTTACACTGGAGACTTTTCTTTGTTTTAGCTCTTGGTCTTGTTTTTCCTTTAATGACTTTTAATGAAGACATAATTCAACAACATGGTCAAAAACGTAACGGAAAGAAGAGCACACTTAACCATGAAGTATTTTTTAAAACAAGTTATACACGCAGCTCGTAAACCAGTAATGCTAACTAGCTGTTAGCCACGTTTGCAGTGACGACATTACTGGTAAATGCCTTCACTTAATTCTAGCGAAAGACTCACTTTTTAAGTTTTAAACGGCCAACGTACCTTCAATACTCGCTGTTCCGTTCACCACAATGTCGACCCGAGGAGGCGAATGTTTTCACACTCGATCTCCTGGCCCGCAAACTGTGTTGTGACCGCCTTCTGATTTTCAAATTTGTAACACATCGCGCCAAATCGTCGGTGCTCTGAAGACGTCATATATACGCGACGTTTGTTCAAAGGACACAAAACAGGCCATCTACAGGGGGTGTAAAACCACGAAACGATTTTGGTTTATTTTTTTAACTCATATATATATATATAAAATTGAAAAGAAACCCGCAAATATGCAAATGACTTCCATGATTTCAAACATATATTTCTTATCAGGACCTTATTTAGGACACGTGGTTCAAAAAATAAATCTGGCAAAGTAACAAAGCAAAAAAACAAAACAGAAAATACAAGCACAAAAACTGTGTAGGTAACCACATGAACTGATAATTACTGGATGTTGTGAAGTTTGGTGCTGCCATCTAAGGGCAGTTTATTAAGTTGTCTTTTAAGTCAAATTTTTGCTCTCAACACATACAAAAAAATCCATCAACCAAAAGATGGCTCAAAACTTGAAAAACTCTGCAGCTAGGCCCTTGTAAGCAAAGGATGATGAGAAACCATACAAAAGAAACCCACACAACAGACAAGAGTTTGAGGTAGTAGCTGTATTCAAATGATTGATAACACAATCGCACCCTCCCCCTTGTACCAATGTTCCAGCTACATCAATGACAGACTTTTCACAAAATGCCTTGCGCTCTAAACAGCACTCAATCAAATGCTAAAATAAAAATGGTCACTACCAAAGAGATGACATACTTTCAGGATGCAGCATCTGTGATCGCACTATTTTTGCCCTCTTACCTGTTAAACAAAAAGAGTGAAATTTGTTCTCCATGGCATAAAAAAAAAGGAACTACAGTATACAACAAAGCAAATAATTATAAATGGCCACGTTGTTTTTAGAGAAAATACTTTACATTTCGCATGTGAATAGTAGTAGTATCATGCAAATTGAAACAATTATACAATTTGGGGCAGTCGTAGTGTTTATTATTTAAAGAAAACGTTTTTAAAATGTAATAAGAGCACCAATGTAACAATGAAAAAAAAAACTATTTTTAAATACACCTGAAGCCACTTCATAAATTTATCACGCTCTGTATCAGACCAAGGCAAATACAAAAAGGAAAAAAAAAGCACCACATGTTAAAAAGAAGATGGAAAAACAAAAGAAAACTACTAGTTCATGAAGAAATGTTTTTTTCCTTCCCCCCCCCCCATCGGATCAGTGTTTGTTCCGGGACAACTGTTTTATTTTCTCTTTCTGTCTTGAGAGCAGCGTGGACAATACCTGCAGCAAGAAAACAAGACGTTTAGATTAGAGAGCACAGAGAGTACTTGGAGAAAAAGGATTAAAGGCAGAACAATTTCAATTCCAGGGTTTCTTACCATTTGCCTCGTGGTTTGGTTGTCAGACCCACACACGCAAAATGGAACCACTCGATGGAGCACTGGAAACAAAAACAAGGTACGTCAGTGTAAGCCTATGATGAATTCAACAAACCCATGATCACATTTACTCATGGGGAGACACGGATTATGCATGTTGTCTGACTAATAAATCTCTCAGTGTGTCATATGTGACCTTTTGAAAAGATTCATGTTTTTCCTCATTTTTTGACATATACCATGAGATTATTTCATAAAAGGCTGTTTACTTATGGATAAAATCAGAATAATGGCCCAAATACATTACAGACACTAACATAATGATACATCCACTTGAATTCATAGTCTCTCGTCAACCGGTTGCATACAATATAACGGCGTTTTAGGAGTTAATGACATATATGCGATATGGTCAATAATACAATTCTTATTCCTGCCATGTTAGAAGAGAAGACGACTCACATCAGTGTTGTCACAGCCGATCATCTCGCCGTAAGACACCTGATGGCACAGACAGTAGGTGGGCTCGTTGGGGTCCACTGGCATATCCAGCACATCGGATGGGTGCACATTTCCAAAGTTGGCGGAGGGGCTGTTGAATTCACCCCTGGGGCACAAAAGAGTGACATCAAATTAGGCTTCTGCAGCCAAAATGTGACAAAAACGTAACAGGTAAAAGTAAACATACGTTTGAAGGAGTTTAACTTTCTTCTGGGCGCTCTTGGGACTGCCATCTTCATCGGAGCTCTTGACTTTAGATCTCGTTTTAGCCGACTTCTTTTCCTTTTGTCTGGTGTCCACTGGAATTACACAACATGTAAGAAAGAGTGTGTGGGCACACGCGATAGGAATCCATATTGACCTGGCACAAACCTTTCTTTCCTTTACTGGAGGTGGAATCATAATCTGTGCTCTCGATCTGTTTTTCCTTCAGGTCGGCTTCAAAACGGGCCAGGTCTGTGTCCAGGCGTCTTATGTGCTTGTCAACCTGAACAGGAAAAGCGTGTGATACATCAGGTAAAGCATACACCATTGTCGTTTTTTAAATATATCAGTCAGATACAAACCATCTCGTAGGTTTGCATGGCCAGTTGCACCTTGTCATCGCCAAACTCTTTGCATTTGCTGTACGACTGCTGGATTTGCCTCAGTATGGACAGCTTTTGCTCAGAGGAAAGAGTCCGAGCGTTTGATGTGTATTCTTTTGCGAGGGAGTCTATCTGTCCTTTGAGATCTGTAGTAGACAATTATCTTTTTAGATCACACTGAATCATTACACTGCCGTAGTCCACGTGTGGATCCGCTAAAATCTTTAAAAAAATATATCCAGTGGGGGAATTTTTTTTTTTACAGAATACATCTTAAAAATGTATTATGAATCGAGGCGTATACTGTATAACTCACATTCACCCCTATGGACAATTTATAGAGTCTTCATTGACTTAAGATAGCCAAACTACAAAACAAATACAGTTGCAAAATACTAAAACAATCTATTTATATATACAGTACGTGTATCACCTTTGTACACAAACTTTTGAGTTTACACAACAATTCTGTCCATTCACTTCTCACCTTCTGTGCGTTGATCTAAATCCCGCATCAAATTGAAGTTTCGCTGCAATTCAAAGGGCAAGTTCTCTATGCCTAGTGTGACACAGAGAAGGAATTGAAAGACATCTCGACTTGGAGACAGAAAACAGGCAAAACTAGCTCACTCCTGCTCATGTGCAGACCGATAGACGCCTTAATGTCAAGCATTCGTGCAAAATATTTTTATAAAGGCTCGGGTTGCTTATGCTTATAGGGTGTGATGATAGAGCATAAAAACGAGGTGTGGAATGTGTGTCGGCATTTCGATGCATTTTCCCCCAAGATGACTGCGTTGCAACAACCCAGCAAATAGACCGAGCCGGACGCAGCCGAACGGTTGTTGAACACTTAAAGGTTCACGTTTTGCTCTTTGTTCAGCAGCACAGGAACGACAAAGTATCACACAGCTGTCGCTCTTTCTAAATAGTCACAAATGTGTTTTGGATCGATAAATTGCTTACTGTCCAAATAATGCTCCAAATACATCCCCGCCGCCATCTTGGAAAATGTAAACAACACAGCTTCCGGTGAACTAAGGGCCGCCTCTGATTGGTTGTTTCCACACGACTGACGCTGATGGAAGACTTCGCTATTACTGTACAATTTAGAAAGTTTCAGTTGCAAACATATATTTGACGTAAGTTAGGGTGAAAATTCACCATATGTTACAATTATATGCCGTTTGGTATGCTATGATTCTGGTAAAGCCCAATTAGCAATAAAATGGAATGGAGTCATATGGGGTTAAAAAGGGTTCGAAACCCTGTATGTTCTCCCTGTACTTCACTTCCATGCATTTTGTGCATGAACTTATCAGTACACAACGTTCATTGAACTCTTAAATACATAAGTGTGAACAGTTGTGCCCTGGGATTGGTTGGTGACCAGTCCAACCAATCGGACTCTCACCCATTTAGCTGGAAGAGGCTCCAGCTGAACCGTCACCCAAATGAGAAGAACTATACAAAATAGATTAAACTGGACGACGGATGAAGTTTAAGTTAAACAGAAACATTGCATAACGATTAAAGAATATATCTTAAAATTTATTGTGGCAGGTTTACACAAGGAATTCCATTCACGAATTTCAGTCAATGGACAAACACAATTTCTATTCATTATACAAAAGAAAACCCAACACAAAACACGTCTGTACTTATTAGCTATGCTTGAATCTTTTGTGACGATATAGTTTGAACTTGACCCAACGAAGCTATTTTATTTTTTTTTTTAAATAACCTAAACATTTCAAGATCAAGAAGCTTATGATCTTGCTTGTTTCGGCTTAAACTTTTTGTTGAAGGTGTTCTTCTTTCCCATTCTCTTCTTAGTTTTCATGGGTGTTTTCCTCTGGTTGGCCTGCTTCTTTTCAAATCTGCTGCCAGCCTTCTTCCCCGCCATCGCCGGCACCTTGCCCTCCTGCCCCGTCACAGTCTCCCCATCCATCTTGGCCATCTTCGCTTTTTTGGGTCCAGCAGGCGAGTTCTTTTTGCCTTTAGCCTGGAAGCGAGGCCCTTTCTTGGCGGCAGTTCCGTTTGTTTTGGCCTCCTGCTTTGACCCGCCAGCCTTGCCGGGGAAGCCCTTCTTGGTCTTGTCCGCTTTTTTGTCAGGAGAATTGTTCACCTCCGTTGCCTCGGGAGCATCCGCCGCATCTTCTTCTGTATTTGCGACATTAAAAAAAGTTATTTCTTAATCAATTTGTACTCTGAAAGCCAAGCATGGTGTGGTGAGAAGTGTTTACCGTTCTTTTTGGGCGCAGCTGGAATTACATTGGAGAATTTTTTAAACTTGGCCACAAAAAAGCCGTCCATGTTGTGAGAGTGGGGATAAAAACGCTTCGTGAGCCGCAGAGTGGGATGGAACCGACGCTCTCGGAACCTGAATGAATACACAAATGTCAGTCGCAGTGCTTTTGAACTAAGAGGAACAAAATAAAAACTGGGTTTTTAACGGTTTTGTATAAAAAAACACACAATTAAAACCACTTTGTCAGCCTTGTTACCTGGTGAAGCCATCCGTGCCAAAATCCAGTCCGGTGGGAACCAATTTGACATTTCTTTTCTTTAACGCGTAGTCCACCACCCATTCGTTCTCCTCCATCTGGCGCAACACATTTTGTCACACAAACCGCACTTACAGTATGTAGTTCGCTCTTTTCATACGCGCGACACAAACCATGATGGAGCACGTGCAGTAGACCAGATATCCTCCTGACGTCGACTCCGCGTTGACGGAGTCGATGGCGGACAGGAGCAACTCTTTCTGCAAGTGGGCGGCGCGCTGGATGTCTGCTTCGTCCTGTCAGGGAAGGCAACAAACGCGTTGTAAGCAACATTGATGTAACGGACCAGGAGTAAGAGGACCACGATAGAAATGTGGGGGGGAAAAAGATGCTGTGTAACAAGAATAAAGTCTTTAAGTTACCACCAAAAATAAAAGCCAAAAGTTTATTAGTAATTTTTTTTCTTGCTTTCTTAAAATTGTATCTTTGTCTTTGTTAAATGCTAGACTTTTTCCCATATTGAGATTTTATCAAATTTGTCCCGTTTTTCTCATCAAATATTTAATTTTATTCTATTTTTATTGATAAATTACAAAATATTATCATCAAATTTTAATCTTAACCTCTAATGTAACGTCACATTTTTTACACTTAATAATACTAATAATTATAACTAAGTTTTCATTTGATATTATGACTTGCCTTGTAATATTACAACTTTATTTTTGTAGACAAAAAATTATAGGTTGTTAAACCTGTTACCAATAACTAGTAAAAATGACTCTCAAAATATTTTCTCTTCTTTTATTTTTTAGTTATTTTATTCCCGATATTTTGAGCATTTTTATTTATTTATCATATTTTACAATTATGGAGTTTATGTATATATATGTATATATATTTAAAAAAAAAAAACATTTATTAAATTTTTTTCAATTGATTTGTTTGTTTGTTTTTTTTAAAAAAAGGAGAGCAATGATGATGTCAAATCGAATGAACAATACGGAGCTCTCCTGAAAAGAGAAAAAAAATAAATAAAAATAAATAAATATTTTTTCCTTGTAAAATTACAAACAAATCCTTTTAACATAAAAAATGTTTTCCTCATAAAATTGTCATAATACCCATAATATTTCAACCCAAATCTAACTTTATTTACTTGAAATTACGTTATTCTTGTGGAATTTACTTTTATTTCTAATTTTATTAATGTATTATTTCAACTTCATTCTTGTCATATTACACTATTTTCCCATATGAAGCAAGGTTTACTGAAAAATTATTTGCCCTAAAATACACGCGAAATACTTTATGTACTCTGATAACCAGTGTGTGTGCGTGTCCAAATATCAAAAAAATGAAGACTAATTTACCTTGCTGGTCTTGACAACCGGGTCTTTAGCGATGACGCCCGTGCCCGAGCACGGAGCATCTAGTAGCACTCGGTCGAAGCCCCCCATGACCTGCATTTCAACAAGTCTTATTACACCACAATAAGTACCAACTTAACATTTCTAGAAGCTTATTTTTGGCATCACCTTTGGGAAATGTCTGCCGTCGTAGTTGCACACCAACGTGTTGGTGACCCCCAGACGGTGGATGTTGCCCACCACGCTCTTGAGTCTGTCGGCGTTGGCGTCGTTAGCGACGATGACCCCCGTGTTCCTCATCAACTGAGCTGTGAGAGGGAGAAAGTGTCCAAATAATAATCCTCGGACAAATATGTCAATCAAGCCTCTTATTTTGACATCTCAATGGGTGACAATTAACGTGTACGACTAACTAAAGCAGTTACCGATATAGGTGGTCTTTCCTCCCGGGGCTGCGCTCATGTCCAACACTGACTCCCCCTCCTGCGGTGAGAGCGCCATGACGGGCAGAAAGCTGGAGGCGCCTTGTAGCATATACTGACCAGACAGGTACTCTGGAGTCGCACCTGTGTCATAACATAAAAGCCATATAGTAAGGCAATATCCATGTTAGCATCATGGTTGACAAGAGGGTGAACTTACCAATAGGGACAGAGGAGTCGTAAATGACTAAACCCACTTTGGACCATTTTCCCAGTGGATCCAAGTTCACCCCTCGGTTGATCAGGGCCTTAATTAAAAAATAAAAAATAAAAATTAAATTCAATGAGCTGTTTGTTCAATGAAGGATATGTTTCTCTTAACACAAATTTCATTTATAAATTTCATTTAAGATGCCATTTAACTCTTTTACTGCCAAAGACGTTAAATGACGTTCTGCAAAAACCTACGGAGGAGCGCCAAAGACGTTAAAAGACGTCCTCCCATTTTTTTTTTTTTTGAAATGGGTGCTGGGAAGGCTTGCGGAGCTCTCCTGAAAGTTTTAAGCAGGTCTCGTGAGCCTAATGACTATTTTTGGCCCCTAGAGGGCAGCGATGACTCTCTTTTGACAAGATCGGGTGGGCGTCAGTAGAGGCGGAGCTAGAGCGTTGAGCAGGAGATCAGAATGGAAAACAAAGGAAAAATGGCGGCCGGTCGCGAGGAGCTAACGCCAGAGCCGTTTTTTTCAAAGACCAAAAGCATCGCTAAAAGCGCACATTGTTGATGACGATGATCATCATCGATGATGAAGATGATGGTGACTCCGTGGTTGGAAAGCATTGACGCGGCAGTAGAAGACGGTGACGGCTATGACGGTGTCGTAACGCGGAGCGTAACCGAGCACGCACAGGCGGACGTTCGATCGGACGACGGAGAGTGCCCAGAGTCCAATGCATATTCATGTCATTCAGTCTGCTACTTGCTTTTTATTCCCCGGAAAAAAAGGCCGTCAAGAAAGTGTAACGTTTGCACGCAAAACGGACCAATGTGAAAGTGAAAGTAAACTGTTGTGCGAGTCCTGGCGTCTCCTTGCACGCAGGAGAGCGTTACAAAAGGAAAAACTGTATTTGAAACATCCACATAATTGTAAGTAGTACCACAGTTGCACACATTTGTAAATAGTTTGTGAAATTGTTTTGTCAAATTGTTACACTGTTGAATGGAAATAAACGTATTTTGCAATCAAAAAACACTTTTTCATTGTTGGTGAAAGCGTTTTACAGAAGTAAAGCACTATTTAGGTGTTTGTGGCATCATTCATGGACAAAAATAAGTGTACAATTCACTAGAGTGCATGAAATAACATTGTTTCACAAAAAGCTCTTTTTCTCCGTTTTTTGTTTCAAAAGAGAGAATTTCGGTGAAAGTAACCATTTTCTATTGTTGATTACTGAAGAACGGAATAAGGTAGAAACAAACTTTTTTTTTCTGATGAAAGCTGAGAGTCCAATCTTTCATTTGGTAGTATGTGTGTTTCCATAGTCCAAACACAACATTTTCTGTGGACCTTGAAAGATCACTCAAAATGCTTAAATCGGCTGGCACTGGCGACAACCCGTTTCTGAAAACGTCTGGCAGTCAAAGAGTTAAGCCCCTGCCATGCGCGCATTTACCTGAGCGAGGTCCCGCCTCCTGGTTTTCAAAGTGTTGGTCCGAATGGTGACAGGTCTGTGAACTTCATTGGCCTCAAGGAACTCCACCAACTGTTAGTGAGAAAAATATCCGCGTTAAAATCCATCACGTGATGGCACGCTCGTCAAATAAGCTTTCCACATTCAAATTAATGGAATTGTGCAACTTGGCCACAAGGGGGCAGTATCATACTATGTCTATCCATGCATTAGACACGTGAAAAAAACGTTTTTTTTTTGCAAAGGGATAAAAAAAAAAGTTCATGCCTCTGAGTATTGTTATATTGTCCTTATACATTTCTGCTTCATTTGTGTTCGAATATCAGATTTGGACTGTATTGTGTGTTAGCATTACGCTAGCAGACTTTCCTAAGGCAAAATTATGCGGTTATTTTACACTTTGTTTTAGTTTGACATGAAACTTCAACTGGGAGTGCCGATAAACAGAATTTTTCACCATCTGCCAAACCGCTGCCCGTTACGACGCGAGCCGAGTTCACAGGCACCGTCGAGCGCTCGCATCTTCAATTTTGCTTGCAAGTCAAGGCACAACAGTTTTCCGAGCACGCACCTCCGAGACAGGGAAGAGGTCGATGAACTTTTCGATGAGGAACTCGTTGTAGCTGTAGTAGGTGCAAAGATCCTTTTTCAGCAGAGCGATGTACGCTCCTCTCGCTTTCCCCGGCTCTCTTTTTGACGTAAAGTTACAAAGGACGTCGATGTTGTCCTTTATTCTCTGGTGGATCGTCTTCAGGTCGACAGGCAGGACTCCTGTTTTGTGCGGGTGGCAAACGGAAGAAGAGGGTTGTATTATAAAACATCATTATATATCAGCTCAGTGGAATATTTGGCTTTTTATGACCTTTTTTGTGCTAAAATGGAGGATTGTTGAGGAAAAAAATGACTATTAACTCATTCACTGCCATTGACGGCTATAGACGTCAAAAATTAATTTGAACTATTTCTATTAGTTAAACATTTTTTCCACTTTAGTTAACAAGAGTGAACCTAGAATTTTTTCATTGTACATTTAGAACAGATATAAAATTTGTGAAAAATCGTGAGTTAACTAGTGAAGTCATGCGATTAATTACAATTAATATTTTAATGGCCCGACGCCCCTAATTTTTTGCTATCTTTTCTTTAGGTAAATATATTTTTTCATTGTAATTAATCACATGACTTCAATAATTAACCCACGATTAATCACAAATTTTATATCTGTTCTAAATGTACGATATTGATTTTTTTTTTTAGGTTTTCATACTCTTATTAACAAAAGTGGAAAACTAATTGAAATAGTTCAAATTAATTTTTGACGTCTATAGCTGTCAATGGCAGTGAATGAGTTAAGTAGAAAAGACTAAAGTGGTAGCCGCATTATTTTGTCCAGGATTACGGAGTGTTTGTAGCTATTTAAGTACTTTTAGAATTGATTATTATTGCTGTTATCCAATTGACAATTCTAAAAATTGGATAAAAATAGGCCAATGCATACACTATTAAGCATGTATGGTCATTTGCACTCACCTTCCTTCTCACTCTCCTCGGGCCCAGGAAGTCTAAATTGATCTAAGTCGTCTATGTTGGTCTGAACTGTTTCATCCTCATCCTCATCGGACTTCTTATCGCCATCTTTGTCGTCATCGTCATCCTCCTCCTCCTCCTCCTCCTCCTCCTCCTCATCGTCATCATCATCATCACTCTCGAGCCCCATAGTTTGCTTCAGCTTCTTCTGCTTCTTGGCTGCGCGCTCAATAGGAAGAAGCTAAAAAAATGAAACAAGTGGGAATAAAACACCTGTTGTGAATTTTGCCGTTCAGCTCCTTTTTAGTCAACAAGTCGTGCAAAAAGCACTTAAACATTAAATAGTTGGACATGTTTCATTTCCCGTACCTCCTCTTCGTCACTTTCCTCTTCATCAAGTGCACCGTAGTCATCGACCATTTCTTCATCATCATCGTCGTCGTCTTCATCCTCCTCCTCCAGTTCTTTCATTCCAAGTTGCGTGTTCATCTTTGCTTGGTTCTTTCCCTCCTTCTCCTTTTGCTGCGGCGGCTCTTCAACTTCAGCCTTCTCCTCGTCATAATCGTCTTCGTCTTCCCAGTGCTCGTCGCTGTCATCCTCGCTGTCAGGTTGGTCCAGTTTGCGCTTCCTCTTGGCCGGCGTCAGCCATTTACTGTTCTCATCTGTGAAGGCTTCAGAGACAAAACATGCAGCCATTTAAAAGCCATTTACGGAATCTTGAATTTGAAAAGGAATAATGTTGTCGTTACTTTTCTTAGCTTGCCCCTCAGCAGCCTCTTTACCCTTTGGCAAATTGTTGGCGACTCTTTTTGCATTCCTGTAAAAACAAATTATGACATGAATGAGTATGGTGCAAATGAACATATAGTATACTCATGTCATGGAATCCAACATTATTTGACCTTTTCCTGGCTCTTCTTGAATTACGTTTTGGCTCCGATTCATCTGCAGGAAGACAGCCAAAGTCAGTGAAATTGAAATTTTCTTATAGTATAATCATAAAAAAAGCACATATTCACCATCTTTTATAAACTTGGCTAACTCAGTCTCCGCCCCTTTCTGTTTTCTGGCTTTCCTCCCGGGACCTCGCTTTACCTTGTTGGTGGGATCCAACTTACGGCCCATGATTCCACACTACAAGGACACCTTGAAAAGACCAAAACATACCGTATGCTCAGCACCTGAGCAAAATAACAACCAATGAAAATGCAATCTTCTTGTTAATGAATCTAAGATCTGATATTGCGATTGGGTTAAGTATTTTTTTTTATTTTTATCATTGCATTTAATTGACTTATATTGTGTTATCAATTATCAGTGTTGCAAGCTTTAGCAATTGAATCAAATACATTTTCTCATAATCTTATTTACCAATACTGTACTAGTGGAGAAGAATATATAAAGGTTTGTCAGTGTGATGCAAAGCAATTGTACAAAGCGACAATTATAAATCTATTGTCAAATCAATAATACGGAGCATCGTTATCATTGTAAAGTAAGATTTTTACACAGCTCAGGCAGTGTAATACAGCATATTTACATTTAAATGTACAACTACTAGTTAAAGTCTATATAATTAAATTATAATGGAACCTGCTTGCGTCAAATGGCAAACATTTGAGACATTATTTTTTATAGTAAAAGATATGCAGAGTTTAGTATTTGGTAACTTGGAGTAAGTAAGTAAAAATGAACTAAAATACATACAAAAATCAGTAATAAATAGATAAATAAAGCAATACGTACATAAATTCACATCGTGACCACAATTTCCACACGTTATTTATGCACTTAACGTTGAAGCTTACTACATGTTGGTATTGTCCACATGTGTTATTTATGCACATAACGTTCAAACTGACTACATGTTGGAATTCATACCATTTGACGGAATGTGCATTAATCGAGCAGGGGCTAGACGCTTTAGCTGTTTGCAAAAATCAACAGTAAATGTCATAAATACGAGTGCACATTAACATCCGCAACACTGTTGAAGCGCCAACCATATTCTGTGCCAAAACATCAACAACAATGTTTCACTTACGCCTTATTCGACTCCTGATAGCAAAAAGTTGGATGAAAAGATCACACGTGAATTTCCCGACAACACGTTGAGAAGAACTTCCGGCGCACGTGAGTGACGCAAACTATGATGTCACACACGCTCGCGCTATCAAATTCTTAGCTTCAGAAAGACATGTATTTTTGAAATAACAAATGAAATATAATTCACAAGCTCGTGTAGATCAATCAGTCAGTGAGATGTATATACGTTTTTTAAAATAAATTAATTTTGGCTTGCGCGTGCCTCGTTGTGACGTTTACATCATGCGACCGCGTTGGGCACAGGAGAAGGCAAGATGGCGGCCCCCGACGGAAAGAAGCGTGGCCTGGAACATCTGGACGAATATGAACCAAAACCAGCCAAACATCTTCGCAGCCTGCACGATCGCATGGCGGAGAGACGACTTGTTGTTGTTCTGGAGGGTGCCTCGCTTGAGACCGTCAAGGTAAAACTTTTCGCTAGTTTATGTTGACGTCACAGGCTGTCTTTACTCGCTGGGATTGAGAGTGTTATCACATACAGATAGCATTACATAAAGCTACTATATATATTAACAGGATTGCTGTTTTTTTTTTTTATAATTATATAAGTTTTAAACTTGCAGGCTGGGAAAACGTTTGAATTGTTGAACTGCGACCAACACAAAAATATCATAATCAAAAATGGAAGAAATCCAGGAAATATAAGACCGGATATCACACATCAGGTAATCATATTTGTCAGGATTCATGTTCATGAAGCATGACAACATTGTATTTTCTTTTTCTTCCACTAGTGTCTTCTCATGCTGATGGACAGTCCACTGAACAGAGCCGGCCTGCTGCAGGTTTACATCCACACTGAGAAAAACGCCTTAATAGAGATCAACCCACAGACGCGCATCCCAAGAACCTTTCCGCGCTTCTGTGGTCTTATGGGTAAAGTTCTAAACACTATAGAACAATAACTGAGAAGGTTTTTAAGGTACTCGTTGCATGTAGTTTCTAACAAACAAATAAATTATACTCAAAGTATTTCCACTCATTTCCACTTTCAGTTCAGCTGCTGCACAAGCTGAGCGTGCGAGCGTCTGACGGTCCTCAGAGGCTCCTGAGAATGATCAAAAATCCCGTGTCGGACCACCTGCCCCCCGGCTGCCCGCGCATCTCCACCTCCTTCTCCGCTGGAGAGGCCGTTTGCCCCCGCACCGTGGTCCCAGAGGGGCCGGCCGCCGTGGTGATCGGTGCTTTTGCACACGGAGCAGTGAGTCACACTTTTTTTGGTGTGTGTGCGCGCATCTCTAGTGAGAATCCGGGTGTTTTACTCATCATTTTTTTTTTTTTGCAGGTGAATGTCGACTACACAGAGAAGACGGTGTCCATCAGTAATTATCCACTGTCTGCTGCACTCACCTGTGCTAAGATGTGTTCGGCTTTTGAGGAAGTTTGGGGTGTCTTGTGATCAACGTTGGCCCGCTGCTGATTGGGCAGTTGTTTTTTTTTTTATGGACTTGTTGCACATGATGGAAGTTGTTTAACTCATTCACTGCCATTGACGTCCATAAACGTCAAAAATTCATTTTAACTATTTCTATTAGTTAAACCTTTTCCCCCACTTTTGTTAACAAGAGTATGAAAACCTAGATTTCTTTTTTTTTTTAATAATCTTTTATTTTATTTTTAAAGAAAAGATTATTAAAAATCAGGTGATTAAAATTTGTAATTGTAATTAATCACATGACTTCAATAGTTAACTCACAATTAATCAAAAAATGTTATATCTGTTCTAAATGTACAATAATTTTCGTCTAGGTTTTCATACTGTTAACAAAAGTGAAAAAAAAGTTAAACTAATAGAAATAGTTCAAATTCATTTTTGACGTCTATAGCCGTGAATGGCAGTGAATGAGTTAAATTTCCCATGCGTGGACATTACGTGGATCCTATTTCGTAGGATAATAATGTTATTACACAAACATTTTTCTACAGTGATAGTTCCCGTAACTGTGCCGGTTGCATCAAAGTCGTGGAATTTGTATGAGAAATGAATACAAATGGGTTTAAATGTCTTCTTTTTTTATACTGCTGGTTAAAGTAAATGCTAGTGAACCATTTCTTTGACTGGACCATGACAGTTTATTTTACAAGAGAACATCCAACAGAAATGTGAAAATAATACAGAATGCAAACAAGGCTCGTAAAACAAAATAGTCACCTTACACATCTTACACTTGTATGAATGTAACAACAGTTTGCTTATGTACACAAAGTTACAGCGCAGTGAAGGTTATACCTGTAATGTTCTTAAAAAAAAAATCAGCCTTTTTATTGTTTCTATCCAAATATTTGTCATCTTTAGTCATCTGCCTATTTCTGAAACTGTGTGTTAGCGAGCTATTTTCTCCGCCAATGACTTGCCAGCTCGGCTGGCCAGTTCCAGAGCAAACGAGTCACTTTCAAGCAGCGGTCCAAGCACTGTCATGTCAAAGCTAGAGGGTAAGCGGAGCTGCAGAGAACATAGATTAGCATTAGCTAACAGCGTTACTGTTGCTAGCTTCAGATAAGCATGGGAGACATGCGAGGTAAACAGAGCTGCAAAGGTTGTGATGGATGCTAACGGCATTAGCTTATGGCTAGCTTCTGCACTTGTTGATTGCTCGTTGAAGTTGTCAATGTGACGCCGGTGGTATTCGAGTTTTGCAACGTGTCCATGTGACACACACAGTGCCTTCCGTAACGCACCCCGAGTGCCGTCCGGAACCTCGCACACTCGCCTGTCGAGATCCTTCCCACCGTTCGCCATGGTAACGACCACCCGACCTGCCATTGGCCAAGCGGTATTTGGGGGCAGCATGAGACAGGGCCGGCCCCTCAAACGGGCTAATTTCAGCAAGACAAGTTATAAATATGTTATTAAAACACCCTAGAACTGTTTTGAATTGTGAAATGAAATGCATCATACGTCTCGTTTCAACACATTCAGCATCCGTGCGACGAATAGCGCTGAGTTGTTTTGGGGCATCGCAGGTTTGTGGGACAAAGGTGAGATTTGGCACAAATGGCTGTGACGAGGAAGGACGGCTCGAAAGGCATCAGGTGGTGATAGCGGTCCGCGTCGCAGTTGACCTGCGGGGAGAGGACACGTGAGCGTTGATGAGATGATAAATCGATTCGTTTGGGGTTTGTCGGGATGTTTTTATAAGATACATTACAAAAAAAAGAATCAGTGTTGCCAAATTAGCGTCTGTTGCTATATTTAGCAACTTTTGTGCAAAGCCGCTAAGAAAACTTTTTTATTTTTTTTAATTGATATACTTTTGCCAGTCTTTGTCCGATCGGACTGGGTGGAATAGACGGGGCTGGAATGTCCCCTACCCAATACCCACTATTGTGTACTCATGTGCCAGGGGTTTTTTCCCCCCAAAAATCCATATTGTGCTCCTCCCATACAGGAGCAATGTCTTCTTTTTTTTTTTTTTTTTTTTTTTTACCCACTGCCTTATATTTTTCTTAAATCCTGCTAAGGAGCAGACAGCATGAGTGGAGTCATTTACAGGCAAACACGTGAGCCGAGGTTCGACTTCAATCCATTCAATTTGACAGCTCATCTCTATTTACAGATGTTTTGAATAAAGTGTAAAGGATTTTTTTATTTTTTTTAATAATTTGAATAAAAAAAATATTAATATTCTATTAATTTTATGGATGTTGAAGTGATGCAAAAAAAAAAAGAAATAGTACAAATCCCAGAAGGAAAAAACAAAACAAAGGGCAAAACATGTCTAAAAACAAAATCTGAAGTCACACATTTTATTTTAAAGCCAGCCCTGTAAAGTGAGTTGGCCGGTAGAAAAATAGAAGTACCTGAGAGAATGCTATAAAAAACAGACGCGTGTGTGAGAATCCCGAGATGGACGCGTCTGCCGGCTGCTTCTTCAAACTTTTCTGATACGCCTGTCAAACAAAACCTATAGTTATTCTCTTACACCTGTGCAGTAAAAAAAACAAAAAACAAAAAAAAAACGTTCATGTCAGACCTCCAGTGCTATCTGCAGCGCCGAAAACTGAACCCACACTTCTTGCTGCTGAGCGGCGGGTATCGAAAGTGTCCCGTTGGTCACCGAACGGTAGCGGGACCACACGCACTGGCCCACAGCACGCACCGTCTCACTTTGGGAGTAAACTACCAAAAACACCACAAAATTGTCGTCACGGGGCATCAATACAGGATTCAGATTTCATGGAAAGTCTTCTTACTGTCAGGTAGAAGCACGTGAAGGAGGTCTTTGGCCAGAAGGAAACCCATCACGCCGTAATTCATTGCTCTGGTTGATAAAGGAAGCAAATGTCAGTTTTATGGCTCAGGAATGCACATTTTGAACATCCAAGCTGCATGCCAACTGCGAGAAAAAACATTTTTTATTAGATTTTTTTTTTTTCTATTCTGTTTCTATAGAACTGCTAACCTCATTTTGATGCCTTTTTGAAAGTGAAAGCTACTTCTTAGATACTGACTAATGTGAAGGGATTTTGATACACACTTCAAAACAGCGTTGCAGCGCTCACCTTGAAAAAGTAACTTAGCTAGATTACTTGCTTTAAAAATGCAACTTGGTTACTTTATTGATTACTTGCTTTAAAAATGCAACTTGGTTACTTTATTGATTACTTGCTTTAAAAATGCAACTTGGTTACTTTATTGATTACTTGCTTTAAAATGCAACTTGGTTACTTTATTGATTACTTGCTTTAAAATGCAACTTGGTTACTTTATTGATTATTTCCTTTAAAAATGCAACTTGGTTACTTTATTGACTACTTGCTTTAAAATGCAACTTGGTTACTTTATTGATTAATTGCTTTAAAATACAACTTGGTTACTTTATTGATTACTTGCTTTAAAATGCAACTTGGTTACTTTGCTGATTACTTGCTTAAAAAATTACTTAGTTACTTTGCTGATTACTTGCTTAAAAAGTCCCTCAGTTACTGTATTGATTACTTGCTTTAAAATGCAACTTGGTTACTTTATTGATTATTTCCTTTAAAAATGCAACTTGGTTACTTTATTGATTACTTGCTTTAAAAATGCAACTTGGTTACTTTATTGATTACTTGCTTTAAAATGCAACTTGGTTACTTTATTGATTACTTGCTTTAAAATGCAACTTGGTTACTTTATTGATTATTTCCTTTAAAAATGCAACTTGGTTACTTTATTGACTACTTGCTTTAAAATGCAACTTGGTTACTTTATTGATTAATTGCTTTAAAATACAACTTGGTTACTTTATTGATTACTTGCTTTAAAATGCAACTTGGTTACTTTGCTGATTACTTGCTTAAACATTTACTTAGTTACTTTGCTGATTACTTGCTTAAAAAGTCCCTTAGTTACTGTATTGATTACTTGCTTTAAAATGCAACTTGGCTACTTTATTGATTACTTCCTTTAAAAATGCAACTTGGTTACTTTATTGATTATTTCCTTTAAAAATGCAACTTGGTTACTTTATTGACTACTTGCTTTAAAATACAACTTGGTTACTTTATTGATTACTTGCTTTAAAATTTACTTAGTTACTTTGCTGATTACTTGCTTAAAAATTTACTTAGTTACTTTGCTGATTACTTGCTTAAAAAGTCCCTTAGTTACTGTATTGATTACTTGCTTTAAAATGCAACTTAGTTACTTTGCTGATTACTTGATTTTAAAAGTAACCAAGTTCAACATGTTACTCCAGTCAGCGTCTAAAATCCATTTAGGGACACGTAAGCCATCTCCGATTAAAATTTGCTGTTCAGTGTTAACTAATGCAAATAACTAACATATTTGTTTTGTCAGTAAACAAAAATATAAACACAACGCTTGTGTATTTGCTGAACATTCATTTGATAAGTTATAAGCCATGTGGTGTTTTGACAAACATTTTCAAGTGGAAGAAAATGTAGCATTGGTCCCCTTTAGGAGTTTTACAGTTTCTACTCTTCCCAGGGAGACTTTCAGTTACCATTCTTATAAACACCACTAAAAATACATCACAAAATGTTACACAACATAATTATACAAACGCTAATTCCATACCTGGGGTATGTGGGATGGAAGAGAGGAGGGATAAAATTTCCCATGGGAATGATCAGCTCATTGCCCCGAAGAGATGGCGTGATGGACAGACTGAAAAGCAAAAAAACAAAAAAAGTTTTGTATGACTGTACATCGTATGACGTTTGCATTGTATGCAAATGAGAAACGTACATATCGGCGCCATCGAGGCCCTCATGCAATAGTCTAATGCGCCTCTTTTGCAACAAGGACAGCAGCTGCAGGTAGTTTGAGAAGAAGCTGTTGAGGTTGACGGACATCTGAAATGGTACAAATGTGGAGTCAATAAGGTTCTTCATTTTTGGACTTTTGGTCATATGACGCTTATGAGCTCCACCAAGTCACAATGGAGGGGGGCGGACAAAAAACAAAAGTACAAATACTGTACAGAGATACAAATGGAAAAACAATTCTAATATGACGCTTAAGAATTTTTTCCACTTTAGTTTGGGGAATTGAGTTTTCCCCTTTCAGTCATAATAATGGATTCATTTCTAAGAGTTTACATCTAAAAACTACAAACCAGGAAGTAGCCTGCTATCGAAAAATGGAGACGGACAAAAAGAAACAAACATGATGGTGCTATTTTTTTCTGCAATTGGAGTAATTCATTTTGATGTTAAGCATTATGACGGAACTGTGTGCCCCCCAGCCTGAGAGGGAAAAAAAAGTACATTCCTCTCACCCTCCATGAACCGTGAAGTGGGCCTGATAAAAGGCTGCATGGATGGACAAAAAAAAAAAACACACACAAAAACATCTGTCTGCAATTTTTGTTTTGTGGAATTTTCTATTTTGGATGTTTTACTATGAAATGGTAGATTCCTGAAAGCTTCTGACCTTAACCAGGAAGTAGCACAATAACTAATGCACAAATAGATAAACAAATGAAGCATCTGTTTTTTTTGTCTCACTTTCATTTTAGAGGAATTTATTTTCTAATTTCACAGCTCGAGACACCGTTCCGGCGCATAGCGTGAGCAGTCTATTACGGGAATGAATTTACCTCTGAATAAAGCAGGTCAAGCTCAGCCTCACTGGATTTTTCTTTTGTAGTCACAAATCTTGAAGTTACAGACTGAACCTGAAGGCAGAAAAGCCATTATTTATCTCCATTGTGAGGTTCAAAGGCAAACTTGTGCTCTAAATCACCTTTCTCATAACAAACTGGAGAGCCTTCTGGTCGCTCCACTTGAGTTTGTGGAGTTGGGACTTGACGGAGGACAGAATATTTTCAATAAGCTCCTCTGCCTGTCCGACAATAAAGACGTTGAGTCGAAATATCTCATTTTAACCCTGGAGAACCCAAGAACCCTTTTCTTCTTTGGAAAATTATGGATTATACATTAAATGACTGCTATAAATTCACTGAACACCAAAATATATGTTTTTTTCCAATTTATTCCCTAATTTAGGATTAGGGCGAAATTTGACCCTTTGGGGATTTAGGGGTATCATTTTGAAAAATCAGAATAACAAAAACTGTCAGTAAACTATTTAGAATTTAAGAAAATAATCAATCAAATACACAGCTACATTGAACAATATAATTTTTTTGTTTCATTTGTTGCATTTTAGAACTGGATTTTGAATGTACAAACACACTTTGGCCAATGGAAAAAAGAACACAGGGACAAAATCACTGCTGGGGAAAAAAAAAAAAGGTCTTTGTTATTTGAGTAGCAGAATTTATAGGGGCCAAATTTGACCCCGTGGGTTCTCCAGGGTTTTAATGAGGGAAAAAAAATAAAGGTCTTTGTTATTTGAGTAGCAGAATTAATAGGGGCCAAATTTGACCCCGTGGGTTCTCCAGGGTTTTAATGGGGGGGGGGGGGAATAAAGGTCTTTGTTATTTGAGTAGCAGAATTTATAGGGGCCAAATTTGACCCCGTGGGTTCTCCAGGGTTTTAATGGGGGGAAAAAAATAAAGGTTTTTGTTATTTGAGTATCAGAATTTATAGGGGCCAAATTTGACCCCGTGGGTTCTCCAGGGTTTTAATAGGGGGGAAAAAAATAAAGGTCTTTGTTATTTGAGTAGCAGAATTTATAGGGGCCAAATTTGACCCCGTGCGTTCTCCAGGGTTTTAATGCGGGAAAAAAATAAAGGTCTTTGTTATTTGAGTAGCAGAATTTATAGGGGCCAAATTTGACCCCGTGGGTTCTCCAGGGTTTTAATGCGCTGGTAACATCCGCGCGACGTCTCCTCACCTCCCCACTGGCGACGTTTTCTCTAAACAGATGTGCCAGAACCCCGTCAAAGCCTCGCTCCGTTTCCAGCATGCAGCGTTTCCAGCGAGGAGCTGTCGCAAAGACCTCACTCAAAGCGCCCGTTCTTGAGTCAAGATCGCGCTGCCTCGCCTCCACGGGGCCCAGAACCACCGACAAATTATTGGCCGTGTCCGAGAATCTGGAGTCCAGGGCGGGCAGGAGGGTGTGCAGCAAGTTGAGCAACATGAAGGTGTGGAGGGGGCCACTGAGCACAATGACAGCGGGTCAGAGACTAAAAGCACGGGAAGCGCGTGAGGGGAGGCGCGTTGTGGGTCACTTACAGTACCTGGCGCTCAGCTCGTGCCCGGTGATCCAGTTGCTGATGATGTGGGACATCTGTACGATGTAAGGCAAGTTGTGCAGGAGGACGTGGTCGTCTTTGGTGAGCGGCTGTGAACGGAACGCAGCCTGCAGGCAAGCCAGCCAGTCAACAGCTGGGGCTTTACGCTGTGGAATTGGGATATTTACATGGGGCAGGGTTACGTTCCTGGGGGATCTCCGTAAGCCAAAAGCAGCTACAATGCACATAACTGGACTGTCGTCATGGACTTTACCTGCAGCTCCTTGATGGTCAAGCGTTGAGAGAGCTGCCCTTTGGCTTTACGATGCCTTAGAGGTGCCACGGCCACGGCCAGCTCGGATGACAGCAAGGTGAACGCGCTAACGTGGATCATGGCGCTGCCCGGCGGGGCCCCCAGAAGGGCCAGGTACCTATCGCACGAAGCCAAGAAAGGACGCAGCGTCTATGCGAGGACGAGGAGCAAGAGTGCGTAAGTATCCCGGCGAGGAGACGAGCGAGTGTGTCATTTCACCAACCTCCCTTATAACTTGAGACTTCTTAGTCTCATTGTTCCATTCGATCGGGATCAGCAGGTCAGGCTGATCGATCTGTCGGCAGAGCGGCGGCGTCAACATGGTGCGGTGTGCCCGAGGCAATATCAATTTAGAAGACTGACCTGTATGTATCGTTTGGTCTCTTTGCCGGATGTGTCCGTGGGGTCTTCGCTGACGTAGACGTTGAAGAAGGGGAATGTGGCGTAGTCTCTCATCAGCACGCTGAGGGTGGAGTTGAAGTCGCTTTGGTTCCACTGGCCCGACACTGACCAACCTCCAAGCTGCAGCCACAGGGAAAGTCAAAGTGAATACAAGTGTAAATATGAAGCGATTGCTAACCATTTAGCACAGGCTAATAAATACCCTTGTTAACACATTAAAAGCATCGTCTGTAAATGATTTTTAGGACAGTATTATGTGTGTAATGTAGATATAATAATGTGGGTGTGAACTAAATGGTAGCTAGTGTTTGTTTACCTGTAGTGGTCATTGCTAGTGCGCTAATGCTAATCGCGATGGCTAATCGTTTAGCATAGGCTAATACCCTTATTTACTCATGAAATATTGTGTTGGAAGCATCGTCTCTAAATATTTTTTAGGACAGTATCACGTGTGTAATGTAGATATACTGATGTGTGTGTGAATTAAATGGTAGTTAGTTAGTGTTTGTTTACCTGTAGTGGTCATTGCTAGTGCGCTAATGCTAATCGCGATGGCTAATCGTTTAGCATAGGCTAATACCTTTATTTACTCATGAAATATTGTGTTGAAGCATCGTCTGTAAATATTTTTTAGGACAGTATTACGTGTGTAATGTAGATATACTGATGTGTGTGTGAATTAAATGGTAGTTAGTTAGTGTTTGTTTACCTGTAGTGGTCATTGCTAGTGCGCTAATGCTAATCGCGATTGCTAATCGTTTAGCCAATATTTGGACATATGTTCCCTTCCTGTTTTTTGGCATTATTATGTATTTACACTGAACCTCCACCCTTTGTTTAGAGGCTTATATTTTCAAAAAATGTTTAGTACTGATTGCATTTATCACGGGTATATAAAATTCTTATGCTTGCGTTTATTTGAGGTTTTATTTCAACACTCAGCCAATACTTAATACTTTTGTACATGTTGCGTATCATTCTTGACTCACTTTGTGAATGAGTGCAAGGAAAGGCTCCTCTCCAGCGATATCCAAGGATTTGGTGTCCAAACAGGTGCGATAGAACCCTTTCGCCTTCTGCGCAGCTGAACTTGCAAGCCCGTTAGTTGATTCTGGACATCGATGCAATAAAGTTTTCAATTAGCTTGTTAAAAAATAAAAAATAAATTAAATAATGAAAAATGGCTAATGACTCCTTACCCAAAAGCTCCCTGAGATACTTCAGCAGTTCAGTTTTTCTGTCCAATGTCCTCTTCTCTTTTACGTCTCTTCTGGATTTTTCTCTCTGGTGTCCCTGGAGGTCAGGTGAAGGTCTGTCAGTTCCGCATGAGAACATGAAGTAGTCACAGGGATGCGTGAAGGGGTCCGCAGACATGGAAAGATGGACCGAGGCCCTCTGGCAGGCTGGGGAGTCACAAGGGCCTACTACAAGGAAGGAGAGCGAGAACGTTTAGACCAACGGAAAATATGTGCGTTTGAGGTGTTTTCTGTGTGTGTTTGAGCCCACCAAGAACTTCCTGGTTCTGGTGACGAAGATAATGATGTATGTAGTAAACCATCCCGAGGAAAATGGCGCACAAAAAGATGAGGAGACACAAAGCACAGCTGCACTTTACCCACGCCGGTTTAGTTCGTTCAGCGGGTTGCTGGTACTCGGGATCGGACTCTTGTAGTCGCTGCGGGGGCCACTTGTGAAGCTCCAGCTCGGTTTGTGGCTGGACCTCGACAGGGTCTTGGGTGGGGAGTTTCAGCTGAAACAGAACTGATGGGGATAGCCCCATCTCGGGTTCTGGCTGTGATGAAGGCTGTGCTGATAGCTCAGGCTATAAAGTATATGAAAGAAGACAATCCTTTATCGATAGCAATGGTGCTACGTATGTAGTTCCTTCCTTTTTCAATTTCAATTCAGGTATCGTTTGGGCATCTGTGAGGCTATCAGTATTTGACAGCTAAGCTTTGTGATTTTTCTTATCATATTATTGCCAAAGTTGTCACCTTAAGTTTCTTTCCTCACGATATAGAAAAGGACATTTTGTTGTTAACTTGCTTTAGACCAGTGGTGTCCAAACTCGGTCCTCGGGGGCCGGTAGTCCCGCAGGTTTTGGAGGTTTCCCTGCTCCAACGCACCTGTTTCAATCAACAGGATTGTTATCAGGCTTAGTAGAGCTTGCTGATGAGCTTCAGCTGTGTTGGAGGAGAGAAATATCCAAAACCTGCGGGACTACCGGCCCCCGAGGACCGAGTTTGGACACCACTGCTTTAGACAGTGACACAACTAACTGTTCAATTCGAGGACATTGATAAATAAATATAGCTCGGGTCATCTGCGTTGCCTTGATAGCCAACATTGGCGTACTGAAGCATTTGACCCAAGGGTAGCATAATATATCCATACTGAACAAAGGGAGTCCAAGGATGGACCCTTGAGGGACTCCACATCATGTTCAATCAGACTTGAAACTTCCAATTGTCACAAAGGACCTGAACTATTTCAGGACTCTTCCATTTAATCCTACCCAAGTTTCCAACCTGCTCAACTGCATTCTATGATCTACTTAATCAAACGTTGCACTGAGGACTAGTAAGACTAGCACTGACACTTTCCCTGCATCAATGTTCAATCTTTTTATCATTTAGCATGAAGACTAAAAGCTACCTGATTGAAAAATTATTTTCCATTTGAGTTCAAGAAATTGCTTAGATGATTGAAAGGCACTTTTGAAAATCTTGGTTAATAAGAAAATGTGAAAGTGACATCCAGCGTTTTTTTAATTTTTTTTTATGAAGTAGCAGCTCAATGACAAAAGTGAGCAGCTAATTATTTGCAGTAACTCAGTTGACAGATTCCACATGGTGTTTATCAAGCACATCCTCTGTTGTCAGGTTTGTTGACTTCTTACTGTTATGGTCACGGAAGCCCATTAGCAGAGCCAAAAGGGACTTCCAGTTTTCAAAAATAAAACCCTTATATAGCGAATACTAAACATACACAAGAACTTGTTCTGTCCTACCTGAAGCCCACTTGGAGTTTCACTCATTTTTAGCATTTGGACGTCTCTTGCTGCTTTTCTCTGCTGGTGCAGTCCAGCTTTTACATCTGATGTGTTACGTATGTGTTTGAGCTTCAAGACCCCCCCCCACCACCACCTCCTCCTCCGTCACACAGCTGTCATCTCAGCTCTTTATCTGCTTTTCTCACTCAGGTTTTTCTTCTTGCTAGACAGATAAAATAAACACAAGAAAAAAAAAAAACCAACTCTTCGGCACATAAGACACCAGATAGTATTTTCAGTTCATGGTCAGGTAACTTTCAGGATGTTTTGTAGTGGATGACGTGCAGATAGACTTGGCTCAAATATGCAACTTCTGTGTATACTGTTTGCCAAAAAACCTGACAACACAACAGTGACCAAATCCAGGCCAACCGATGGCTTTTGATTATTGTCACACTGCAATAGACACATGTAAACAAATTATAGAATGTAAACATTCCAAGACGCGCACATACGTTGTCGTCATTATCAGTGCAACGCATGGCTGGCGGCGACTGATACGAGACGCGTGGGGTCCCGCTGACAACGTGGTGCGTTTTCGTCATTGAAGCGTGGGTGGGGGTGGGGGGGGTGGCACGTTTTGTGCTTGTCACGCCATCACAAGACACTGTTAGTCATGCGAACGGGCACCGAATGCAGTGAAATAAATCAAAAACATCCAAGAACATTTTATTCATTTATTTTTTCAAATGGGGATAAATGTTTTTTTTTTGTTTTTTTTTAAGACACATATACCTTCACACATATCAAACAGTTGTTTATATATAAAAAAAAAAGGTATACAAAAAGGACAAGGCAACGTCACACCGGATAAATGCAGGCATCGTCATACGTATTTGAGCACGCAAAGGCATTTAAAGCGGTTGGTGCCAGAAGAGCGTCAAATAATACTTGAGGATCGCCAGCATCTACAGTACGCAGCGAGCATGCAATTGCTGAGTCACTATTGTCATGTTTTCTGGCACCGGGTTCGGTGAGGAATGAATTTCCATGCTTGTAACCCCGGCGTCCATTGTGACGGACCGCCCCGGAATACGAGAGTGAAGGCACAACGCCAGGATAAGAAAGAAATACAGTACGATAAAAAAAAATAATACAGAAAGGTGAATAATGGAAGAGTTTACTTTAACCTCAAGAGGAAATCAAGGTCGAAATACAGGGCTCAAAAAGAAGTAAATGACCCAAAAGAAGAAGAAAAAAGTCCAAACACTTCCATTAGACAACTTCTAAATATTTGGTCACTATGCTCAAACATGTTCCCTAAAAAGTCTTGAACGTAATTCCTAATGATAGGACGTCAGACTTAAACAAACAAAAAAAGGTCCATGTATTATAATATTGGGTAAAGCAAAGAGCTTGTAACGCGACGCGACAAAAAGACTGTGCTTGAGCTTCAGCGTCAAAGTGACACTAAACATAAAAAACATAATCCAGCAATAATCACACGTCAGGTCCTGTTTGGAGGCCGTGCTGGTGACACTTTTAGCTACATGA